>NC_137676.1:29092649-29387649 GCF_963989245.1 Nansenia antarctica
TTCTTACCCACCACCCCAAACAACCACAACTCCTTCCAATCCATCTCCTCCACATACCCTCCTTCCCAGTTACCACTAATCAGCTCTTTCATTTTCTCCATATATAACCCCAGTCTCTCACACTCCACATATTGGTGCATAAATGTCTCTGCTGCTTCCCCACATACATCACACATCCTATCAACATTTGCCTCAAACTTGCTTATAATAACATTGTTAAAGATCCTGTTGTGCCTCAGTAAAAAATCCATCTCCTCACATTCTATGGAGTTCCACTTCACCTTCAAGTTCTCCCATACCTTTCCCACCCTCATTTCTGGAAATACTCTCTCCCATACTTTCTCTGCAGCCGGCCTCCTCACCTTCCCATTCCTCAGTATCCTGTATATCATCCTTGTCTTCACACCTCCCATTTTAATTTTGACATCCCCCTCACCTATATAGAACTCTACCTCTCTTCTCTCCCCTTCTTCCTCCACTTCCCTATCCACCATTGCCCTCCACTCCACTGGCATTCCTTCTTTAATCTTTTCTAACATATTCCTCGCTGCCCCCTCGCACATCTCATCTCCCATTTCCTCTACTGCATCCACCACCACCATTGCAGGTATGAATCCGGGTACAAATTCATACACCAAATCCCTCACCTTTCCCAACCCAGCCCTCATCATTGCCCTATCATACAATTCCTTCCCCTCATACCTTATCCTTGGGTTTAAAAACACTGGTTGCTCCCACACCTGTCTCACATTTTCACATTCATATGACACTCATTGTAGAAACTCCCCCCATGCCTCCAACACCTCCCTATAGAAAGGTGCTACTCCCTCTAACATCTCCTTCTTCATCTTCATATACACCCCACTCTCCCCACACCCTCCACTCTTACTGATGGCCTCAGCCATGAATATTTCCCATGCATACTCTCTATCCCCATATAGATACTTCACCATCCTTTTCACCCTCATCAGCCCCAATCCTCCATCCTTACATTCAGTGCAATCCTTATCCCTTTCCCCTCCCATACAAACTCATTCACCATCCTCTCAACCTCCCTAACCACTCTCTCTGGCACATCCAAGATCCAACACACCCATTACATACACAAATTTGGACATCAGGAGTGCATTGACTACCACCACCTTCCCTCTAAGCTTCAGCCTTCTCATCCTCCATAACCCTAACGTCTTTCTAACCTTCCCCAATATCCCTTCCCACTCCATGTCCCTACCTTCTCTGGATTCTATACCTAAATTAATCCCTAACACTCTAAAGTAATCCTTCCTTTCCCTCAACCCTAACTCATCTCCCTCTTCCCTCTCCATACCTATATACATTATCTCCGACTTCTCTACATTCACCTTTGCCCCAGATGCCCTACCATACTCTTACACTCTCCAACACCTCCCTCACGCTTTCTTTGTCCCTCACTGTCACTGTTGTGTCATCCGCATACTGGCTTAACACACTGACCCTACCTCCTGGCAAACTGATCCCTCTTATCCCTGTGTTCTGTGCTATATATGATGCTAACGGCTCTGCTGACAGTGAGTACAGCAGAGCCGATAGAGGACACCCCTGCCTCACAGACCTCCCTAACCTAAAACTATCTGTAAGTATCCCATTCACCTTCACGCAGCTCCTAGCCTCACTATACATCCTCCTCACCCATCCTATCATCCTATCTCCAAAACCAAATCTCTCTAGCGCTCTATATAAATACCCATGATCTACCCTATCAAAAGCTTTATTCAAATCTAAACTAACCACTATCCCCCTCCCACTAACTTTCATATAGTCTATCACATCCCTAATACTGCATACTGTGTCCACTATATCTCTACCTGGTATACTATAAGCCTGTGTCTTCCCTACAACTTTCCCTATCACCCACTTCATCCTATTTGCTAACACCCTTGCTAAAATGTTGTATTCTGTGTTCAACATTGTGAGGGGCCTGTAGTCCTCTAACTTCCCCCTACTTCCTTTATTCTTGTACACAATGCTCACCACCCCCATTGCCATAGTAGCTGGCATTTCTCCTCGTTCCTCCACCCATGTGAACACTTTCAATAATATTGGCCCCAGCAACTCTCTAAACTCCTCATAGAACTCACCCACCAACCCATCTGTGGGGAGCATGGCGCGTTCTGGCCTGTAGAGGGAGCCAGACTGTCGGTGGGAGATGGGTGTCGGAGCTGATTACGGACAGGTGATCAGCCTCAGCACCCAGCCGGTCTTATAACCTGTGTGTGTTTATTCCCCGGAGTAAGGAATGGTGGCGTTATACATGACGGAGAAGCCAGCCGAGAGAAAGAGCGAGAGGGACGAGACTCGAGCGCCCGCTGACGGCAAACGAAAGTTTATTATTGTTTATAGTTTGTGCCATTTGAGTTGCTGATCGGGCCAGTACACCTACGGGGGCTGAGCGTTTGTACAGACATTGCAATAAAAGAAGCAGCTGTTAACTCCGTGCCTCTGTGTCGACCTCCCTCTGTGCTCGGAACTGCTACACCATCTAACCCCGGACTCTTATTCTTTTTCAATCCCTTTATTGCTACCTCTATCTCTCCTATCCCTATTTCCCTATCACACATTTCCTTATCTTCCTTTCCTATCTCCATCCTAACTGTTCCTAACACCTCTTCTATGCTCTCTTCATCCACCTCCTCTTTCCTAAATAAATCCTCATAAAAGCTCTGTACCCTCTCTGCTATCTCTACAAAATCACCAACCTTTTCTCCCTTTATCCCCTCTAACTCTGTTATACTGTTCCTACTCTGTTTCACCTTCTCTAACCCTAAAAAATACCCTGTACATTTCTCCCCCTCCAATGCATACCTTGCCCTACTCCTAACAATCGCCCCTTTGCATTTCTTCTCCTCAAACTCCTTCAAATCTTCCCTAGCCTTAACATACCTCCCCACATCATATCCTACCTCCTCCTCTAATCTATCTGCCTCTCTCCTCAATTCCTCCCTCAACCTCCTCTCCCTCTCCCTCTCTATTCTATTCCTATTCCTACCATATCTCATACTAATCTTCTTAATCTCCCCCTTTAAATGTTCCCACCACCTCCCTGTATCATCCTCATACATACTCCTCTCCTTCTCCCTCATCACACACCTTTCTACCTCCCTCCTATATTTCTCCTCCTTTACAAAATCTGCATTCAGACACCACACTCCTCCCCCCCTCCTTTCAACCTCCACACCCAACACACACTCTAACACTGCATGATCACTCAGAGTGTTCATCCTGTACCTCACCTGGCTGAAACCTTCCCTCATCCCTTCTGATACCCACATTAGATCAATCCTGCTCTGTTTCAGGATGCCTCCCACCACCTGCCTCCAAGAGAAGTCCCTTCTAGCAGGATTCCTCTCCCTCCAAATGTCTATCATTCCCATCTCCCTCATTACACGCAATAGCACCCCCCTAGAAGAATCACCCCTAAACATACAACTCTTAGAGGCATCTAACCGGCTGCACCACACATTAAAGTCTCCCACCACCATGCAGTTCTCCCCGCACTTCCCTCTCAACTCTTCCAAAAAAAAAACTTCTCTCTCTATCCTCATTTGGTGCATATATATATTCACCACCCTGTAGCTCTTCCCCAAATATTCAAACTCAATCCCTATCACCCTCCCATTCACCTCATCTGTTGTCTGCCTCAACTTTTGCACTACCCCCTTTTTCACCAGAATCGCCACCCCCCTAGATCTACTCCCACCGTTGTTCAACTCCACCCATCTCCCCTTCCACCCAATGTGTCTCTTGTAGACACACTATATCTGCATCACACGTTTTCAAAACCTGTTCTAACTTAAACGCATTTTTCACACCATTTGCATTTAACGAAAAAATAGACAACATAATTATAATGATTACATGAACCCACATCATTACATACATTTTAATTTTACCCTCATATTTTCCCCCCCCACCTTCCTTTTAACCTTCGCTCCCAACGGCCTCTTCCTTTACCCCAGAAAAGTCCTCTTCATCACTTCCTAAAACAGACCCCTCATCCTTTTCATCCCCCCCCCCCCCCCCCCCCTACTTTGCCTTGTCCGTACCCCTTCTCTCCTTCCACTGTCTCTCTCCAGCTCTGCTCCTCCTCTGTTGCTCAAGTCCATTGACACACTGTCCAGACTGCTGGTCATCTGGTCTTCCTCCGCACCACCAACAGGCGTCTCCTCCACCACCACTTCCTCCTCACCCTCTTCCTCCAGCTCTTGTCCCACCACCATCTCCTCAATCACCTCCTCGACGTTCACCTCCTCTCTGTCCACCACCACCTCCTCCTCCACTGCCGCCGCCTCTCCGTCCACCGCCTCTTCGCCCACCAGCTCCTCGTCCACCACCTCTCCGGCCACCAGCTCCTCATCCACCACCTCTCCACCCAACGGCTCCTCGTCCACCTTCTCCTCTCCCGTCTCTCCTTCCTCCTTCTCCTCCTCTCCGCCCTGGTCATCACTCCTTCTCCTCCGCCGCTCCCTTCCCTCCTCACACTCCCTTGCATAATGCCCCTGTTTCCCACATCTGTGGCACTTGAATTCAGGGCAGTCTTTCTTTATAGGCCTATGTCTAGGCTGAATGCATATTCTGCATACTCTCAATTGTCTATCATGGACAACTTTGAAAAACTCTGCTCCTTCAGCCGTCTGAAACTTTGTGGAATATGGCAAAGATGTTATTGTGCCATTGAATTTCACCTTCAGAAATCTCGCCCCGTCCGCCACATCTGTTCCAGGCCACATCCGTCTCTTTATAGGGGATACAGCTGTCACTCCCCAGCCATCTAGTTTGTTCAATATCTCCTCATCAGAGACATAAGCAGGCAGGTTCATGAATGATACCACCACCTCATCATTTATTAGTTCTTTTGCACTGACTTCACACCCCTTAATTCTGAAGCCATCCATGATTTTTTCTTTTGCTGTAACAGATCCCATTGTCATTTCATAAGAGTTTCTACCCTTCATTCTGCACGCCTCCACACTTCCACCCACCATCTTTGTTGTTCTCAACAACTCCATCAAAGTCACTTCCCCTTCTCCCTCCACCTTCACAATCACCGTCAACGCCTTCTCATAATTCCGTACCTGCTTCTCTCTTTGTTTTGCTGATATTCTTTTCATTGTCTTTCTCCATTCCTTTTGTAATTTCCATTTTATCCGTCCCAAGGTGCAAAATATGTCACCCCCCCAAACAGCCAAGCTGCTGGGGGAAGCCAAACTTAAAATGTCCTTTCTCAGTTGAAACTTGATATCACTTCAAAACAATGATGTATTAAGTTAGTTTGCTCCACCGTGTGCTCACAGTCTTTCTCCCACCAAACACTTCCTGAAAGGGGCGTGTCCAGTCACATGCTCTACCAACTGAGCCACAGCCGCCTCATCGTGGCCCTGCATGCAGACGTCACTGACATGGCCTTTAATGACACCTCATCCCCATAGCCGGGGAACAAAAGGGGTCTGGCAGGCATGCAGCTCTAAGGAAGGGCATCCATCACGTTTATGACCCTCCTGTCACGGCTTCTCCAGCTGGAAACACCCTGGTGTCACTCTGATTACACCCCCCCCCTCCCCCCTCAACACACACACACAGTCACGCACACACACACGAGCGCGCACGCACGCACACACGCGCACACACACACACTCTCTCTCACAGACACACACACACACACACATACACATACACACTCTCTCTCACAGACACACACACACACATACACACACACACACACACACACTCTCTCTCACAGACACACACACACACACACTCTCTCTCACAGACACACACACACACACACACACATACTCTCTCTCACAGACACACACACACACACATACACACACACACACACACACACACATACACACAGACACACACACACACACACACACACACACACACACTCTCTCTCACAGACACACACACACAATATAGGGGGTCCTCCTCTCCCCCACTGCAGGGGTCTATAAATCACCCCTCCCATAACGAGGCTGAGAGGTGGTGTCGTGGCCAGAGGCAGCAGAGGTTTGATGATGCACTATGACCACAGTGCCAAGCATGTACCAATTCCAATATCTGTGATAGCTAGTCTGTGTTTCGTGATAGCTAGTCTGTGTTTCTGTGTTTCGTTGAGTCTCCTTGTGATACATCAGCGATACCCATATGAGCTGATGTCATAGACATTAACAACTGTAGATTATGAGTTATTGTATTTAGAACGTTCAAAGTTGCTGGTGAAGTACTGCTGAAGTGCCTGAACAATATCAACATGGCCCCGTAGCGCCAACAAGTGGACATTTCCAGAAGTGCAGGTTTGGGTAAATGCTTCAGTGAAAGGTGTTAGGGTAGAGCAGGGTATAGCAGCAAGCAACCCTAGATTTCTTGACCAGCTCTAATTTTCTTCTTTCAACTTAACAAGTTAAAGAGGCATTTTACTCGAATATCATTTTATATTAGTATATTTCTCATCAGAGCTCAAATAATATACAATCATAAAGATTTTTTTGTTGAATTTGTGTTTTAATGCTGGACGGGAACAAAAGCTGCCGAACACTGATGCGACCTGAATTTGCCACATAGTAATTTTAGTAATCATAGTAATTTAAAATTTTAAAAAAACACTGTTGTCCTGGGTAACCCATGGTTCACACCAAACCTAGGAGTGTTGTTTTCTTTGTAAATGGATGGTAAATGGTAAATAGACTGACTTATATAGCGCCTTACAACGGCCTCTCATTCACCCATTCACACACACATTCACACACCAATGGCGGCAAGCTACCATGCAAGGCGCCGGTCCACTCATTGGGAGCAATTTTGCCCAAGGACACTTCGACATGTGGCCAGCCGGGGCTCGAACCGCTGATCTGCTGACCTTGCGATCATTAGACGGCAGCTCTACCTCCTGAGACACAGCCGTCCACTTTGTGTCAGTGACTGGTCTGTTGGCTAGTCTGTTGTCTGGTCTGTTGACTGGTCTGTTGACTGGTTTGTTGACTGATCTGTTGTCTGGTCTGTTGACTGGTCTGTTGACTGGTCTGTTGACTGGTCTGTTGACTGGTCTGTTGATGGTCTGTTGTCTGGTCTGTTGACTGGTCTGTTGACTGGTCTGTTGACTGGTCTGTTGGTCTGTTGGCTGGTCTGTTGACTGGTCTGTTGGTATATTGGCTGGTCTGTTGACTGGTCTGTTGGCTGGTCTGTTGACTGGTCTGTTGGCTGGTCTGTTGACTGGTCTGTTGACTGGTGTGGTCTGTTGGCTGGTCTGTTGGCTGTTGACTGGTCTGTTGACTGGTCTGTTGACTGGTCTGTTGACTAGTCTGTTGACTGGTCTGTTGATGGTCTGTTGTCTGGTCTGTTGATGGTCTGTTGTCTGGTCTGTTGACTGGTTTGTTGACTGGTCTGTTGGTCTGTTGGCTGGTCTGTTGGTCTGTTGACTGGTGTAACTGTCATAGTAAAGATGTAATAATAATGTTCTTATTTTCTTACTGTAAAAAGATTCTTTATAGAAATGTATATGTTATTGTTGTACAATTATTGTTTATTTTGTTTATCTAAACTTGTACGTGTTGACGTCACCTCACTGTTCACGTGCTGTGGTCTCGCGATGGGACTGGATGTGTATATTGACGGAGGCTGGATGTGAAGGGGTTTCCGTCACTATCTGAAAAGAAGTTTGATGTTTAAGTCTGTATTTTACTATTCTAGCTACTCCTGAGGTTCTGAATAGAAGGCGCACACGGTATGTTGTTGTTTTGTTTGTAACTGTGTGACTGTGCATTTTGATTTGCCGTTTTCTAAAGTAATTTCTCACGTGTATGTAATGTCGGAACGCCATGCTAGCTAAAGAGGTGGTTAATATGTTGAGTGGGTAGCCTACTCGACGTAGCCTCGTTTTGGTTTCAATGTGTAATTGATGCTTTGTTTCACATTGCAATTTTTCACGGTGTTTGTGTGTACGGTGTGCACACAAAATAAAGAACATCAGTATCAGAATCGTGGGTTGCTTGTCTATCAGAAGAACACCTTCGGGGGCAGTTATAGTGAAAAACGTAACGTCGCATGGCATGGAGTGAAAACGTGGCCAAGCCTAGGACGAGTGAAAGAATCATCTCAACAGCCATGGACTGAGCACCGAGGCTCGCCAGCGTTCCTGCCAGGATAGAGCAAGACCTGCGAAAGACTCCATCGCCGCATTCCACGTGGAAGACCTGCCTACATATCCCAGGGTTCCCAGCGTTCGTTGACGTGACTGGTTGCGTCATTTGAAGAATAAAAGACTGCCATTGCCAAGGACAGCCACAAGGAGGCAGTATTTCAACACCCTTGGACAGTTCCCTTGGACATTTCAACACCCTTGGACAATTCATTACACCTTTGGGATACCAGGTCAGAAAGAATGTATCTTTTGAGTTTGGAAACAAAGTCTCTTCTATATTTGATGTTATACTAATAATACATGTAGAAAATGTAATTATTGCATATTGATAATTCTGTAAGTTGATCAGAGAAATGTGTAACTTGTTTGATAATTGATAGTGTGCATTTCCCTAATGGTTCTATAGTTTGCCTTGTCATTTGGGATTGAAGTAATATAGTTTCAAAGTAGTTAAGCTAAAATGGACCAGAGTATACCAGAAATGTGTACACTAGAGCAAATAATGCTGTCTCTAGAAATTGAAAAGGCACAATTAGAGGAGAGATTAGATACCGAAATCGACGACTCAGAAATACAAACAATTGAAGATCGCATAAGGGAAATTGATGCAGATTTAGAAACAAATAAAGAAGGGCTCCAGGAGCTATCATCTGAATCTGAATCAGAGCTGAGGCGATCAGAAAGGGAAAGACGGCCAACAGAGAAAATGCTTGAGTTAAAAAAGAATGAGATGGCAAACAAAGAAAGAAAGTTTATGCGCACATATGTAAACTTCAAAGCAGAGGTTCAACTCGTGAGATCTAAACTAAAGGAAGAACGCTCTAAAATTGAGTTAAGTGAAATGATCACAGCCGTAGTCAAATATGAGTCAGAACTAAAACAAGTATATGAGATTTTACGTGCTCTGGCTACTCCATCTCAAGATATAAAAAGGAAAATAGATAGCTGCACCTCAGTTACTACTGAAATAACTGCACTCCTTGAAAAGCGTTATACAGAAGCTGATATTAAGAAGTTTGATGCAGTGGATGCAAAAAAGGCTCTACAACAGTTACTCCAAAGAGAAGATGCTAGGTCAATTTATGGATCAACTGTGTCAAGAGATAGGCAGAGTAGTCATCAAGGAAGTCATGTCTCAGAGAAGAAGACAGATGTAGCGGCACGTTTGGCAGCAAAACGCGCTGAAATAAACAGGGAAAGAGACGTCTCCACTCAGAAGATGGAGGTGCAAGCCCAGCAAGTGAGGTTGAAGATGCTGGAAGATCAAAGGGACCTTGAAGCCATGGAGGCTGAATACAATGTGTATGCTGAAGAGGAATCAAAATGTAATGCTGAAATAGGAAATATTAAAGTAATAACCACTTTGCCTCCAACAAGTCAGCTTCCAATACAGCATGACAGTACTCCATGTGCTCAAGTTCCCCAAAGTGCTTCAGTCCCTCCTTGCTATGAAAGCAACCCAGAGCCAAAGGAGAATGAAGCCTCGATGCTTCATGCATTAAAGGAATCCCTGGCAATGACTAGACTTCCAGCACCAGAGCCGTTCATGTTCACAGGAGACCCACTTAAATTCATTGAATGGAGTAGTGGCTTCAAGGCTTTAATCGAAACAAGCTGTACAAACCCAGCATATAGGATGTTCTATTTGAAAAAATACATAGGTGGGGAAGCACTTAGTGTGTTAGAAGGAACATTCTATAGAACTGATGCGGAAGCGTACACACAGGCTTGGGATGCCTTGAACAAGCGCTATGGCCACTCCTTCGTGGTCCAAAGAGCATTCCGGGGAAAGCTGAGTAGTTGGCCAAAGATTGGTCCAAGAGACTCGCTTAAACTAAGGGAGTTTAGTGACTTCCTCATCTCCTGCAAGAATGCAATGCCCCATGTACAAGGTCTAAAGGTTTTAGACGACTGTGAAGAAAACCAGAAGTTACTACTGAAACTTCCTGACTGGGCAACAAGCCGCTGGAACCGTTACGTCACTAGAGCACTGGATGAAGGAAAGCCATATCCAGGTTTCAAGGAGTTTTCGGACTTTGTGGCAGATGAGGCACGCATTGCATGCAATCCAGTTTCCTCCCTTCATGCATTAAAGCAGACAGATGAAAAACCAGAACAGAGGGAACAGAAGCGTCACAAAGCCAGCTCCATGGCGACGTCAACAAAGGTGTCACAAAAACCAAAAGCCACTTCAAGGTACTCAAGTGCATCAGAAAGTAACACAGGTTTCAAAACCAGCCCTTTGGCCACTGAAAGCAATGGGCGATTAGAATGCATTTGCTGTCAAGAAAACCACTTCATATATAAATGTGAAACGTTTGCAGCAATGCCTCTGGAGGAAAAGAAAAGGTTTATCCTCGACAACAATATGTGCTTCGGATGTCTCAGAGTTGGCCATGTCTCCAAAAACTGTAGAAAAAGAGCTACTTGCAATATTTGCAAGCGGAGCCATCCCTCTGCGCTTCATGAAGAACATGTGCAAGGAGAAAGACCAGAAGCACGTCCACCAAAGGAAAGTACTTCCACTGCCTTATGCAGCGTGGGAGTGGACAACAGTGATCGCACTTCAATGATTGTTCCGGTGTGGCTCTCTTGTGCAGCAAAAAACAGCCCTGAAACCTTAGTGTATGCATTACTGGACACACAGAGCAGTAATACATTTATTGACCAAGAGGTCTGTGAAAAGATACAAGCAGAGTATGAACACAGACACAGAACCAATCAAATTGAAGTTGTCAACAATGACTGACAGGGGTTCAATAGTGAACTGTCAAAGAGTGGTTGGGCTGAAAGTGAGAGGGTACATGTCACAAGAGTGCATCAAGCTACCACCCGCATACACTCAAGAATACATACCATTGGAGCAAAATAGTATACCCACTCGTGAAAGTGCGAAAGAGTGGACGCACCTTCTCAGCATAGCAGAAGATAATGCCAGATCTGTTGAACTGTCCTGTAGGACTCCTAATTGGCTATGACTGTGCAAGGGCCCTGAAACCAAAACAAGTGATATCAGGGGAAGACTACGATCCATACGCAGTCAAGACGGATTTAGGCTGGAGCATAGTAGGATCAAAAACACCTCGCACAAGCTCAAGGGATGCGACAGGGTTCTGCCATCGAATTTCTGTAAAAGAACTTCCGCCTACCACACCTGCCTCTGTGATTAAGGCATTGGAAACAGATGTCCTGGACACGAACCCCAAAGAAAAGAGCATATCCCAAGAAGATATTCAGTTCCTACAGCTCCTGAATGGGAAAGTTCAACACAACAAGGAAGGACATTTGGAAATGCCCCTACCCTTCAGAGAGCGTCCTCAGCTTCCGAACAACAAGCAGGTCGTTATAGCCAAAAATCAAAGCAAAAAGAAAGAAATCTTGAGCTCCTTCTATTCCGAGGAGGACAAAGACCAGGCAGAAGGCAAGAACAGTGAGGCTGGACCCAGCCTGGCCACCTCATTAGACTCTGCTGAAGGCCCTGTGGTCCAGGCCCTGAGACAGGCCGGAGAGGAGGGCGAGGATGACTTCCTGGTCCCCAAGAAGAAGATGAAACTGGAGGAGGAGAAGAAGACGGTGACCGTCGTCGAGGAGACAGCAGAAACCGTCGTCAAGGAGACAGCCGAAACCGTCGTCAAGGAGACAACAGCGACGGCCAAGCCTAGGACTGAAAGGCCAAAATGGCCCAAGAAGAAACACAGGCAGTCCGGAGGACGCCTCATGCCAGGGCCCTTCAGGGTGAAGATGGGGGGCCGAGAGTTCAGAGGACAGAGGCTGAGGGCCTACGGACTAAACCCCAAGAGGCTGCACTTCAGACAGCTAGGCAGGCAGAAACGAAAAAATAAAATAAAAAATAAAAATAAAACAAAGCAGAGAAGCAAAAGAGCAAGCAGTGAAGGAGCGGGTGAAAGGACACAATCAGACGTGCTTAATAAGAGAACTTCCTGCCAACTGAATATGTCCAAAATGTGACTGCACATAAGAAAATAAATCACAGTGCTTCATGATTCTCATCACTGTGTTAACAATGTTCCCAGAAATTAGTGGAAGCTAGCCAAAATTGTTGAGACAAGTGAAGATGATGATGGTCTGGTGCGAAAGGTTAAAATCCAAGTAGGCCAAAGTAACTTAGGAAAGAAAGGTGAACGCTTGACGCAACCATCTTTTCTTGAGCGTTCCTGAGGTTCTGAATAGAAGGCGCACACGGTATGTTGTTGTTTTGTTTGTAACTGTGTGACTGTGCATTTTGATTTGCCGTTTTCTAAAGTAATTTCTCACGTGTATGTAATGTCGGAACGCCATGCTAGCTAAAGAGGTGGTTAATATGTTGAGTGGGTAGCCTACTCGACGTAGCCTCGTTTTGGTTTCAATGTGTAATTGGTGCTTTGTTTCACATTGCAGTTTTTCACGGTGTTTGTGTGTACGGTGTGCACACAAAATAAAGAACATCAGTATCAGAATCGTGGGTTGCTTGTCTATCAGAAGAACACCTTCGGGGGCAGTTATAACTGGTCTGTTGACTAGTCTGTTGACTGGTCTGTTGATGGTCTGTTGTCTGGTCTGTTGATGGTCTGTTGTCTGGTCTGTTGATGGTCTGTTGTCTGGTCTGTTGACTGGTTTGTTGACTGGTCTGTTGACTGGTCTGTTGGTCTGTTGGCTGCAGTGGCGAAGCTACCACGGTGGCAAAGGGTGGCAGCTGCCACCCTTGAAAAAAGTCCTGCCACCCTACTTGCCACCCCAGTTACACAGACCAACTGATATCATTTGTTGTATTATTATTATTATTGTTGGATCTTTATTATTTATTTTTTATTAGAATTCAGTGTAAAATCCCCAAATTCTCAAGTTTGACAAATAAACTCAGTGTTCCACCCCTCCGTCCCGAATGGTTGCACCCTATTTCACGTGAGAGATTTGAGTTTGCCTGCTGAGCTGTAACTGGTGCTGTGCCGTGTGGAGCCTGTTCAGGTAATGTTAAATGTGGTTTTAACTAATTATGTTATTACGTTTAGAATTCATTACCTAATGGATATGTTTAGTAAATTAATTAATGTTTTGTTCATCAGTGTAACGTTATTTGTTGAGTTATGAAGCGAAGACGTTTTTGCAGTTCAGCTGTTACCACTTAGCTAAGTTCGCTAGCTATTTAGCTAGCTAGCTATCGTTAGCTACACAGATACAGCTTTTACTTACTGTTTAGCTAACATTAGAATTATTATAGTTAACTTATGTCATTGTTACAAGATTTTCATGTATGTTGAAAATATGTTACAGGAAGGGTACGTAAGATTGTCTTTAACTGGGTTGAAGAAGCAAACTACTATATTGGTTGTTGGTTATAATTGTATATTGGTTGTATTCTGGTGTTGTTTTCTTGTTTTGCTCTGTTTGTAGTCTACTTGATGTCTTTTTATCATCAGTTAAATCACCACAGCGGTTAATCCACTAATAGAGAAGATACCAGATTGAAAATGCACGTATCCAACTACTCTATAGCTTGTGCCTGGTCGCAGCTATTGCGAATTGTGAATCACCACAGGTGCTTGAAGCTTGTTGCAGAAATGGATGACGAACGGCTGATACTTGAGGTGGAAAAATCTATATTTTTATATACGACTGACAAATGACGGTGGAGCAGGTACAACGTCAAGTTAATGCAACGCCGATGACGAGGTGACGCAACGCTGGTAGTGGAGCCAGCCTGTAATATTCTACAGTAGCTAGCTATCAAGATAACAATGACTGATGATGCAAACTGGCTAGTAGTCGCTCTATTGGTAGAGGGCTGCAAGGGAATTTTTTCCTGGCTACATAGTATACAGGTTTTTTACTTTTGCCTGCTCGCGGCTCTGTCAGTATTGATTGATTGATTGACTGATTGACTGAACATTTTCATTGTGTGAAGCGCATTGAGTTGCATCTTGTAAGAAATGCGCTATACAAATAAAATTTGATTTGATTTGATTTGATTTGATGCCTTCTTCTGTTTACACGAACACAGCCCATTGTCATATATGCATTCTTATCATTTCAATTGATAGGAGACATGCTGAAAATAAGGTATTGTCTTGTTTTACTTCTGTCTACAACTACTATTTCCTGCAACGACAACATGTAGGCTACAATTTCCTCAATCTCACGTAAGTCATGTATTATGTCATCACAATATGAACAGTTGAATGACGGTTCAGGTATTGCAGCAACGCTTAAAACACATAATGCTATGTATCACAAACGCTGTAGAAGCTACTGTAGTAGTTGTCGTGTCAAAAGGGCTCCAAAGTATGATGTTGGCTCCTCCTTAGTAGTGAGTCCTAAAAAGCTTCGATAATGTCAACCCAAAGCCTGTGGCATTCATTGTGTCATATGTGAGGGGGAGATATGGATGACCTTCACAAGGCAGTAACAGATAATGTTGATTCCAATCTGAAAAGCTGGGCAGAATCCTGTAAACATTTTTAGCTTCTTGGTAGATTAGTTACACAAGCTTCCGATGTGCACGCAGCAGGTGTGTACTACATGCCAAATGTTATCTCATGTTGCGAAAACGGCAAGCATCTCATGACACTGCCAGGCCAGGGTGTCAGAAGGGGAAGCATCTACCAGTGAGTGGGGGACAACCTTTGACCATCTAACTATTGCACAAATTGTTGCCCTGGTTGAGGTTTCAGATCCTCCTTCACAATCTCCTATTACGGCAACTCTACAGGAACCTTATGAAAGAACGCAGGTGTTTCAAGCAACATCTCCTCAGCTATCTGCCTGAATAGAGTGAACACCAGAAGGGAGGGGAAACCTACATCGCAAACAAGGAACAAGTGGCTAAGAGGAACAATTGGCTCAGGATGAGGCAATTCTGTTGATGAGGGCTGCCTTGGTTTTACACAAGTACTGCTTACAATGAGGCCACACATTTGACGGCTCCTTCCTGTCCAACTGTCTCACAACATCTGTTGCTGAACCCTTACGAGTGTTCAATGATATCGTCCTCCATGGTCCAGAGTTCCTCAAACCCTGCGCAGCTAATACAGCAGATGCCAACCTGCAACCGAGAATGTCAATGTCAGAAGTACAATGCATTTGGCGGCACCCATCACACCTGCAAGACCGACGCAATACGTCACAGCAAGGAAATTGACATTTGCCAATCAACCTGACCCAAAAGCCAAACAAAACAAAAAAAATGCATTATGCAAATTAGGGGTCCAGACACACCCAATCATGAATATAAGCATTCTAATGTGTTTCTAATAGTCAAGAAACATAAAACAGACACCAGGCTTGTATTTCTAGTTCATTTGGTTCAAAAGTTATAGCCAAAACCTTTTTCAGAGGGCGGCCATATTGATTTGGCCGCCATGGCGACCCCGGTGGTCGTTGGCTCGGGCGCCCTGGCTAAATCATTAGAGCATACTCTGAGCTACATCTGGGCCAAATATGGTGCTTTTACACAAATTTGCACAAAAATATCCCTAAGGCCCCCAACTAATTCTTATTAATGGGCCGGTTTCACAGACAAGGCTTAAGCCTAGTCCTGGACTAAATCACACTTTCAATGTAAAATCTCCATTGAAGATGTTTTTTAGTCTAGGATTAGGCTTAAGCCTTGTCTGTGAAACCGGCCCGTTATGTTTGTTCTGACGATCAAGTTCAGCGCGCCCACACTCCGTTGCGCATTGTTCATGTTCCTTGTTTATTGTCTCTGAATGAAAGAGATAATAAAATGGTTTTTTTCTCCCACAAACCTATGTCTTTGTAATAATTTACTGGATAAGAGAGAAACCTGTACACATACACACTGGTGTGCACACACTAGTTATATATGTAGAACAGGCAATAAGGGATGATAAATATACATATATTCATTACATATTAAGATGGCCACAAATTATGGCCACACTAAAATATCTGCTTGCCACCCCTTTGCCACCCCATGTATACATCTCTAGAATCGCCACTGGTTGGCTGGTCTGTTGGTCTGTTGACTGGTCTGTTGACTGGTCTGTTGGTCTGTTGGCTGGTCTGTTGACTGGTCTGTTGACTGGTCTGTTGGTCTGTTGGCTGGTCTGTTGGTCTGTTGACTGGTCTGTTGACTGGTCTGTTGGTCTGTTGACTGGTCTGTTGACTGGTTTGTTGACTGGTCTGTTGTCTGGTCTGTTGATGGTCTGTTGTCTGGTCTGTTGACTGGTCTGTTGACTGGTCTGTTGTCTGGTCGGTTGACTGGTCTGTTGACTGGTCTGTTGGCTGGTCTGTTGATGGTCTGTTGTCTGGTCTGTTGATGGTCTGTTGTCTGGTCTGTTGATGGTCTGTTGTCTGGTCTGTTGGCTGGTCTGTTGACTGGTCTGTTGGTCTGTTGACGGGTCTGTTGGCTGGTCTGTTGACTGGTCTGTTGGCTGGTCTGTTGGCTGGTCTGTTGTTGGTCTGGAGGCAGACTGCTGGGGGCCAGAGACATTCCTCCCACAACTGATGAACAGATAAACTTCCCCCGCCTGAATTTGATTCGGATTCAAACAAGCCCAAAGTCTAGGTTGTTTCACACGCACACGCACACACACACACACACACACACACACAGAAGAACACACACACACACACAGAAGAACACACACACACACAACGGGGACCGCAGAGCTTATTTCTTTTGTTTGCATTGGAACACAAAAAAGCGGACAAAAAAAGCCAAATCTGATATCATTCCATACAGAACTCCAAAAATCCACTGGACATACTGAACCTCCACCATGTTTGACCGTAGGGATCGAGTTCTTTTCTTTGACGGACACATTTTGTTTTCTGTACAGTACAATGACGTGCTCAAGTTTTGGCAAACTCAAGTCTGGCTTTTTGATGTCTCTGTGTCAGCAGTGGAGTCCTGCTGGGTCTCCTACCATAGCGTCCCATTTCATTCAGATGGCGAGGGATAGTGCGAGCTGACACTGTTGTACCCTGTGTCTGTAGCTGACACTGTTGTACCCTGTGTCTGTAGCTGACACTGTTGTACCCTGTGTCTGTAGCTGACACTGTTGTACCCTGTGTATGCTCAAGCTGCTATTTACACACAACGACCACTAGTTGGCCACTTGTAAATTAGCCTGCTTCCTACACAGAAAAACAGAAAAATAGCTTTATACTAGCTTATCCTGATGTGATTTTGAAAATGTAAGGATACTGGGTGCAAGAACGCACATATCTAGGAAAAGTCATAAAAGGAGGGTCCTGAAATTTGATCGAGTGCAAAGATATAACACTTTTGTTTTACTCACAGGCCCCACTCATGGCTGTTCTAGTGTCAAATAGCACTGTCAAATCCTTGGTAATGAATCAAACGAGCACTAGGCCTACAAGCTCTGGTATATTTTCAAATGTGTGGACTGTAAACACAAAGCTGTAAGAAGCAAGACTGATCAATCCAGTCAGCGTCCGCATCTGGTTAACTGTTCAGTCAGTTCACACAAGGAAGGGTGCTACATCATCCATGTTGTAGGAAGGTGCTACATCATCCATGTTGTAGGAAGGGTGCTACATCATCCATGTTGTGGGAAGGGTGCTACATCATCCATGTTGTGGGAAGGGTGCTACATCATCCATGTTGTGGGAAGGGTGCTACATCATCCATGTTGTGGGAAGGGTGCTACATCCTCCATGTTGTAGGAAGGGTGCTACATCTGTTAAATGCCGACCCACATACCTCCGTAGGGAGTTTAACGCGGTGCTAATAACATGTGTGTATATAGCGCCTAGCGCAGACAGCAGAGTAGCATTGGCGCGACTATATGAAGTCATCAGTAGCCAACAAAGCACTGATCCACAGGCTATTCACATCATAGCGGGGGACTTCAATCATGTCGACCTGAAGGCAGTACTACCCAAGTTCTATCAGCATGTGAAATGTGCAACGAGAGGAGAAAAAACACTGGATAAGGTACTAGGGCTGGGTTCAAAAAATCGATTTCCCGATTCTGAATCGATCTTCATTAAAATGAGCGATTATCGATTCATAAATCCCGAGATCGATTTTTTTTTTTTTTTTTTTTTTTTTTTTTGCTTGCAGCTTCAACCCGCAACGAGATCTCGTGGCCAGATCTCGCGCTACAAGAATGTATCATATCTCACGCAACGTGAGGTCTCAACACTAAAATCTAAAAACATGGCGATGGCAGGGACACTCAAGTCACCACCAGGCTTAAAGTCAGATGTCTGGGTGCATTTTGGATTTTAAAAATGTGACGATAGAGATGAGCTGGACAAAAGCAAAGTCATATGTAAATAAAAAGTACATTCATGTAACTGCTTTGGAGTCAATTCATTGATATGTTTAACAATGCTACATGTTATAGGGTTCCTTGAACCATTTATAGCATTAGTTCAGAGAATCTCTTTCATATTCAAGCAAAAAATGTATATTGTAACTAGATCGAATCGGAATCGAATCGAATCGAATCGAATCGTGAATCGAATCGAATCGGGCTGTGAATCGAGCTGTGAATCGGAATCGAATCGTCTTGGGAAATCAGTGGCGATACCCAGCCCTATAAGGTACACACCAACATCAAACGTGCTTACAAGGCTAGTCCGCTAGCTCATCTAGGCATGTCTGACCATGTGTCAATCCTCCTGATTCCTGCATACACTACAATGGGGAAAAGTGCTCCCATCACCACTAAGACTGTCAGAACCTGGCCAGAAGGGTCCGCTCCACTGCAGATCTGCCTAAATGACACCCTATGGCAGGAATATGAGCATGAGGACCTGGAACAGTACACGTCGTCGGTTCTGAACCACATAGTGAACTGCACCAACTCAGTCACCGTGGACAAACGGGTCCGGGTCTACCCCAACACGAAGCCATGGATGACTGGGAAGGTCCAAAAACTGATCAACGAGAGGGACAACGCCTTCTTCGCAGGGAAGAGCACACCGCTGTACAGCTCCACCAGGGCCAACCTAAAGCGCGGCATCAAAGCGGCCAAGGCAGAGCACAGAAAGAAGATTGAGGAATGCCTCCTGAGCAACGACTCCAGGCGGATGTGGCAGGGGGTTCAGCAGATGACAAACTTCAGAGCCAACAGGCTCACAGCCGCAGAGGACGACCCCCTGCTGGCGGGAAAGCTGAACACCTTCTACGCCCGGTTCGACGAGGGGCGAACGGAGGTAACCGCAACACAAACACCACTCTCTCCAGCTCTCAGCAGCCTCACCCTCACAGAGCATGAGGTGAGACGCGTACTGAAGGCGGTGGACCCCAGGAAAGCCTCGGGGCCGGATGGCGTCCTGGGACGGGTGCTGAGAGACTGCGCCGACCAGCTGGCCGGGGTTTTCACCAACATCTTTAACCAGTCCCTGTCCCAGGCCACCGTCCCACCCTGCCTGAAAACCTCAACTATCATCCCAGTCCCGAAGAAAAGCACGGTGAGCTGCCTAAACGACTACCGCCCGGTGGCACTCACACCAATCATCATGAAGTGCTTCGAGAAACTAGTCCGGGCCCACATACTCACACGCCTCCCGCCCAACCTGGATCCATACCAGTTCGCCTACAGAGCCCACAGGTCCACAGAGGACGCCATAGCGACGACTCTCCACGCCACTCTATCCCACCTGGAGAGGGGAAACAGCTACGCGAGACTGCTCTTCGTGGACTTCAGCTCCGCCTTCAACACCATCCTTCCAGACAGGCTAGTGACCAAACTACTAGACCTGGGTCTATCACACTCTATATGTGCGTGGATCAAGGACTTCCTGAACGACCGCCCCCAGAGGGTGCGGGTGGGCCCCCACACCTCCACAGCCCTCAGCCTCAGCACTGGGTCCCCCCAGGGCTGCGTGCTAAGCCCCATCCTCTACAACCTCTACACCCACGACTTCACCCCCGTCCACCCCAGCAACTACATCGTAAAGTTTGCAGACGACACCACCGTGGTGGGATGTATCTCGGGGGGGGACGAGGCGGCGTACAGGGATGAGGTAGAGCAACTGAGCAAGCTGTGCAAGGTTAACAACCTGCTGCTAAACAAGTCAAAGACCCAGGAATTCATCGTAGACTTCAGGAGGAAAAAGTCCGAGATCCAGCCCCTGCTCATCGACGGAGAGAGCGTGGAGAGAGTCTCAACCCTCCGATTCCTGGGACATCACATGCGGGATGACCTGGCCTGGAAGGACAACACAAAAGGCACCATCAAGAGGGCACAACAGCGGCTATACACCCTGAGATGCCTCAGGAAAGAACACAACAAGCAGGAGATACTGGTGGCCTTCTACCGCGGCGCAGTGGAGAGCATCCTCACCTACGGCATCTGCAACTGGTTCTACAGCTGCACAACCGCGGAGAGAAACGCGCTACAGAGAGTCGTGAGAACAGCACAGAAGATCACCGGCGCCCCCCTCCCCTCTCTGGAAGAGCTGTACAACACACGCTGTCTCAGGAAGGCCTCCAAGATCTCCAGGGACCCGACCCACCCTGGGCACATACACTTTATCAGGCTGCCCTCGAAAAGTAGGTACAGGACCCCGGCCGCTAAGACAAACAGACTGAAGAACTGCTTCTTCCACAGGGCCGTCAAGGCCCTGAACACAGCAAAGGCCTAAGTTCTGGGCCCAGGACAGTCTGGACGGATTGTATGGCAGCTAGTGCTGAGGCACAAACATGTACATTTCAAGCCTGCAAACTGTGACACTTTAAATAACGTGAAAAAATACTTTGTGCAATATGACAACCCTAGTTGACTATCTGTGCAGTATAGTACAGTGGATTGTGTACATAGCCTTTATTTATGTAAACCAGCTCCTTACCTTCTTGTGATTTTATTCTTTTTCTAAAAGTTTTTTTTTTTCCCTTTCCTAACACCAGGGGAGCCACCCCTCCTAAATTTCGTTGTTTGGTACCTGTACTGTAGCAATGACAATAAAGTCCATTCATTCATTCATTCATTCATTCATTCATTCATTCATTCATTCATTCATTCATACATCATCCATGTTGTGGGAAGGGTGCTACATCATCCATGTTGTGGGTGCCAACATGTTTACTGTACACATGCTTGTATACATGTTTGTCAGTGACAGAACAGCATAACATTAAAAGTGAAAAGCACTCATGGAATGCCTCTTGTCCAATCAAATTACTTGGTCCCTTTATGACATTGAACCCAGTGTGCACTCCGGCTCTCTCAGAGCGAATTTACGAACGCACCCTAGGTTGATTCGACAGAAACACTAGCTAAACAAGTTGTAAAATGATTTGGGGCCAATATTTTTAGCTAGCTAAAGTAATTAGCTTACTTTATTGTTGTCTTAGCAGTTGGTAAAAGAACAGGATTCAAATAAATATATCAGCAATAACATATCGTGGGCTTCCTACAGCAAGCACAATTACAACCCAACTTGAAGCTACATAGCTTCATAGCTTTCAGTCAGGTGGTTTCTTCCCTAGCAACCACCAACCTGACGGGCAAAAAGTATCATAGCAACATCGCTCAACATGGCGAGTGGACGCAATTTACCGGCTGCCTACTATTTAGACCACCTCACCCATGAAGAACTATCAAGATACACGACGGTGATAGGAGAGTAGGATTGACACCATTCAAATGGTTTTGGATTCCCTGGCTTCTCCTCTATCCGGACACGTTGGAATTATTTTGCTAACCCCCGGAGAATCAAAGTTATTAACCCGCAAAAGGTGCCTCCTTGACCGGCTTTGTCCGTGAATAACACCGGTTATGGAGGTGGTACAAACACAAGACTATTATTGCTAAATTCACCATCAGTATACGGTCATTTTGAGCCCTTAACCACCGCGCTGACACCCCGAGAAGATATACTTTTAATATGAAACTCGATCAACCGGGCGTTCTACCGCTGCTGGACGAAACTCCCAACTCCCGCTGTTAGTGGGGCGAGGGAATATTTCTATCCGGGAATTCGCTCCTTGCTGTGTCCACGGTGATAGGAGTGGAGGATCGACTCCATTCAAAAACTTTTGGATTCCCTGGCTTCTCCTCTTTCCGGACACGTTGGAAATTATTTTCCTAACCCACGGGAAATCAAAGTTATTAACCCGCAAAAAGTGGGTTTTACCCGTGGGTTTTGCCCGCAAAAAGTGCCTTTTGCCCGTCAGGTGGGCGTTTCCACTATGATGTGACGTCACATGAAAGCTATGACATTGACTGGGCTACAGGCAGTCAAATACTAGGCGAACGTGTGTGCAGGGTGCGAAATAAGGGGGAGCTCGGTGACATGAGCTCCCCTGGAAACATGGTTTGTGAAATTTTGGGGGAGCTCTAAAATATTCCAAATTGCGATGGATTTATTCCAAGTTGTGACGGATTTTACCTGGTGTAATATGATTTGTAGAGGCATACAATCTATTTTGATGTTGGTATTAGGTATATGATATATTATAGCCTACATATAGGCCTTTATTGGCTACAACTATGCCTGACAGTAACAGAGCGGGGTGCACTGACGCTGAACCCCTCATAGTGATAAGTAGGTGGACAACGCGTGGTGCTGAAATAGCCGACATGCGGTGTGTGGTTTGAAAAAAGTAACGCCAGCTCAGTAAATAATTCAAACTTAATGTTTACTTATAGGCTATGTGACTGCACCACACATGTGAACAGTAACAAAGCAAATGCAGTTTAATTTTATGAAAAACATTGACAACTAAATCGGCGCCAAAAAAAAAAAGAAGCTGAATCCGCTTAGCCTATATGCTCTTGAAATGACAGAGCAAACACGCTACATTACTAGGGATAATAATTACAATGAGCCATTCATTAAAAATAGAAAAAATAATATTAGGCTATTAAATCTCACTTAATGAGAAAACTGGCATCTCCCATCGGTCACTATTTGTTGGCTATCTGGTGATATGGACGTCTTTGAGTGTCTAGAAAAGCGCTATAAGTCTAATGTATTATTATTATTTATTATTATTATGGACGTCACTTTAACGTCCGGCAGTTATTATGGACGTCCGGCAGTTCTCAAGGTTTTTATGCACCAATCAATTCCTCTCGTGCGTCTTTATCACATTCATTGACGAAAAGGACGACTCGCATGGTGGAAGGGAACATTCATTGTGAGCACGGAAAATGTGAGTCTCACAACGGCTTTGCATTGATGAAACCAGGTAGGATGAACGCATAGTTCGCTATCCATTCCTCTTTAAATGCCCTGTTTTCACCGTCAACTTTCCTCTTTAGACCTTTGGAGAGTGACATTATGTTTCTCTTGCTAGCTAGCAGGTTAAATGTTTAGCTAACTTCACCCGGCATGCAAACAACCAATCCAATAATAATGTGACCATGTAAGTCTGGGAGGAGGGGGAATAATTATCAGAATGAAACTATGTTAAATAATTATTAGAATAAGTTAGGCTGCGCTACATCGTCAGTCCACACATTTATTATTCAAAACTATGGAAAAGGGTGAAACTAGGTTTCAACGTTGTTGAGAATCACAACACAAACTCGCTAGTCAAGCCAAAATACAGCAGCGAAATGGATTGGACTGCTACCTAGTTAACTATAACACTACTTTACATTGTTACCTAGTTAACTAGAACACTACTTTACATTGTTAGCAGGCTCACAAAACAAGCCGTGTTAGTTGACTAGCGATGTGTCATTGATTTTCGACAACGCGGAAATGTGTTCACATTTTTCGAAAGAAAAGTCAAAGCATTAGAACGTAGAACGGAAAATCGCACGCGCGCTTTGCGCACGGAAAGCCACCGGCCCCGATTTGGCCTGATTTTTTTTTTCCGTGAGGAGATTTTTTGTTTGTTGCTTTAATCCCTGGGCTCCCCCGCACACCGTGATTTAATTCGCACACTGCGTGTGTGTAAGACACGAATAAACTTTCAAAATGTCATGCATTTCAAAGTGGCATCTTTGTAATCATGACGATGTAGTCATGTCTAAGACTGCATTTCACCATGTTAATTCCCAATAGGCTATAGTGAAAATACCATGGCTCATCCGTGATCACACTTAGCTGGGGTGCTGCAGCTGAAGAGTATCAAATAGAGTGCAAAAAAGCAGCATCTGCACACTCAAATCTGTGCAAAAAACGATGTTTATTGCGAGCTTTCGGTCTCCAGGCTATCGGACAATGTAAACAACAGCTGTATGACGAGTTTGTATCACGCAGTTTGACGAGGCTGAAGAGACAATGCAATGCGCAATGCATTTTGGGGATTTAGTACCCCAGTAGTGTTCAGTCATATCATACTTAAATAGTGTCATATCATACTCATATCATACTTACTAAATTTCTCACATACTCAAATCTCGCATATTGTACAGTGTGAACGCTCTTGCATACTCAAATCTACATCATATCTAGTATGAGTAGTATGCTAGTATGCCATTCCGAACACAGCCACAGACTCTCTCTCCCCCTCAACCCTGCCTGTGTGTTGTTACCTCAGCCCTGCCTGTGTGTTGTTACCTCAGCCCTGCCTGTGTGTTGTTACCTCAGCCCTGCCTGTGTGTTGTTACCTCAGCCCTGCCTGTGTGTTGTTACCTCAGCCCTGCCTGTGTGTTGTTACCTCAGCCCTGCCTGTGTGTTGTTACCTCAGCCCTGCCTGTGTGTTGTTACCTCAGCCCTGCCTGTGTGTTGTTACCTGCCTGTGTGTTGTTACCTCAGCCCTGCCTGTGTGTTGTTACCTCAGCCCTGCCTGTGTGTTGTTACCTCAGCCCTGCCTGTGTGTTGTTACCTCAGCCCTGCCTGTGTGTTGTTACCTCAGCCCTGCCTGTGTGTTGTTACCTCAGCCCTGCCTGTGTGTTGTTACCTCAGCCCTGCCTGTGTGTTGTTACCTCAGCCCTGCCTGTGTGTTGTTACCTCAGCCCTGCCTGTGTGTTGTTACCTGCCTGTGTGTTGTTACCTCAGCCCTGCCTGTGTGTTGTTACCTCAGCCCTGCCTGTGTGTTGTTACCTCAGCCCTGCCTGTGTGTTGTTACCTCAGCCCTGCCTGTGTGTTGTTACCTCAGCCCTGCCTGTGTGTTGTTACCTCAGCCCTGCCTGTGTGTTGTTACCTCAGCCCTGCCTGTGTGTTGTTACCTCAGCCCTGCCTGTGTGTTGTTACCTGCCTGTGTGTTGTTACCTCAGCCCTGCCTGTGTGTTGTTACCTCAGCCCTGCCTGTGTGTTGTTACCTCAGCCCTGCCTGGGTGTTGTTACCTGCCTGTGTGTTGTTACCTGCCTGTGTGTTGTTACCTCAGCCCTGCCTGTGTGTTGTTACCTCAGCCCTGCCTGTGTGTTGTTACCTCAGCCCTGCCTGTGTGTTGTTACCTCAGCCCTGCCTGTGTGTTGTTACCTCAGCCCTGCCTGTGTGTTGTTACCTCAGCCCTGCCTGTGTGTTGTTACCTCAGCCCTGCCTGTGTGTTGTTACCTCAGCCCTGCCTGTGTGTTGTTACCTCAGCCCTGCCTGTGTGTTGTTACCTCAGCCCTGCCTGTGTGTTGTTACCTCAGCCCTGCCTGTGTGTTGTTACCTCAGCCCTGCCTGTGTGTTGTTACCTCAGCCCTGCCTGTGTGTTGTTACCTGCCTGTGTGTTGTTACCTCAGCCCTGCCTGTGTGTTGTTACCTCAGCCCTGCCTGTGTGTTGTTACCTCAGCCCTGCCTGTGTGTTGTTACCTCAGCCCTGCCTGTGTGTTGTTACCTCAGCCCTGCCTGTGTGTTGTTACCTCAGCCCTGCCTGTGTGTTGTTACCTCAGCCCTGCCTGTGTGTTGTTACCTCAGCCCTGCCTGTGTGTTGTTACCTGCCTGTGTGTTGTTACCTCAGCCCTGCCTGTGTGTTGTTACCTCAGCCCTGCCTGTGTGTTGTTACCTCAGCCCTGCCTGTGTGTTGTTACCTCAGCCCTGCCTGGGTGTTGTTACCTGCCTGTGTGTTGTTACCTGCCTGTGTGTTGTTACCTCAGCCCTGCCTGTGTGTTGTTACCTCAGCCCTGCCTGTGTGTTGTTACCTCAGCCCTGCCTGTGTGTTGTTACCTCAGCCCTGCCTGTGTGTTGTTACCTCAGCCCTGCCTGTGTGTTGTTACCTCAGCCCTGCCTGTGTGTTGTTACCTCAGCCCTGCCTGTGTGTTGTTACCTCAGCCCTGCCTGTGTGTTGTTACCTCAGCCCTGCCTGTGTGTTGTTACCTCAGCCCTGCCTGTGTGTTGTTACCTCAGCCCTGCCTGGGTGTTGTTACCTGCCTGTGTGTTGTTACCGCCTCTTATTTCAAGCCTTAGGGATTGTTTTGTTCTTTGTAGTTTTTGTTTGGGGTATATTTGGGAATTATGGGTTTAGTTTAGGATTAAGTTGTTAGGTAGAATGTAGTTTAGTTTAGATTAGTTAATATCACAGGGAGGTGAGTCATTTAGTTTCCTCCTTTGAGGACTCAGCGACTCTGTCCTCTCTGAAGTGGCATTCTTATGTTCATGGCTTTGTGGCAGCTCTTTGTTTGTGACGTTGAGACGTCTTAGAACTTCAGTCGTAACAAAGGGAAAACTAGCAGAGAAATAGCCACAAACACTTGAATTCAATCTACACTGAACATGTACCTCTGAAGATAATACAACATGACCAAGGTAAAGAGTTCCATGGTGCTGTGAGGGTACTCATGCAGTCCCTTAAAGTGAAGATCATTTAACAAAAGAAGATCAATGGTTAGGAAAAGAGCACGCCAAGCAAACAAGAAATAAATGGATAGACTTATCCTCAAAGCCTCAGGATGGACCAGTCTCAATATACCGTGTCAATGACAAGAGTTTGGTAAAAAATAAAGGACACTAAACATCGTGTCACTAAGAAGCATGCTGTTATGCCTGGCACCATTGTCAAAAGAAATTTGAGGTTGTCCAAGTACAAGGTTCAATATCAAACACCAGATAGCTCCCAAGAAAGATGGTTTTCAGTTGACATCACCAGTATCACACATCGAGAGGAAACATGTAGAAGGAACGCTTTTTATCAACTGAATGGCCACAAGAAGAAGACTAGAAAAAACGTTCTCATTGTCTCTACCCACAAAGACCATGTTGAATTAAACTTAATTTCTTCTGGAATGACAGTGCAGCTTGATCCTCTCCCAGATGGAAACTGCCAGTTTGCAGCTATGGCTGACCAGTTAGCAAACCTGGGAATCTTCCGGTCACCTGCAACTTTAAGAGAAGAGATTGTATCAGACTTGGCTGCAAATCCTTTCACTGTTGATGGTACATCAGTCTTGTTTTCTAGATGGTAATTGGGATGACTACATAAACCATTTAGGTGAAGCTGGGACTTTTGGAGTTCACATCACTCTCCAACCAGCTGCTGAAATGTCTCACACTCAGTTTCTAATTGTTTCAACTCTTGGCATGGATGCTACCTCAATTGTTTCACCCACTGAAGGATACCACGAGGACTTGCCCACATTAGTTCTTGGCCACATTGCAGAAGGGCATGGAGATCACTATGTCAGCCTTATTGCTGTCAGGTCCTATAGAGAAAGTATTCAGGAGGAGGAAATGCTAAGGATCCCAGCAAGTAGACACACCGCACCAAGGCTGGCATGTGAAGTGGAGGTTAATGGTGGTTCTATTCTTGACATTCCTTTGGTTAGTTCCCCTGTCAATGTATCAAATTCTGACATAGCATCCCTTGTAACGATGCCCGTGGACATTCTGGAACTAATCATCAAGTTCACTCTTGAGATGGATGTAAGCATGTTAGGAACACTCAATAGGGTTTCTCATCTGTTCAGAGATCTATGCAGCTCTTTCCTACCTGTGATCTTTGTCCGAGATGCATTGGCTGCCAGTCTGAAATTGGACCAGGAAAATGAACCAACCATCAGTGTGATGAAACTATACAAATCATCTGGTCGCTTTAGCGGCTTGTCACTTAGACTCAAACAGCTCTTCTCTTCACATGCAGGTTGGATGAAAGCATGGCTTGTGCTTAAACATCTGAGTTTTGGTAGATATCAAGTGAAAGATTTATACTGGAAATAGATTGTTGATAAATGTGGATAAGTTATTTTGCTTTTGATTGATGTTATTAATTGTTATTGGTGAGATGTCCAATCTCTAGAATTTATATTTTTAATATATATGTGACAGGGCATGGTTAAAACGTCTGCAAGTAGGGCAAAATCATTTTTCTGTTTTTTTCCAGATTATGAAAGAGTAGATTGTACGCTTTAAAATGATGTGTCATACATTGAAATCTGAAACAAGTTGAAGAAGTCATGGATATTTGAATGTTTATACCCCCTGAACCACCGTACTGAGATATCCAGCCTCAAAGTCTTCAGAGACGTTTTTCACAGAGGTAATGGGTGGGAACAATAGCTGGTTAACTCCACCCTAATCACTCCCTCAAGACAACCACACCCTCAAGACAACCACTCCCCCATTACACTACCTGTCATTACCTACCTGTCATCTGTCAGTGGGCTTGTCAGCTAACCCTCAGGAAACAAAATTGCAGGGCTGACATGTTTAAATAGCTAAATAATAATAATAATAATAATAATAATAATTCAAGATTCATGATTTTGTATTGCCATGTGTGTCAAAAGTTTATTACATCCCATTACAAGTACAAGAGATATCTATCCTAAGTAAACAACACAAAATCCTAGTAAACAACACATGTAACTCACTAAAACTTATAGTAGAGGCTGTTAGACCAAAAGACTTCAGTTCATGCAACAAATGTCCCCTTTGGCATGCAAGTACCTTAGGGTGATAGAAAAACTTTTATCCAAAGACACAAGTGAGATCTGCTTTTTTTTTTCCAAAATGGCCGCCAACAATACATTCTGATGTATTGTTGGCGGCCAGAGCCCATTGGCAATTACCACACCCCATATATTTGCTACTGTTATAGCTATAATTACAAATTTGGTGTCAAACTCATACCTGTCAACCCTCCCGTTTTTCCCGGGATTCTCCCGTTTTTTTACCTTTCTTTCCCGATGTGCTCCCGTTTAAATATTTTCCCGTAAATCTCCCGTATTTTTTACCTATAATATAATATAATTTAACACTTCATTGTTAGACGTTGGCGCATGCGCACAATCGTTATATCCATGTCAGAGTTTACTTGTCTTCTCTCGTTTCTTGGGCTGCGTTTGTAATCTTGCTCTGAGAGCGCCGGAACGCACACTAGGTGCAACGTCATAAAGGGACCAAGTAATTTGATTGGACAAGAGGCATTCCATGAGTGGTGATCAGATTTTCAGAGCGTATTTACGAACGCAGCCTCGTTTATCTCCGTTTTGAAATGATCGCTGGTAGCATTGCGCCGCTCTTTTCCCATTGACATTATGGTGTCAAGTCATGTATAAATAAATGTGCTGAATTGATATGCCCTTTTGTGTTTTCATGTATATATATGCAGGGATGTTCAAAGTATTTTACTTTCAACCAGGTATCTGATTCTGACCACCTGTAGTCACTTACTTAATCATAGGAACTAGTTAACCCAATTCTTGTTGCACTGAAGCAGGTGGTTGATTGACTGTGTCCCCTTGTCTAAATGTAAGGGGTCTCCTATGGTTGTCTAGTGGTGATGTTAGGACTGACTGTGTGTCCCCTTGTCTAAATGTAAGAGGTATCCTATGGTTGTCTAGTGGTGATGTTAGGATTGACTGCGTGTACCCTTGTCTAAATGTAAGAGGTATCCTATGGTTGTCTAGTGGTGATGTTAGGATTGACTGTGTGTACCCTTGTCTGAATGTAAGGGGTATGGTTTGTGGACGGTGGGGAGGGATATCCCTTATTTTCGGGAAAATATCCCTTATTTTCAAATCCCAATGTTGACAGGTATGGTCAAACTGTACATTTGTGCGGCCAGAGAATCCAATTAAAAAGGTTTCAAGGATGAAAACCCAATATTTTTCTTCTTACCATGACAATCTGGGGTAAAATATTTAATTTCATTCAAAAATAAGTGTGATAAGGTGATTTTCCAAATATTTTATTTTAAATTGTTTTAAGAGGTCCAGCTACTTGCATAATGTTACATGTGTGATTTAGTAGCATTATATTTAGACCAATCAGGTGCAACCTAAGCAAGTTAATGTGCACCAGTGGCTGTGACAAATGTTCCAGATGTAACAGAATTTGAGATGAACACATGAGGTTGGTATAACTTTATTATTGATTACAGACCTTTCTAATGTTAGCTAACTAGGTATAGCTAGTAGTAGTATAGGTAGTTTTATTATTAGATTGAAGCAAAGCAAATAGATGAAGAAAAACATATGCAACGATGTGTCCATCATCTTCAACGCAATCAAAATCCTCTGGCAAGAGTATCTCCCCATGAAGCAGGCTTTTACAGGTTCCTTCTCAAACTTCTGTGAAGCAGATCCGATCCCTCCCATGCTAAGATCATTCCTACACATGCTTCTTGATGGATTTGATCAGCCACCTCCTGGACCTGAGAAGTCCCAGGTTGCAACATCCACTGGGCAGCAAATCATTTTCAACTCCGTAAGACACAGATCCAAGAAGCCTGACAGTGTTTCTCAGCATAAAAAAGAGAAGGAAACTCCAGCATGGCTATATCTGGCAATGAAACTACACCTTCAAACTGGCAGCAGACATCTGGTGGAGGCCATGCATAATCGAGGACTATGTGTGTCATATCACCACTTGGAAATATACAGCACATACATCGCCAATTCAGTGATCAATCACTGGGAACATATTGGTGTGGTACAACAGCAGCATCAGCCCTCCATGGAACATGCATCAGCATTCAGCAGCACTTCGCTTCAGAGAGCCACTTCTCACTGACATCCTAGATCCAGCTATGATGGGGAAGAAGGGTGTGAAAACCTTGACAGCTTGCTACACAACCATGGATCTAGATGTTTCACTGCCAACTGATGAGGTCTTGTATGTACCTGCACTAAATACCAACAGCCATCCTCATCCAGCCTCCCGTCATCAACATCCTTGAAGGTTACCAGTGGCTGGAGAAAGTCAGAAACCTTCTAGGGAAAGAGAACCTTGAATTATCTAAATCCAGGTCAGACACCAGTCATGGTAGCTGATCAACCACTGTTCACCCTGGCCAATAAACTTCAGTGGAAGTTCCCCCAGACAGAGCTTGGTGAGGATTCTTTCCTGGTAACATTGGGGCCAATGCATACGGAGAAGATGTTGTGGAGTGTGTCTGGAGACTGGCTGGAAGGCAGTGGATGGACCACAGTGCTTACCAACAGTGGTATCTCAACTAGTGGCAAAGCTCAGTCCTTCATTGGTGTTCACCACATCTGCAGAGCCCGGTACATGCATCAGGTGTCTGTAGCTGCTCTCTATGTGTTCATGAAGCAGGCATATGATCAATACGTGGAGAAGGCAACAAATGACAATGAAGAGCTAAGGGGCCTCATCCCTCTGCCCTTTGATGAATGGCTCAAGATGCAGTGTGCCTCACAGCCCCAAGCACATTACTGGTTCAAGTCCATGGAGCTGGATCTTCTCATTCTTCAGGTAAGACATGTTCACGTCACACTCACTCCTTTAAACAATTATTATATTCTTTAGTCAAGAGTACAGCTCCTCCACATTTTCCTAGTGTTTCATATAAAGTACCTTTGTAAGTAAGTTTGTCACGTCCTGTCGCTCAGCAAACATCTCCCTCTACATGGAGACACTTGATTCGCTGATGCGCTGATCGGTATTTGCACTGGATCATACCCACTATGCCCGGAACCTGCCCATCCATCTCCACAATATGGCAACACTAGAAGAGCGACATCCTGCTCTGTTTGTGGAGTTCCAAAGTGGTCACTTCATAGGGCAGAAGTCAAGGCGAGCATTATCCATGATCCCTCATGACCAGATGCATGAGCAACTCATTGATTGGCTGAAGAATCATGGTGGCGTCATAGAGAACCTGGATGACCTAGACACAGTTCGCCGAGAGCAGATTATTCGCCCTGAGCTGGCACGCCTAGTCCAGGAATTTGAGGGTACAAAGAAGTCAGAAGAACAGAGGCACCATGAACAGTATCCAACATTTCAAGCTGTCTACAAGGTAATTTTCTTGATTCATTTCAAATTGGCAGGTAGTCTTGATTTGCAGTACTAGATACTATTCGACTATGTGGTCGACAAAGCAAGGGAGGTGAAGGACATGAATGAAGCGATACAGTGTTTGTGGATAAGCGGGTCAGGTCCCAAGAAGAGGCATTCACTGCTCCCATACCACACCAAGCTGAAGTTGTTCATGGCTCCACTTTCCCAACCACACAACAACAGAAGTGGCTATTGTGAAGGACCAACAAGCAAACGTGACCCAACTTTTGTTGGTTGTTCATTCTGGTCACAAAACCAATGAGGCAGTATTCTCACATGAAAGTTCTCCCCATCCACCTTCACTCACTCATCCACCTTTACTCACTCAGGAAAACAGGGGAAATGCATCATGGAGCCAAGAGTGAGATTCTAGATTGCATTGTTCCCAGAGATCTCCAAAACCACAGACCAGTGACAACTGCAGCTGTGCTGGATGGTGCTGTGCCTGACCAAATGCTTCGTACTGGAAGTGCCGTGACCATTGGACACTACTTTACAGATGTGTTTGCACTGTACATCCTTTCATGGTTTGCTTAGGTTGCACCCGATTGGTCTAAATATAATGCTACTAAAGGACACATGTACAATTATGCAAGTAACTGGACCTCTTAAAACAATTTAAAATAAAAGATTTGGAAAATCACCTTGATGACACTTAATTTTCTATGGAATTTGCATATTTTACCCCAGATTGTCATGGTAAGAAGGAAACTATTGGGGGTTCATCCTTGAAACCTATTAAATTGGATTCCCTGACCCCACAAATGTACAGTTTGACACCAAATGTGTAATTATAGCTATAACAGTAGCAAATATAGGGGGTGTGGTAATTGCCAATGGGCTCTGATGTATTGTTGGCAACCATTTTGAAAAAAAGATCTCACTTGTGTCTTTGGATAAAAGTTATTCTATGACCCTAAGGTGCTTGCATGCCAATGGGGACATTTGTTGCATTAACTGAAGTCAAAAGTTGTTAATAGCCTCTACTATTACCCAAGAACACAGCAGAAGGTCTGTCTGCAGACGACTGTCCCAAGAATAGTGAACTGATGTGGAGATCAATGTCTGACATTCCGTTGTCATCTGTCATCGTCAGATTCGGAGTTCGGAGTTCCCGCTCGGAGTTCGCATTATGTATAGTCCAATATGAAGGAGTTAATTAATTGCCCACTGTCGATATTTCTGCCTGCTTTTGAAATTCTGTTGATAGCATTAGCGAGAGCTTCAGCCTCCATCTTGTAAACTTGTCAACAGATCCACACGCACATGGCTCCTACAGCTGGGGTGGGCATCGCTACACACACTGCCACACTAATACCCCCACCCGACTTTGCTAACTAAATGTAGGTATTTAGTGAATGTAAAACTGTTGGCTATGATATCGAGTGGGTTCTTCATCGCTTCGTTTGTCGTCCTATGCCAAAAACCGGAAAACTTTTTATTTCACAACAAGACTTGTTTGGCTCGATTGCAAGGTTTCACAATTGCTGAGATGCGGACCTTTTAATGAAACCGTGTCACATATTTTGGGTTTACAGTAAGTTAAATGAACCATTGTTAACTGATGCTCAACAAATCGTTCAAAGCATTATAAGCAGACTTAAAATCCTGTTCATGAGTTACTCATGCTACTCATCATAATGTTGTTTCAAGTAGTGTAGCACCGTAATAACCGGTTGTTTCTACCAGGGAGTCAGTCTTTCTTTTTTTCAAGTCTTGCTTTTTCTCTTGTTCTCTGTTCTATTTTCCTCCTGGGAATATTGAATTACATTTTAATCATCCTGTTGTCTTTGATGATGGTTTTGTCAAGAAATGGAGATCGCCTCCAAAAAGATCTGGGCTTCCAATCCTATTCTATGGGGCCGTGAACACAGCGCTTAAGAAATCTGATCACGTTACGATGTGACCAGACTATTTCTAGATCTTACTCCTGTCCAATCACCTGCTGATTCAACTTCATACAGCAGTGCATTTTTGTCATTTTGATGCTGACATTTTTATTAAACCTTTATTTATACAGGTAAATCTCATAATATGCAATCAGTATAACAGTATGTCAACTGACCACTTGACATAGAGGAAGATGTCAATTTGACATTGAAAGTGATATAATAACCATTAGGCCTATGTTTGTGTTAGGTGTCATGTAGTATGTACGTATGTAGGTGTTGAATGAATGAATGCATATGTATACCCTCCTCAAATGAAGAGTTACCAAAGGTTTTGTTGGATTGTTGTAGTTTTCATGAGGTAGTGATTTGTTGAACATCTGTGGAGCGAACCTGGGGTCTCCAGTGCTGCTCAGAACCTGGGGTCTCCAGTGCTGCTAAGAAGCTTATCTGAGCTGGTCTGGTCTCCCAAGGAGGTAAGTAATTCACCCACTCAGTAAGACCAGGATGTAGTTGTCCCTGAGTGTCTGCACATATGCAAGTCTGCAATTTAACCCAATAGTAATTCTGTTGTTTCAAATCCAGTGTATATAAGATTCTTAGATTCTTAAATCCAGTGTATATAAGATTCTTACATTCTTAAATCCAGTGTATATAAGTGTAAAGGGCTCTGCACACAGCGTGCGATTTCTGTTGCGCGTCAACGTTCCATTTTGAAGTTTGAATGGAAGTCTATGAGAACATCGCATTTACCCACACACGGCCCCGATTTTAATCGCACGGCGAACATTCGATTCCATTCATTTTGAATGGGACAAAGCACACGGCGTGCGAGTTTTGTCGCACTGTCAAATGAATGGAATCGAATGTTCGCCGTGCGATTAAAATCGGGGCCGTGTGTGGGTAAATGCGATGTTCTCATAGACTTCCATTCAAACTTCAAAATGGAACGTTGACACGCAACAGAAATCGCATGCTGTGTGCAGAGCCCTTAAGAGTCTCTAGGCACAGAGGGAGGTCGACACAGAGGAACAGTTGCAGAATGGGTATTTATTGTCTCCAGCACGGCTCAGCAACGCCACTGACGTTCTGAGTCCGTTGTTCAAAATAATAAAGAATAAATAATAAGTCCAGCGTGCGGCCGTCACTGCCGTCACGCCCGCTGCGTCCCCTTTCGGGACTTGGTCCGCTGGCCGACTCTCGGCGACACGCCCCCTCTCGGGACCCGTTCGCTCCCCGGCAGAGGCCTCGCTCTCTCTCCGCTGCTCTCCCTTTCGGGACTTGGCCCGCTGGCCGACTTTCGGCGACACGCCCTCCCTCGGGACCCGTTCGCTCCCCGGCAGAGCCCTCGCTCTCGCTCCGCTGCTCTCCCTTTCGGGACCCGCTCCGTCTGCCCGGCTCCCCGCACCTCACCCCCTTTCGGGATCTCGTGCGTCCTCGCCGCGGCTCTCTCTCTCTCTCTCTCTCCCAGTGCGTCTCCGTGCGGCAGGTACTTCCTGCCCTTCTCATCTCCCGAGGGAACAAACACACACAGGTTAAATAGACCAGTGGGATAACGAGTCTGATCACTGACACCTGTCCGTAATCAGCCCATTATTCCCCCCCCAACGGCAGTCTGGCTCCCTCTGCAGGCCAGAACGTGCCATGTTCCCCACACACCCCCACCGCCAGTTCGAGGCCGGGAACACAACCGGCCGATAGCCTACTCCCCCCCCTCCCCATCACGGGAGAGGAAGTCGGCCACGACCATCTGCGCCCCCGGCCTATGAACCACTGTGAAGTTGAAGGGTTGCAACGCGAGGTACCACCGGGTGATCCTCGCGTTGGTATCCTTCATGCGGTGGAGCCACTGCAGGGGAGCATGGTCGGAGTAGAGGGTGAACGAGCGCCCCAGCAGGTAGTACCGGAGGGCGCCGACCGCCCACCGAATGGCCAGACACTCCTTCTCCACCGTGCTGTACCTGCCCTCCCGCTCCGACAGCTTTCGGCTCAGGTACAGCACCGGACGGTCGAATCCCTCCACCTGCTGGGTCAGCACCGCCCCCAGCCCTCTATCCGACGCGTCTGTCTGCAGAGAAAAAGGAATGTTAAAGTTAGGAGCATACAAGACTGTCTCCCCACAGAGGGCGTTCTTAATCCCATCGAACGCTACTTGGCACAGCTCACTCCATTGGACCGGATCCGGGGCCCCCTTCCGGGTGAGGTCGGTAAGGGGGCTGGCCAGCTCCGAGAACCCCGGCACAAACTGCCGGTAGTAGCTGGCCAGTCCCAGGAACCGCCTCACGTCCTTCCGGGTCCTGGGCCGCGGGGCGGCGGCGATCGCAGTGGTTTTGTCCACCTGCGGTCGCACCTCCCCACCGCCCAGGATGTACCCCAGATACCGGATCTCCCCCCGCCCGATCACGCACTTCGCCGGGTTAGCCGTCAGCCCCGCCTGCCTCAGCGACTGTAGTACCGCAGCCACCCTCTGCATATGCTGCGGCCAGGTGTCCGCATAGATGACAATGTCATCTAAGTACGCGGCAGCATACGCAGAGTGCGGCCGCAGAATACGGTCCATCAGCCGCTGAAACGTGGCCGAGGCCCCAAACAACCCGAACGGAAGCGCGGTGAACTGGAATAAACCCCGCGGGGTAGAGAATGCCGTTTTTTCCCGGGATACCAGCGATAATGCCAGTACCCCTTCGTGCAATCCAATGTCGTGTAATATTTAGCCGTGCCAAGCCGGTCCAGGAGCTCGTCGATCCGGGGCATAGGGTAGGCATCGAATTTAGACACAGAGTTCACCCGTCTATAGTCAACACAGAAACGTACAGACCCATCACGCTTTGTCACCAGCACGATGGGGCTGCACCAGTCGCTGTGCGACTCCTCGACCACGCCCAGTTTTAGCATAGAGTCTAATTCCCGGCTCACCACATCTCGTTTGTGAGCCGGCAGCCTGTATGGCCGCGTACGTACCGTAACACCCGGTTGCGTAACTATCTGATGCTCTATGAGGCGAGTACGACCGGGTATAGGGGAGAACACATCTGCGAACCTATGTTGCAATTGATCAACGTCCGCCCGCTGGTTCGCCGAGAGATGGTCGCCTAAGCAGGCCGGGGCGCTAGTACTAGTTTTTGGGACCTCCGGCCCGAACTCATCCTTCTCGGGAAGTAGCGTCACCAGGGAAACAGGGACCACGTCGTTCCATTTTTTTGGGAGATTAATGTGGTATATTTGCGTGCTATCCCCTCTATCCGACCGCACTACCTCGTAGTCTACATCCCCAATTCGCTGTGTGACCACGAACGGCCCTTGCCACTTGGCGAGTAATTTAGAGCTAGCCGTGGGCAGTAATACGAGGACTTTGTCTCCCGGTGCGAAATTGCGTAGTCTAGTCCCTCTGTCGTACAGCCGTTTTTGATGCTCCTGGGCCTCGAGCAAATGCTCCCGTGACATAACCCCCAGTGCGTGGAGCTTTGCTCGTAGGTCCAGGACGTATTGTATTTCATTTTTACTGTCACTAGACCCTTCCTCCCAGCTTTCTTTAATCAGGTCTAGGACGCCCCGTGGCTTGCGCCCGTACAGGAGCTCAAAGGGGGAAAACCCCGTGGAAGCCTGGGGTACTTCCCGCACTGCGAACAACAGAGGGTCTAACCACTTATGCCAATTACGACTATCTTCGTGGATGAACTTACGGATCATTGACTTAAGCGTCCGATTGAACCGCTCACACAGCCCGTCAGTGGCCGGGTGATATACGCTCGTTCGGACCGCCTTAATGTCTAATAATCCGTAGAGTTCCCTAAGTGTTCGTGACATAAAGTTAGTGCCTTGGTCGGTGAGGATCTCTTTCGGGATCCCCACCCGGGAGATGACCTGGTATAACGCCTGTGCTACACTCTTTGCAGAGATAGTACGAAGCGGTATTGCCTCGGGGTATCGAGTCGCATAGTCTATGAGGACTAACACGAACCGATAGCCCTGTGAGGAACCTTCAAATGGCCCGATTATATCCATCCCAATCCGATCGAATGGTGCCTCTACCAGGGGGAGGGGGCACAACGGTGCCCTGGGCACGGCCGGGGGATTGACTAATTGGCACTCGCGGCAGGATGCGCACCACCGCCGCACCTCTGCCCGAATCCCCGATCAATAAAATCGAGCCATTATCCGGTTAAGTGTTTTGTCGTATCCTAAGTGGCCTGCCATAGGGTTATGATGCGCCGCCTGGAATATAGCTTCCCGGCGGCTCCTAGGTACCAGCAACTGGGTCATTTCCTCGTCCCTGCGAATGTCACGACTCACTCTATACAGTCTGTCCCTAATCAATACAAAATACGGGTGGGCGCGCACAGCGTCTGGCCGTACCAGCACACCATCAACACTGATCACCTGGTCATAGGCGGAGCGTAGAGTGGCGTCGCGAGACTGCTCGAGGGGGAAGTCGGCTACTGGAGGGAACGGACCCACCGCCTCCTCCGGCTCCTCGGCAGCGTCGGATGCCCTCGCATCAGCGCAGAGCACTGCGCACGCCTCACATTTCCCTGTCGGTCGTGCACGCACCCCCGTGGTTTTCCCTAATACCTGCGGAAACCCAGCCCAATTTAAACCCAAAATTAGGGGGTGCATGAGGCTCGGACTAACCGCCGCCTTGACACTATATTTTTTCCCCCCATAACGAATTTCGATGGTGACCACCGGATACTGGTGACAATCCCCATGTACACATTATCCCAACCCGCGATGCCTCTAACCAGGGGCGGATTTAGGATCGTAGGAGATCCGGGGCTTAGCCCAGAGGGAGAATATAATGTGCGCGCAGAGCGCGCCGGAAAATTTTGCCTTCAACCTTCAACTTACCATCTGCTGGTGATGTCATTGTTGTCAGCTGCTGATACGGCTGCTGCAACAGTTCTTGGCGCTTGTTTTGTTGAAAACAACTTTCGGATATCCATCCTTACACTTTTGCAAGTCAGGCACTGATTGAGATCACTTCTTCTTCAGGGCAGGGTAGGCTACGCAGTATTCAGGCTAATGTCGCGCAGCTGCTGCCTCTCTGTTGGACTCCGGTACTGCACGTTACTCACGAGTTTTTTTTTCAAATTTTTTTTTATTTTATTTTTTTAAGTAAAACATTCGGGGCTTTTCAGAAAACATCCGGGGCTTGAGCCCCAGTAGCCACCCCCTAGCGCCGCCTCTGCCTCTAACAATGCCCCGGGTCGAACCAGGCGCTGGTGGATCATGGTCTGTTCGCAACCAGAATCCAACAGCGCCTGGTGCGTCTCGCGCTGTACCCTTACTGGGATGTAAAACGCCTGTCCTGGACGCGGGGGAGGGGTCGGACTGCCGACGACGCAGACTACCTGACCCACCTCCATCTCGGGGCAGTCCCGGCGGAGGTGGCCAGGCCGTCCGCATCGCCAGCATTCCTCCTCTACCGCTCGTGGGGCCGTCTGTGGGGTGGAGGTTGGCCCCCCGTGTGCGTTCCTCCCCCCGGTGGCCCGCCCCGTCCTTGGGGCAGGCGTTGGTGGCTCCTGCCACGGCTCCACCCCAGGCCGTACCCCAGGCCGCGCCCCGCCGGCCCGCCGGCGCGGAGCCGGGGTCGGGGTAGGGCGCGGAGCCGGGGATGGGCCCGGGGCTGGAACCTGCGGTCGGGGCAGGTGGTTGTCGGGGAGGGGGTCGAGAACGGCCTCCGGCTCGGGCCCGAACCCGGGGACCTCCCCCGGGTGGCTCGGTGCGGTCCAGTAGCTCGCGGAGCATGGCCCGCTGCTCCGCCTGTCCCCGCAACATCTCCGCCGCCATCACCTCCTGCGCCAGCTGCATCCGGGCCAGGTGCGCCACCACCTGGAACGATGAGTCCATGGTCCTCTGGGTGTGTGTGCCGACCCCCTCTCTGTGCCCCACGTTTGGGCGCCAGATGTAAGAGTCTCTAGGCACAGAGGGAGGTCGACACAGAGGAACAGTTGCAGAATGGGTATTTATTGTCTCCAGCACGGCTCAGCAACGCCACTGACGTTCTGAGTCCGTTGTTCAAAATAATAAAGAATAAATAATAAGTCCAGCGTGCGGCCGTCACTGCCGTCACGCCCGCTGCGTCCCCTTTCGGGACTTGGTCCGCTGGCCGACTCTCGGCGACACGCCCCCTCTCGGGACCCGTTCGCTCCCCGGCAGAGCCCTCGCTCTCTCTCCGCTGCTCTCCCTTTCGGGACTTGGCCCGCTGGCCGACTCTCATCTCCCGAGGGAACAAACACACACAGGTTAAATAGACCAGTGGGATAACGGGTCTGATCACTGACACCTGTCCGTAATCAGCCCATTATTCCCCCCCCAACTGCAGTCTGGCTCCCTCTGCAGGCCAGAACGCGCCATGTTCCCCACAATAACATTCTTACATTCTTAAATCCAGTGTACACAAGTCCGATTCTTAAAACACAAAATCTAGAACTCTGGATTGAAAATGAACATAGTATTACATTATCTGTTAAGTATTATCAGTAAAAAATTTAAATAAAAAAGACCCACCTGGAAATGTAATAAATTCCCAATAATGTAATAAGGTATTACATTATCAGTAAAAATGTTATTACAATATCAGTCAGTTATTAATATCAGTCAGTTATTAATACAATTAATTACTGTACAGGCCTACATGATTCCCAACATAAATTGTGCCGAATATGTTGAATAAAGGGTGCATATACATGTTGAATAAAGGGTGCATATACAGTACATGGGGAAATTGGGAACACAATAGCCTATATTTGAGAGGGAACATTGGTTATCAAACGCAATCATATTTCCTGATGTTTTCCTCGATTCCATCATTGTGTCTGACATCTCCATCGGGGATTTTCAAAGGGCTAGGCTTTTTGATAACTGCCCACTCACCCCATTTAGGATGGCTAAACATAGACAATGCACAAAGTTGAGTGGAGACAACTGAATGGTGTTATTCTCAGAAAAGACAAAGGTTCCCTCTTGCCAAATACATTGATAGACATTCTAGAGACCACCTGTAGTGTGTACACTGTATGTCCACAGGAGCGTAAAGAGGCCCAGGCTGGCTTGATGGAGGGGGGGGGGGTGGACAAGGACAGAGAAACAGTGGAGAGGAAGAAGAAGATAGTTCATAATCTTAAAGATGATATAGAGGGGGAGGAAAGTGTTGGATACAAAAGACACAGGAAAATAACTCAAATTATTTTTGAGGGGAGTCCAGTTCGAAATAAAAGCGAAAGGGGTAGAGGTGGTGGAGAAAGTGACAAAGGAGATGGAGGAGAGGGAGATTTTTTAAAAAGCAAGAGATGAGATGAAGAGGAGTGAGAAAGAGGTGGACGAGAGAGAGAGAAACTGACAGAGGAAATAGAGGAGAGATGCAAGAGGGAGACTGTAATGGTTTGGTGTATAGTGTGGACCCAGGTGTATAGTGTGGACCCAGGTGTATAGTCTGGACCCAGGTGTATAGTGTGGACCCAGGTGTATAGTGTGGACCCAGGTGTATAGTCTGGACCCAGGTGTATAGTGGACCCAGGTGTATAGTCTGGACCCAGGTGTATAGTGTGGACCCAGGTGTATAGTGTGGACCCAGGTGTATAGTGTGGACCAGTGGAGGCTCCTCCATAGAGGTGGAGGAGGCCTGGCCTCCCCAATAATTTGAGAGAAGAGAGAGAGATTTAAAAAAGCAATAATTATATTTATTTTATTTATTTATTTATTTAACATATTATATTATATTAATATTATTTCCGTTTTGTTCATAAATCTGAATTTTTCCATGGCTAAAACCCAATATTGCAATTGTAAAGCACCTACAGGCCAGAATCCCTATCCGTTTCTATTGAAGGAGGCCAGGCCTCCTGTCGGAAAGTCCAGGCCTCCTGTCGGAAAGTGGTTTCTCATAGAAGTCAATGTAATGCAATTTTTCTCATGGCAATATTTGATTGGCCAAATCACTGAAAATGGGTGGGCACAGGAGGCCTTGCCTCATCATGCATTGAGTCCAGGGCTGAAAGATTGACATTTTGTTCGTCCAATCACATGAACGCCAGTCACTTTAGTGCAGGACACGCTAGAACACCCATGGCTATTATCCCTGAAAATAATAGCTCATTTGGCCAAATACTTTTGCTTAAAATGACCTCGGAAGTCGGCGAGATTCTGGCGTGATTTATACATCGAATAGGTAGACAACATTTAGGATTTATTGAACAGTTTTATTTTTAATATTAATAATTAATAATTGTATGTAGTATGTTGTGGTGAATGTTGTGAGCCTGAGCAGAAGGGACAATAGCTGCTGCAGGCGGACCATGACCCATTGTGCAGGTAACTTATTACATATGTTGTTTGAGTTCTATGTTTTGGTGCATTTTGTAAGAGTCCACTCGTGGTGTTGCTAGCATTCACGAGCTAGGACATGGCTAGTCAGTAACGTCATGTTGCATTCCACGTGTAGTACCTTTTTCCGCCACACGCGTGTATGAGTGCTGTTCTGCAGGATAAATATTAGAAATGGATGAAGTATTGTTCTGAATTGTATATTGTGTGTCTGATTGACATAGTGTTTGAGTGCTTTTGACATGTCATTGATTGTATGTAGTATGTTGTGGTGAATGTTGTGAGCCTGAGCAGAAGGGACAATAGCTGCTGCAGGCGGACCAGAGATGCATGCCAATTGTTTTGTTTATTTGATGACCCATCGTGCAGGCAATAAAAGCTGCTTCATCCACCATCCTGAGAGTGTCCCAATCCCTTCAGTACCGCCAAACACAAATTAATATTTTTTAACAAAGACAGATAAGAAGAAAAGGGAACATTCCATCGCGAGTGAAGCGAGCAAGCGGAAAAATGTTTGGCCTCCTCAATTCTGGAAGTCACCAGCCTCCACTGGTGTGGACCCAGGTGTGTTACGTTTCTATAAAAGTTTTGTATATACAACTGTGTCGGGTCCAGGTGCGGTGTATGTAATCAACGACACGGAGATTGAATAAAATAAAGGTTCTCTTTACTGAGATCAATAGTGCGCAGGTTCAAACATAAAACTTTCAAACAGGAAAAACATAAAGGAGAGCAGTAAGGCTCAGCACGTATGCAATTATTAACTATGAAACTGAGAGCAGAACAAAGCACACGGAAAATAAAGTTTGAGCAATGAGCTCCAAAGTAGGTAGAAGGTTTCAATAACGCAAACCAAGTCCAGGCTCAATAACGTTCCGGGTATCGGATACGTGAAGCAGTAATACATACAACAGGATTCCGAAGCATTCCAAAGGGTAAGACAAGTGATCGACTAGACGCAACGCTCGATGGCCATGGTTGAGCTTGGCTGTAACAAGGGAACAGGGAAAAGGGACGCACCTAAATAGCCACATACAAACATACAACAGGTGACAGGCATTAGCTATTAGTCCAATGAATCCAGTCACTCACCAGTAGGTGGTGTTGGGGAGTCGGAACTCCCCTAGTGACACAGGTGTATAGTGTGGACCCAGGTGTATAGTGTGGACCCAGGTGTATAGTGTGGACCCAGGTGTATAGTCTGGACCCAGGTGCGGTCAAAGAGCAGACGGTCAGCAGCGATTGGCAAAACAATGTTCTCTTTACCGAGCTGAAAAAATGCAAAGATAAACAACCAGACTTGAACACGAAAAAACAAAAGAGAAGAAAAACCACTCTCCAAAAACAGGCTAACAAAAGGATACGGGGAAGACAATATGCTAAAGAAAACCAACAGGGAGAACACATCTCAAAAACCTGCGTGGAGCGTATACACAGAGACAGAGCTAAAACACACACTTACTCTGGGAGACATAGAGAGATTAACCGACAGGGAGCGCAGGGAAATGGGGACATAAATACACCGGTGAACCAAACATGAACAGGTGCAACAGTCTGTGATGATGGAGAACAGAGAGTGTAGTGGCGTCAATAGGCCACCAGAGGGAGGTGCCGAGGAGGCGCCCAGGAAAGTGCCATCCCGTCCGTAACAGGAGGCAGAAAGTGCCAGAGATGACAGAGAGAGAGAAGGGAGGAAGAGGTGGAGGAGGTGGAGGAGAGGTGCAATAGAGATATATATCCTAGAAGAGATGAAGAGGAAAGAGAACAAGGTGGAGGAGAGAGAGAGGGTGCTGCAGGAGAGAGAGAAGGAGGTAAAGAAGAGAGGAGAGATTAAAGATTAAGTGAGAGATCAATTTAATGTGTTCTGCACATGGTTTGAAGCTCCACGCAGGTCCCCCTCCTCCACCTACTCTTCCTCTCCTACCACTGCTACCACGCAGGTCCCCCCCCTCAGGTCCCCCCCCCCCCCCTCCACCTACTCTGCCTCTCCTACCACTGCTACCTCACCTGCTCCACTCTCCATCACTGAACATGAGGTTCGGACCCTCTTCAAAAACCAGAACACCAGGAAAGCTTGTGGCCCGGACAGGGTGTCACCTGCTGCCCTCAAGCATTGCACCAGTGAGCTTGCTCCAGTGTTTACAGACATTTTCGACCAGTCTGTAAACTCATGTAGAGTCCCCGCATGCTTCAAATCAGCTGTCATCATCCCAGTGCCAAAAAAGCCCAAGATCACCTGCTTGAATGACTACAGACCGGTCGCTCTCACCTCTGTAGTCATGAAAACATTTGCATGCTTGGTTCTGCCTACCTCAAAGCCTCCACAGACCATCTCATGAACCCCCTGCAATTTGCATACAGACCCAACCGCTCAGCAGACAACGCAGTCAACTTGGCGCTCCACCATATTCTGCAACACCTGGACAATCGGAACACCTAGGCCAGAGTCCTGTTTGTGGATTATAATTCAGCCTTCAATACCATCATTCCTGACCTCCTCCACAATAAACTGGCTCAGCTGAATATCCACCCCTTCATCTGTCAGTGGATTACTGACTTCCTCACCAACAGAAGGCAGTATGTCAGGCAGGGCCCTCACCTGTCTCAGCCAGTGGCGGATTACGGTGGTCAGTGGCGCTAGGCTACTCCTTTGTGTGAGGCCCCCCCCCATACACGAGCCTCCCCCTCCCCAAAATACACAACTCACGAGCACCCTGCACACACACACCACTCATAATGCTTTACCATAAAACACATTGTGCTTTAATAACATAATGCAAACAATAATCCGCTGACTTCCGGTGGCGCTGCTCTGTAGCGACCCGGGCTGCCTCGCTGCTGCCTCGTTCTGATGTTTGTTTGTTTTATCGTGTTTTTAGCAGTTTAACGCTGTGTGAGCCTGTATTCATACCTGTGTGGTAACACGATGATGGTTTTAGCAAGACTACTGTTCATTATTTTTATCGTCTGGGAGCTTATTAAACAATGTCGCTCCATGCCGACGTGTCGGGAATCCACGCCGGTGTTCCTCCGCTATCCCCGTGACCTACTACTACTGCTGCTGCGCTCCACCGACACACCTGCTCCCCGGCTACCGAGGGAGCTGTGGGCTCGGCCTCCGGACCACCACGGTCGCAGACTGAGGAGGAGGGGGAGACGCGGAGGGGTGAGGCAGAGAATGCGGAGAAGAGCGGACAGGCCACCTCTGCCTTCTATGGTCCTCTGCAACGCCCGTTCATTGAAGAACAAAGTCGACGAACTCCGATGCAACACCAGAGCCCAACACGAGTACCGGGACTCGTGTCTGCTCGTTTTCACCGAGACCTGGCTACAGAAAGACGTACCGGACTCGCTTGTGGACCTTGAGGGCTTCTCTCTCGTGCGCTCCGATCGGAACTCAAACTCCGGGAAGCGTATAGGAGGAGGCACCTGCGTCTTCATCAACCAGAAGTGGTGCTCCCAATTCACTACAAGAGAGTCTGTCTGCAACCCTGACATTGAGCTGGTATGTTTAAGCCTCAGGCCCTTTTATCTTCCTCGAGAGTTCGGTAATATTGTACTATGTACAGTTTACATTCCACCGAGTGGTAATGCTGCTAGAGCAGCCAGCGCGATAGCAGACTGTGTGCACAGACAATTGAAACGCACTCCTGAAGCACCTTGTTTTATTGCCGGCGACTTTAACCACTGTAAGCTTGAGTCTGCGCTGCCTGGATTTACGCAGTATGTTAAGTGTAACACGCGAGGTGAACGAATCCTTGATAAATGTTATGGCAATGTTAAGGACGCCTACACTGCCAGGGCTAAACCCCCGTTAGGTAACTCCGACCACAATGTTGTCCAGCTAATTCCCACGTATAAATCTCTGCTTAAAAGTAGCAAACCCCAAGTTAAAACAGTTCATGTCTGGAATGATGATGGCATTGAAACCCTAAAAGGCTGCTTTTCCTGTACCGACTGGGACCTCTTTCACGGTCTGGACCTTGAAGAGGCTACTGACACTATTACAGATTATATAAAGTTTTCCAGAGATAACGTGTTACCCCTGAAATCTATAACTGTGTACCCTAACAACAAATCCCATATCACGAAGGAAATCAAAAAGTGCATAGTTCAGAAGATAATTGCATTCAGGAATAAGGATCTTTTGGCCATGAGGAACATCCAAAAAGAACTGAATCACAAATTAAGGGGGGCCAAGAGGAAACAGAAAGAGACATTTGAATCCCACTGCTCTTCTATGAACACAAAAAAACTATGGGACTCCATGAAATATATGACTAACATGGCTAAAAGGTGCCTTAGTGTCCTAAACGAGGGTGAAAAAGCCAATGAACTTAACCATTTTTATGCCAGGTTCGAGACTGCCGACTTCTCGATGGAGCAAACAGTGGCTCTTCAGGCGCTGCCTGAGTTGGAAGCAAGTATCACCATTGAGCAGCGCGAGGTACAGAGACTGTTCTCTAACACCCGCCCTAGGAAGTCCTCTGGACCGGATGGCATCTCTGGGCTCATGCTAAAGTCCTGCAGTGAGGAGCTGGCTGAGGCCTGGTGTCCTATCTTCCAGAAGTCTTTGGACTCTCACACTGTTCCGTCCATCTGGAAAGACGCTATCATTATTCCTGTTCCTAAGAAGGCTAGCTGCAAGGAAAATGATGACCTGCGACCAGTCGCTTTGACTTCTGTTGTAATGAAATGTTTTGAAAAATTCATTATATGTAAAGTGAAAAATGCAGTCAGTTGCTCTCTGGACCCTTTTCAGTTTGCTTATAGATGTAATACAGGTACAGATGATGCAACCTCAGCCATGGTGCACTTCATATCTCAGCACTTAGAGGACCCTACCTCCTATGTCCGACTCCTATTTGTTGATTTCAGTTCTGCTTTTAACACGATACAGCCGCACCTTTTAATTGAGAAGTTAAATGGGCTTAATGTCCCCCCCCTCATTATAAAATGGTATCACTCCTTTTTAACTAACCGCACACAGCGGGTCAGTGTTAATGGCACTCTTTCGGAACCCAGAACCATAACCACCTGGTGCTCCACAGGGTATAGTCAGTTCCCCTGTGCTCTTTACTTTATACACAAACGAGTGCAGAAGCACCTACCCTAGCAATCACATCATAAAATTCTCGGATGACACTGCCATCCTTGCTTTAATTAAAAAGGACAGTGACCTAATTGACTATTATTCTGAAATCCAGAGGTTTGTTAAATGGTGTGATGTTAACTGTCTGGTTTTAAATGTTAAGAAGACTGAGGAGATGGTGTTCGACCCCAGAGGTGTTGGGGACCACAGGCCTGTGGTCATCCACAAACAACCCATCTCTCAGGTCGCCTCTTACAAGTATCTTGGGGTTTTCATTGACAACTCACTCACCTGGAGCACTCATGTAGACAGCCTTTGTAGCAGATTACAACAACGACTACACTTCCTACGCCGTCTTAGAGTTCATGGTGTTGACCAAAAATGTATGCTACTCTTTTACCAGTCTGTCTTAGAGAGTCTCATCAGATACGGCATTACATCTTGGTTTGGTAACCTATCTGTACAACTAAGGTCCAAACTGGTCCGACTGATACAGACTGCATGGAAGATCATAGGGGTGAAAGACCACTCATCCCTGTAGTCTATTTTTGAACAGGCTACTCTCAGACAGGCTGATAGAATTCTCATGAATCCCTCCCATGTCCTACATGCAGAGTATGAACTGCTGCCCTCTGGGAGGAGGTTCAGAGTCCCCCGCGCTAGACTAAATAGATTTAAAAATTATTTTATTCCTGTTTCCAGGCCCGGATTAACCCCCTAGGGTGCCCTAGGGTGACCAGACTTGATGTGTGCCCCCCCCCCCAACACACACACCCTCCTACTTTGCAAGTGAAAGTGTGATATTTACTATGGTTACAAAACCCTAAGTAAAAGATTTACAAGAGCATAATATAACTACAGTACAGGCTGATGCTCAAATCTGAATGCAACTCACATCACAATGCAACACGACTTTCTAAATATAGGCTAATTATTTCCATCATAAATGGCCTGAGACTACATGCTAAACCATAACAAAGGGGGAAAATGCACATACTGTATACTACAATAAAACAAGCTCAATACCAACCAAGTCCAATAACGACTGTTGCAGGCATATAAGAATAAGAACATATTTTCTGTCCGCATTACGTAATGAAGCGTACTACAGGTAGGCCTATTATGGAAATAAACAGCGCCTCTCTCTTTGCCGCTCTGCTCACCTTCGTGATGCTGTATCAGACGTAGGCTATAGCCCTGTGCATCACACAGCCTGCCCAAATCAGCCACAGCGTCATATTAACCCGAAATAATCAAAAGTAAGCCTTACCTTTAGCAGAACTTCTTTTTTCTTGATTTTACGCAGGCAAAGTCGTTTACTAAATCCTCAAAGTCCATTTCTTTGACCAACTCGGATTCAATTGCCAGCAGGGAATCGTATTCTTATCAGGCCTCTCTTATTGCACTAGTTCTCTCTCAACGCTTTGGTAGAGTCAGTCCTACAACTCCATCCAGTACTGGACAGTGGTTTTAGAGTCCTGCTGATGTTCACATCCTTATTTCTAAATATCCAGCTCCATCGGTGAGGGGATGCTGCACAAAACGCATACAATGACTGAAGTAGGTCAAAGAAATCACTTGCATCCTTACGGCTATTAATGTGGTGTTTACACCGACAACATTAAGGGAATGTCCAGCACAGGGCACGTAATGAATCAGGGGGTTTGCTTTTTTAAGATGCGCCTGGAGGCCGTTATATTTACCCGACATGTTACTGGCGTTGTCGTAACTTTGTCCCCGGCAATTCGACAAGTCTAACCCCAGGTCATGACATGAACCATTCTTACTCCACATTCAGCAAGACTTGCTCCAGTGTGGCTGTGAATGGGCTCGCTCCCTCGCTCGCTCTGCTGCCCCCCCCCCCCCCACACACACACACACTGTTAACTTCGGTGCTAATTTTAGGCCTAGGTGAAATAAAAAAAATCCCAATTGTTGGGACATTTTTAAGAGTGGCCGTATGTCTGGAGTCTTTGCCTTGCTTAATTTTTCGCTTGGCAGAGCCACTCAGTTGTCGCCTGTACATTTTGATTTCTTCGTTGATAGTTTGGCGGCACTGCGTCATCGCGCACTTGTCTGTGACTGGTGTAGTATATTGCTATGTTTAGCATAGATCTGGGATTGATTGCTATTGCCTCTGTAGTATATTGCTATGTTTAGCATAGATCTGGGATTGATTGCTATTGCCTCCGTAGCATTACATCTGGACAATGTTATCATCGATTGACTAGTGTGGTCTGGTTGTTGTTGGAATGGTGAATAAAGACGCACGCTGAACGTTGCTCCAGAGACCAGAGTCATTATTATTATAAAGTGTATCTTGTAAGTCAGAGAGAACAACAAGACACAACATGGTGTCAGAAGATGTGACTTCTTCACAAATATAAGGAATTGCGAGGCGCCGTCGATCTACGCAGAAACTTTGTGGAGAACTATAGTTAGCTATCGACCCTGTGCGAAGTTCGTTCGTAGTAGCTAGCGAGTGAAAGCAAAGCATGGAACAGTTCAAGCCTCCCGCGCCGCTCATGCTCTCTGGAAACGTGAGTGAGAATTGGCGTCGGTGGAAACAACGTTTTGAACTGTATATGATTGCCACTGGTGCAGATGATAAAGATGAGCATGTGAAAATAGCCATCATGCTGCACACCATAGGAGAAGAGGCATTAGAGGTATATAATACATTCACCATTGATTTTGAAGACCCAGCATACGAGACAATGAAAGAGATCATGGATGCATTTGAAGCATACTGTATCCCCAAAAAGAACATTGTTTTTGAACGTCACCAATTCTGGTCCCATTCTATGTCAGAGGGAGTTAGGGTCGACAAGTTTGTGACTGAACTCCGTCAGAAATGCAGAGACTGTGAGTTTGGTGCAGGTGAGAATGACACATTGAGAGACAAAATGGTGTTTAGCCTAACTGATCCTCGCATGAAAGAGAGACTATTGAGAGAGACAGACCTAACCCTGGACAGAGCACTAACCATATGCAGAGCTGCAGAAGCTGCCAAGTCACAGCTGCAAGCTATGGGGACAGGGCACGCAGACGCCCCAGTTCAAGCACTGTCCAGAGGAACTACTAGCTACTCTGAGATGAGAAGAGGATACAGAAAACAAAGATCGTCAGGAAGAGCAAATGAGCAGACGGACAGCACAAACACATGCGGGAAGTGTGGAGGGACACACCCGCCCCGCCAATGTCCTGCCTTCGGGACCACATGCCACAAATGCAACAAGAGAAACCATTGGTCCAAAGTGTGTGGCGCACCACAGCATGGGACAGTCACAGCAAGGGACGTCAGTCAACTTGAGAGCGAGGTAGATTCTTTATTTGTAGGCTCAGTGTTCTGTGTTAGGGTAGATAAGATCACGCAGCAGACAGACAACGCGTGGTACACCACAGTCAACCTCAGAGACACCCCGGTCAGATTCAAGCTGGACACGGGGGCGGAGGCGAACGTGCTTCCAATGTGCATTTTCGAGGAGATACCGGGGCCCCCACGACTAAAGCCTACACAGACACTTCTCATTGCCTATGGAGGAGCACGCCTGAAACCGAAAGGAACAGTGACATTCACGTGTGAGACACCCAATAGAGCAAGAGCAAATCTAATTTTTTTTGTGACTGCACAGTCCACCACGCCCATCCTGGGCAGAGAAGCGTGCGAGACACTGCAGCTCGTGAGGAGAATAGAGACGCTTGCAGTCAAGGCACCAGCTACAAAAGAGGAGCTGGTGGAGCGGTACGCATCTGTCTTCAGTGGCCTGGGTGAGTTCCCCGGTGTGCACCACATACACACAGACCCAAGTGTGGCCCCAGTCGTCCACGGATGCAGAAAGATCCCAGTCAGTGTCGTGGACAGACTGAAAACAACCCTGAAAGAGCTTGTAAAAAAGGACGTCATAGCACCTGTGACAGACCCGACCGAGTGGGTGAATAGCCTCGTCATCACTGAGAAAAAGAACGGATCACTGAGGGTGTGTTTGGATCCTCGTGATCTGAATGAGGCAATCAAGAGGCAGCACTACTCGATACCAACCCCGGAGGAAGTCCAGAGCAAGCTCTCTGGGAAGTCAATATTCACGATCCTGGACGAGAAGGACGGATATTGGCAGGTGAGACTTGACGAGCCATCATCTATGCTGTGCACATTCAGTACGCCGTGGGGAAGATTCCGCTTTAAGAGACTTCCTTTTGGCATCAAGTCCGCCAGCGAAGTTTTTCAGCAGAAAAACTGTGAGGCTTTTGGAGACATCGAAGGAGTCCATATCATCGCAGACGATATGATAATCGCCGCCGCCACAGAAGAGGAACATGATGGCATCCTTCACAAGGTCATGGAGAGGGCACAGAGAGCCAACGTCAAGTTCAACAAGGAAAAAATCCAGTACAAAATCAACACCGTCAGATACATGGGCCACGTCATTACACCAGAGGGAGTGAAACCGGATGACACAAAGGTGACGGCCATCAACAACATGCCGCCACCAGAGGACAAGACAGGGCTGCAGAGGCTGTTGGGGATGACGAGGTATTTGGCTCAGTATATCCCTGATGAAGCTTCAGTGACTGCCCCGCTCAGACAGCTGCTGAGGAGAGATGCAGCTTGGCAGTGGAACCATGAACATGATGATGCTTTAATCAAGCTGAAGTCAGCCCTCACCAACGCCCCTGTGCTGAAGTTCTATGACCAAGCCATGCCTCTCACCATACAGGCTGACGCGTCGAAAGATGGACTGGGAGCTTGTCTTCTCCAGGAGGGGAGACCGCTGTGCTATGCCTCACGAGCTCTCACAGAAGCTGAGAGAAACTACGCCCAAATAGAGAAGGAGTTGCTGGCGATAGTGTTCGCAGCCAAACGCTTCCACCAGTATGTTTACGGCAACACTGTTACAGTCCAATCTGATCACAAGCCACTTGAAGTGATTTTTAAGAAACACCTGAGCAAAGCCCCAGCAAGACTACAGCGCATGTTGCTCCAGCTTCAACGGTATGATTTGAAAATAACATACACGCCAGGAAAAGACATGCACGTCGCCGACACCCTTTCCCGCGCGTTTGTCACCGAACAGGCCGACAGTGGAAAAGAGGACCTCTTCGAGGAGAGAGTGATCCACACGATGGAGGCTACTGCTGCCATGAGCTCAGACATGCTCAAGATGCTCAAAGAAGCCACAGCAGCTGACGAGACACTACAGGCAGTGGCTGAGAGACACCGCAGCGGCTGGCCCCAAAGACGACGTAGTGTGCCCGCCAGTCTCTACCAATACTGGCCTCAGCGGCACATTATCCACATCAGGGACGGACTACTGATGACCGGCGACAGAATTGTGATTCCTCAAGCCGCCAGACAGGTGATACTAGAGAGACTACACCTCGCACATCAAGGTATTCAGAGGACAAAGGCACAGGCCCGACAAGTCGTGTACTGGCCGGGAATGACTCGTGACATCGACAACGCAGTGGAGAGATGCTCTCCGTGTCAACAACTCCAACCACAGAACCAGAGAGAGCCCCTCATGTCACATGATATCCCTGAGATACCATGGCTAAAGGTCGGGGCTGACATCTTTGAGCTCCAGGGCCAGTCATACCTTGTCGTGGTGGACTATCTGTCCAAGTACCCAGAGGTGCTCCATCTACCTGACAAGACCGCTCACACAGTCATCCGCAAGATGAAAGCAGTCTACGCGAGGCACGGGATCCCAAAAGAGCTGGTAAGCGACCATGTTCCTTTTGCAAGTGCAGAGATGAGGGAGTTTGCAGCATCCTGGGGAATACAGCTCATTCACTCCAGCCCTGCATATCCTCAATCCAACGGTCTGGCAGAGAGGATGGTGAAGACGGTCAAACATGCACTCAAGAAAGCTTTGCAGACCAACATAGACATCTAGCCCTGCTAGCATTGAGAAACACTCCAATAACAGGCACAGATGTTTCCCCAGCTCAGGTGCTTATGGGAAGAGTACTACGAAGCACGCTGCCCTGCTCTACAGCTGTTCTACAGCCAGCTACCCCGAGAGGAGTTCATGCCAGGCTGAAAGATCTCCAAACCAGACAGGAGCACTACTACAACCGCAACTCACAGCCCTTACCTGAGTTTGCTCCTGGTGCAACGGTTCACATGGAAACGAGACGTGGATGGATGCCAGCCAGAGTCCTAAACCAACGAGAAGAGCCACGGTCATACAACGTGAGAAGCCCGTCTGGTGTTGTCTTCAGAAGGAACAGACGTCATCTCAGGCGTATTCATCCAAGTCTGCATCAAGAGAGAGATCCTGAGCCACTGGAGCAGCCTGCACCTGTGAGCCCGCTGGGAGGACCCCCAGAGTCACCGGATCATCCAGCTCAGCACCCGTCCTCCTGTGAGGGCGAGAGCTCCACTCCTACCTGCCGCACCAGAAGTGGCAGAGCTGTGGCGCTTCCGGCAAGGTATCAAGACTTTGAGATGGGCCAACGCTGAAGGTTGTGCTCCACCAGGGTTAAGTACTGGTGACCTCTGACCCTTAGTTTAGTTAGTTACTAGATGATAGTTGGACACATTTAGAAAGTGTGGTATGTTTACAAGTTTGATTTTACTCCAAGTGAAAGTTCACAAGTTACTTGACAAGTTATAGTCAGGTCTGCACTGTTATTGTTTAGATCATACACATTAGTAGTGAGTACAGTGAGTACAGTTCTTAAAGAAGAAGATCAATCCATCGACTGAAGCCATAAGGCCCAGTGACACTTATTGTCTGTTTCATCTTTTCAGAGACTAATTTTCAGTTGACCCAAGAGAGACTTTTAATGCTTAAAAGGGGGGATGTAGTATATTGCTATGTTTAGCATAGATCTGGGATTGATTGATATTGCCTCCGTAGCATTACATCTGGACAATGTTATCATCGATTGACTAGTGTGGTCTGGTTGTTGTTGGAATGGTGAATAAAGACGCACGCTGAACGTTGCTCCAGAGACCAGAGTCATTATTATTATAAAGTGTATCTTGTAAGTCAGAGAGAACAACAAGACACAACAGCGTAGCATTACATCTTGACAATGTTATCATCGATTGACTAGTGGGGTCTAGTTGTTGTTGCGATGCTGAATAAAGACGCAAGTTGAACGTTGCTCCAGAGACCAGAGTTATTATTATTATAAAGTGTATCTTGTATGTCAGAGAGAACAACAAGACACAACAACTGGGGGGGGGGGGGGGGGGCACTTACACCGAACTCGCAATTATTTATCTTTTTATACACGATAGCCGAAATATAACCGTTAGTTTTGTACCTGTGTGGATGTCTTCCAGTAAATATAGCCTATATTTTTAAAATGTGCCCAAAATATTTTAAAGGTCTATTCATTGTCCAAATAATTTGGTGCCCCCCCATTGGCTGGTGCCCCAGGGCGTTCACCCGATGCAATATATGGATAATCCGGGCTTGCCTGTTTCTGTTAAACTTTTAAACTGCACCAGATGAATGTGAACATATCTTGCTTATCGTTTTATTTCCACTCTTGTTTTAATCAAGGCTGCCTTCTGTTTGTGTGTTAACATTCTGTATTGTCTGTTGCTCTTTGTTGGCTGCTGTGGGGTGCAAGCCCAATACAAATTTCCCAGTGATGGGACAATAAAGTGACTTTTGACTTTGACTTGACTTTGAATAAAAAATGCACTGAAAAGGTTGTTATCATCCTGAACTATCTCTGTTGCTCACCTCACCTCAGTTCTGTCTCTATTGCTCTCCTCTCCTGTTGTCTGTCTCTCTGTTGCTCTCCTCTCCTGTTGTCTGTCTCTCTGTTGCTCTCCTCTCCTGTTGTCTGTCTCTCTGTTGCTCTCCTCTCCTGTTGTGTGTCTCTCTGTTGCTCTCATCTCCTGTTGTCTGTCTCTCTGTTGCTGTCATCTCCTGTTGTCTGCCTCTCTGTTGCTCTCCTCTCCTGTTGTCTGTCTCTCTGTTGCTGTCCTCTCCTGTTGTCTGCCTCTCTGTTGCTCTCCTCTCCTGTTGTCTGTCTCTGTTGCTGTCCTCTCCTGTTGTCTGCCTCTCTGTTGCTCTCCTCTCCTGTTGTCTGTCTCTCTGTTGCTGTCCTGTTGTCTGTCTCTCTGTTGCTCTCCTCTCCTGTTGTCTGCCTCTCTGTTGCTGTCCTGTTGTCTGCCTCTCTGTTGCTGTCCTGTTGTCTGTCTCTCTGTTGCTGTCCTGTTGTCTGTCTCTCTGTTGCTCTCCTGTTGTCTGTCTCTCTGTTGCTGTCCTGTTGTCTGTCTCTCTGTTGCTGTCCTCTCCTGTTGTCTGTCTCTCTGTTGCTGTCCTCTCCTGTTGTCTGTCTCTCTGTTGCTGTCCTGTTGTCTGTCTCTCTGTTGCTGTCCTCTCCTGTTGTCTGTCTCTCTGTTGCTGTCCTGTTTTCTGTCTCTCTGTTGCTGTCCTGTTGTCTGTCTCTCTGTTGCTGTCCTGTTGTCTGTCTCTCTGTTGCTGTCCTCTCCTGTTGTCTGTCTCTCTGTTGCTCTCCTGTTGTCTGTCTCTCTGTTGCTGTCCTCTCCTGTTGTCTGTCTCTCTGTTGCTGTCCTGTTGTCTGTCTCTCTGTTGCTGTCCTGTTGTCTGTCTCTCTGTTGCTCCCCTCAGCTCTAAATGACAGAAATGATTTAGCTAATTAGTTGGCATGTAAACATAGTGCTCTATAGTAGGCTATATGTAGGCCTAATCAATACTCTACTAGCCCAATGTGTGTGTGTGTGTGTGTGTATGTTTGTGTTTGTGTGTGCGTGCGTGCGTGTGTGTGTGTGTGTGAGAGAAAGAGTGAGACAGTGTGTGAGAGAGAGACAGACACTGTGTGTGTGTGTGTGTGTGTGTGTGTGTGTGTGTGTGTGAGTGAGTGAAGAGAGAGAGAGAGAGAGAGAGAGAGAGAGAGAGAGAGAGAGAGAGAGAGAGAGAGAGAGAGAGAGACACAAAATCAATACAGCAACAGTCCAAATTACATCCACAAAATAAGAGATAGATGCCCAGATTAAGGCAACACAATCATAAATGGTCCTACCCTTAGAAGGTCTTTTTCCTTGATTTTCTGGCAGCAAAGTCCTTAATGAGGCTGGTGTAATCCAATGTGCACAGAATGTCAGACTCAATTGACATCAGGCACAGGTGATTTAGCCTCTCTTGGCCCATTGTGGATCTTAGTTTGTTTTTGACAAGTGCCAGTTTAGAAAAAGACCGCTCCCCGCTGGCATTCGTTACAGGCAGAGTCATAAACAGTCGGAGTGCAATATCAACATTGGGAAACACTGCCTGTATTTTCCTTCCTCTTATAAGTTTCAGCAGTGACCTCGCTGAGGTGTCCTAATTTTCTTTAATGAATTCCCTGAATTGTCTGATTTCATCCAAAAAATCTTCCTCCAGATCACCTGCATATTTCTTCTGCAGATTAGCCGCTCTTGTGCGAAGATCTAGTATGGAGATGGATGGAATATTGTTCAAAAAACCAAATGTCTGCTGAATATCTTTGTATGAGTGATACCTCCTCTCTAGTTCCATGACGAGTCGATCTATGACAGTGATATAAACCGTTACTTTAAAGTTGTCTCAGCCTGATCGCTCACAGTCAGGTTCAGTGGATTCATCTGCCTGTTTTTTTCGGCTTCTCTGCCTCTGTGTGTCTGCTTTGTAGTATTGGGACAACGTTGGGGACATGTTTTTTGCAGCACTCTCAAACTTGTCAAAATCGTCCCGAAGACTGGCCACGTAATCCCTCAATGAGTAGACTAAATCAACAGCATTACATACATCCAGCTCTACTGCCTGTAGAGCTTCGCTAGTTTTGTGAAAGCGCTGCAGTATGGTGTTCCACATAGAACACAGAAAGGCGTTCTCTAATTTTTCCATCTTTGTGTAAAGTGTCGTGGCTTCATCCCGAGTAGTGCTATTTTGGATCGGGTCATCGCTCATCTTCTTCAGTGACTCTTGGATGTTGGCATAGTTCTGGTGTAGTGCTTTTGTTCAGATTCAGATTCAGATTCAGATAACGTTTATTGCCACTATGCATTACACATATAGGAATTTGCTTCGTCACCACAGCAAGTGCGTTTATACTTTTTTTTCACGTGTCAAAAAACAGGACAACACAACAACAACAACACAGGACAGACAACAGTGCATTGGATAGTGCGGTATAAAGTGCAGTGCAGAGTTTTTACAGTGAGTCCAGTTCAGTCCTGGGCAGACTTGGGGGCGGGGGGGAGGGGGAAGCCAGAGTCATTTATCAGCCTGGCGGCTGAGGGGTAGAAGCTGAGCCTGTGGCGGGCCTTCAGTGCCTTAGGCAGCCGCAACCTTCTTCCAGAGGGAAGCAGGGTGAGGAGGCCGTGGCCGGGGTGGAAGGGGTCTGCCATGATCTTCCTTGCCCTCCTCAGAGCCCTGGTGTCATGCAGGGAGTTGAGGGAGGGCAAGGGACAGCCGATCACCCTCTCTGCTGAACGTAGCACCCGCTGCAACTTGGCCTTGTCCTTGGTCGTTGCAGCAGGGAACCAGGTGATGATGGAGTGGGTGAGGATGGACTCTATGATGGCCGTGTAAAACTGGACCATCATGGACCTCGGCAGCCTGAGTTTCCTCAGCTGCCGGAGGAAGAACATCCTCTTCTGGGCCTTCTTCGTGAGGGCCTCGGTGTTCTGCTCCCACTTTAGGTCCCGGGAGATGGTCATGCCTAGAAAGCGGCATGACTCCACGGAGGCCACCGGGGTACCTCCCAGCGTGATGGGAGGGGGCAGGGCTGCTTTCCTTCGGAAGTCCACCACCATCTCCACTGTTTTCAGAGCATTTAGCTCCAGATTGTTTAAACTGCAGCCCCTCGATCTCACCCCTGTAGGCAGATTCGTCCCCCCCGGAGATGAGGCCCACCAGGGTGGTGTCGTCTGCAAACTTCAGGAGCTTGACCGAGGGGTGGCGGGAGACACAGCTGTTGGTGTAAAGGGAGAATAGTGCTGGAGACAGGACACAGCCCTGCGGGGAGCCCGTGCTGGTGGACCTGGAGCTGGAAATGCTCTTCCCCAGCTTCACCCGCTGAGACCTGTCAGTCAGGAAGTCCGTGATCCACCTGCAGGTGGAGACCGGCACCTGCAGCAGGGATAGCTGGTGCTCCAGGATGTGTGGGAGGATCGTGTTGAAGGCCGAGCTGAAGTCCACGAACAGGATCCTGGCGTAGTTGCCTGCAGTGTCTAGGTGTTCTAGTACGTAGTGCAGAGCCATGTTCACGGCGTCCTCCGTGGATCTATTGGCTCTGTACGCGAACTGCAGGGGGTCCAGCACAGGATCCGTGATGAGCTTCAGGTAGGCCAGGACAAGGCGCTCCAGGACCTTCATGACGACAGAGGTCAGAGCGACGGGTCTGTAGTCGTTGAGGCCTGTGACCTTGGCCTTCTTGGGGACGGGGATGATGGTTGATGCCTTGAAGCACGCTGGGACGTGACACAGCTCCAGCGAGGCGTTGAAGATGTGGGTAAACACCGGGGCCAGCTGGTCGGCGCAGTGCTTCAGGACAGAGGGAGAGACGGAATCCGGACCAGCTGCCTTCCGGGGATTCTGCCTCTTAAACAGTCTGTTTACCTCTCGCACTGTGACAGAGAGAGGGGGTGGGGGTGGGCGGGGCGGGTGAGGAGGGGGGAGGGAGGGGGGGGGGGAGGGGGGAGGGTGGGGGTAGCAGGAGGGACATTGGCCCCCCTGGGGGACGGGGGTGGTGGTTGTAGCCGGGGGGTGTGGAGGGAGAGGGCGGGGGTGGGCGGGAACCTCTCTTTCTCAAACCTACAGTAGAACTCGTTCAGCTCGTTAGCGAGAGGGAGGTTGTCGGACATCAGCGGGGACCTGGGTTTGTAGTTGGTGATGGTCTTTAGGCCTTTCCAGACGGAGGCGGAATCCCCCTCAGAGAGCTGTTGCTGCAGCTTCTCCGAAAAGCGATGCTTCGCCTCCTTCACCGCTTTGGCGAACCTGTACTTGGCCTGCTTGACCCGGTCCACGTCCCCACTGCGCCTAGCCACCTCCTTCTCTGACCTCAGACGCCTGAGTTGGGATGAAAACCAGGGCTTGTCGTTGTTGAAGGACTTCCTGGAGCGGAGGGGGACACACACCTCCTCGCCAAAGCTGATAAATGATGTAACAGTGTCTGTGTTGCTTGTGCATGTGCTGACCATCTAGTATCTGACAAACTTTTCAATGTCTCCAGCCTCTTGTTGTCAATAACATTTAGCCCCGCAGTTATTATCTGCCAACGCGCCGTGGATTTGGACCCAAAATTATAAAGTGTCTGTACAAAATTTAAAAATTCCATTGTCACAGGGCAACAATTTACACTGGCAACTCCCACTAAATTGAGTGCATGCGCTGCGCAGGGTACCCACTCGGCCAAATTATTTATCTCCTTAATGCGTGCTTGCAAACCACTGTAAATGCCGGACATGTTGGCTGCATTGTCATAACATTGGCCTCGGCAGTTATTGATGTCAATGCCCATTTCTTCCAAAACGCCAAGAACAGACTGATAAAGTGACTCCCCTGAATGACTCTGAATTGGCAAAAACTTGAGAAAACGCTCCTCCACGCATCCATCTGGTGACACATATCGTATGATGAATGTGAGCTGGTCTGTGTGTGCAACATCTGGTGTAGAGTCGACGCTGATTGAAAAGTACTTTGCTATTTTTACCTGACTGATTATCTCAGCTAGGACATGCTCTCCCATCAATTCAATAAATTCTAAGCATGTTGTTGATGAGAGGTAAGATGTGGTTCCCTTGCCAGCATTTCCATATTTGTCTATGTGCGCTTTCAAGAATGGATCAAACTCACTGATCACTTCCAACACACCCATAAAATTCCCATTATAAGGCTGGCCAAAGGTTTCACAGTGTCCCCTCAATGGTAATCCTCGCTCTGCAAGAAACTTCACCACTACAACCACTCGCTTTAACACATCTGTCCAATAAGCACACTCGTTGTCAAACTGCTTTTTTAGTTCTGAGTCAATACAGCCAGCAACAGCACAGCGCATCACATGCTTTCCTGTGGCTTTCGGAACCTTCATGCTCAGCCAGACACACTGCTGCGTTTTTCCAGTCATTGTAGCCTGTTTTGAGTCCTGATTTATGAGCACCGTCTGCAAATAATTTACATGCGAAACAAAATACTTTTCCTTTTGCAGGTGAATAAATTAACCATTCTCGAGGCACGGTTTCGCCATTTGAATGTTTTCTTTTAAATTGTGTTTTTGAAAAATACCTCTTCTGATGCTTGGCTGTGTTTCTGAAGCGGCGACATTAGCATCTTTATTTTGACAACATTGTGGCCCCATCTTAATCCAATATGTTCTCATGTCTTCACCAACTGTATCCCACAATCCAGGATCCGAGCTGTAAGTGGTGGTAGGATTTGTGTCTGGACCTGGTGGTGGTGTTGCCTCCTCTTCTTGATTGTTCTGCTCGGGATCAGTGTCACTGTCAGCTGGTGGTGGTAACGTTAGTGCCTCTTCTCCGCGCTCAGCCTCGACAGCCTGCATCTCCCCCCCCCCATGTTCGCCTCAGCGCTGCTAGTGCTAGCGACACCCGACCCAGAGCTAACCGTTTCGTGGCTCTCATTCTCGACAACATTGGTCGTCGCAGGCGCAGCAGCATTATTCGAATTTTTTTTGGGAAATCTTGGGCAACTTTGCTATATTTAGTTCTTTTTTCATTAGTTCTTTTCATTTTTTGGCCCCACTAATGTGCGTCCGCTTCATTTTTGCAACTTTGACCGGCGAATTTAGCCTAGGCTATACGTCCTGCTTGACTCAAACTGGTGAGATTTCTCTCAAATCAAACTATAGAAAATATAGGGGGGCCTCAGGATAGAAAATATAGGGGGGCCTCAGGATTTTTTATGTTATTTTATTATTTATTATTATTTTGTTTTTTAAATAATTTTTTGGGATCCAATGTTAGGTGGCCCCCTAGTGGTGGTGGCCCTAGGCTGCAGCCTATGTGTTAATCCGCCACTGGTCTCAGCCCCGCACAGTTAACACCGGTGCTCCTCAGGGCTGTGTGCTCTCCTCCCTGCTCTACTCCCTGTACACCAACGATTGTACCTCTGGTGACATTTCTGTCACGACCATCAAATATGCAGATGACACCACCATGGTTGGGCTCATCACTAATAATGACGAGACTGCCTACCGGAGGGAGGTCGGCCACTTGGTGTCCTCATCTGCAGCCAATAACCTGGAACTCAACAACACCAAGACAGTTGAGGTGATTATGGACTTCCGGAAAAAGGCTCCAACTCACTCTCTACTGGTCATCAATAACTCCTCTGTCACAATCGTGGATGAATTCAAGTTTCTGGGCACTACCATCTCCAACAAACTCAAATGGGATAACAACATCACCCAGAAGAGACTTCACATCAGTCGTCACATCCTGGTCCAGTTTTACAGGGTCGTCAAAGAGAGCATCCTAACATCTTCCATCACTGTGTGGTACGACTCTGCGTCTGCCCGATCCAAGGCCAAGCTACAAAGAGTCGTACGGACAGCTGCCCCGTGCCTCCCATCACAGACCTCCATAGCTCCAGATCATTGAAGAGAGTACGTAAGATTGTGGCTGACCCCTCACCTCCAGCTCACAGCTTGTTTGAACTACCCCCTTCTGGACAGGGGTACAGGGCCATCAGGTCAAAAACATCACGCCACTTGAACAGTTTCTTCCCCAAAGCCACAGCCTTCCTCAATAACTCCTGATCATTGCACCTTGCACTTTACATGTTTTTGCAATAAGTTGTACAGTATATTTATTCACTCGAATTGGTACTGAACATTTTGTGTGTCTTGAGTACTGTTGTGTTGTGGTCTTGTTGTTGTAAGTACTGTAGCTGGTTCAGCATGGAGAATACCAAGTCATGTTACTAGTGCACTGCACATGGCCAATAACGTTGAAGTGAGAAGGAGACTGAAACAGCGAGAGAGGAGATTTAAAAGATCAAGACCAACAGAGATCAAGAGAGAGAGAGAGGGAGAAGATTGAGAAGGAGAAAGAAAATGATATTGAATGGATGAGAAAGGAAATGGGGGTGATGAAGAGGGTAGAGGAGGAGAGGGAGAGAGAATCCTGGAGGAGAAAGAAAGGAAGGTGAAACAAGTGAAAGAGAGGATGGAGGAGATGAAGTGGGTAGAGAAGGAAAGTGAGAGAGTCAGGAATGAGAAGGAGAAAGAAAAGGATATTGAATGGGTGAGAAAGGAGATGCAGGCAATGAAGAGGATAGAAGAGGTTGAGAGAGAGAGAGAGAGAGAGAGAGAATCATGGAAGAGAAAGAAAGGGAGGTGAAACGAATGAAAGGGAGGATGGAGATGCCGACTACAGCTATTCCAACCTTAGACAAGGTCACAGGTGTTAACTGGACAAGTACTGTAGGACACCACAAGAGGAAGTCCTCTCCAAGACAATGAGAGATTTTGTGTCTAGGGTGAATTCGGATAAACTGGACATTCACCCTTGTGGGGCCTAAGATCCAGAGTGTATATTTCCTGTTCTAACCATATATAGTCAACAGGACTTTTACTATAGCTTCAGCATGGATGTCATTTGACTGAAATGTTTAAGTATATCTTGTTATTACCCAATGTCCCAGATTACCCGAATTCACCCTATCCTACATCTAATACTATAAAAATGTATAATCATCTTTGGAAATTAATTAATATACATTCTTATTATCGTTCCAGCTCCTCCTAGCGATGGGAGAGGAGTATGAACAGTTCTGTTCTGCTACCAGCCTGCTGCCTTCTGGTGAGCACCTCAAGCCAGCGTGGGTAGTTGACATCTGCCTGCCCCACCCTGGTCAGGTCATCACACCAGCAGCAGTAAGTAGTACCAGCCTGCTCCCCCAGGCCAAGTCCATCTCGCAGTCCCTCCATGAGCTACTAGGTAAGAGGTAATTATGCTCCAGCAGCCTGCGACAGCTGTGTGCTCAGGGTGGATGAACGTTCCCCATCCTCACCCCCCTCTTTGGGTACCAGCCTCTAGCCCGGAGCCTCAGGTGTGGCAGGTCTTGACGGCATGGTGTGGGAGCCCATAGTGACAATGGACTCAGCTACCATTCAACTCCTGCTGGAGATGGAAGAGGAACATGAGAAGAGCGGTTCTGTTACCAGCCTGCTCCACCCTGGTGAGGTTTCAAGTCCAGTGCAGCCAGCCTGCTTCTGTCTGGTGAGGAGGTCAGGTCTTCTGAAGCCAGCCTGCTTCTGTCTGGTGAGGAGGTCAGGTCTTCTGAAGCCATCCTGCTTCTGTCTGGTGAGCAGGTCAGGTCTTCTGAAGCCAGCCTGCTTCTGTCTGGTGAGGAGGTCAGGTCTTCTGAAGCCAGCCTGCTTCAGCCTAGCCAGGACCTGAAGCTAGCAGTGACTGACACCAGCCTGGTGGAGTCTAACCAGAACCTGAAGCCTGACTTATTGGTCTTTATCCGTTTGGATCAATAGTTTCATCTTAACAATGTCATTATCAATGTGAAAATGTTTAGTTTTTTTAAGTGTTTATGTTTGTTCATTGAAATGTGATGGTAAAATGTTCATGCAATCGTGACTGTATTACACATCTTGTCAAAACAGTACTCAATGTAAAACAAGTTGTGTGATAACAACTAGTTGTAAATGGGATGTTGGAATATCCAGTTCACAGCTGTTCACAACTGTGAGCTGTAAAGAGACAACACACTCCATATCAGCTCCCTGACCATGCGCACGTTTACAGTGTTTTCGGACCAAGCCGCTCTTTACTTGACTTGTGAACTCTGAGCTGTTCCTTTGATTTTATTTGACTACTTTTATTACTTTTATTGCTTTTTATTACTTTTATTGTATGACTCTTTTTATTACTTTTATTGTATGACTCCATATTGTATGACTTCTGTTACCCCTTAGAAGGTTGCTCACCTCTTTTTGGTTAGTTTCTCCTACTGACCGGTTGATGACGGGCTCAAATGTCATGTGCAAAAGACATGATGAACCACAAACAAAGCTGAAGGAGTGTGAACAATGATTTATGTTCATCCAGGCATTCTTTCATTATAACAGAAGAGAAACCTTGTTTTCATTCCACATAGTAGGCATGTTCATTATTGACCCTGTGTTTTCTGAACCACCTTCACTCCCCATTCAACAAAAGATTCCCTGTGCAGTATTTAGGTTTTCTTTGTTAATTCATAATACATCATTACTACATACATATTGTTCTACTGCCCCTTTCTGTCATTGTCTTTTTAAAAAAAAAAATATAGTGTTGTTTATTACATTGTTGTTGTTGTTGTTTATATTGTTGTTCGTATCTTCATGTCCTATGCACCAACCACACCAAGTCAATTTCCTGTATGTGCTAATATACTTGGCAATAAAAAGAATTCCGAATTTAGATTCCAAGGGTGGCTCTTCCTACAGTCTATGCGGACATTGATTGCAAAATAACTAAATATATGTTTAGTATTGTATTGGGGGGGGGGGGGGGGGGCAGTGGCAGGGTCATTGGGGGAGTCACAGGTCCAAGGTGTGTGGTCTGCAGAATTGTGTTTGCTTTGGGTCAATAATAGGTCAAACTGGCCCAGGTGGGGTTTGAAGTATCTATGAACTAAGTACCGCTGTGTTCAACACCCAGTAGCAAGGAAGCATGTAGATATTCGTAAATATTTTATCATATCAAATATTTTTAAAAAGCATATGGCTTAGATGTCACATTTTTAAAAAGCTGGCTCAATGCATATCACCTGCTTTAGAAGTGGAGTATGTAGAGGAGGTCCGTTGGGCTGTTTGAACAGCGAGCCTTCAGTGTCAGGTGACAGCAGATATAGTTGTGGGTGAATCAATGTCAGGTGATGGCAGATATAGTGGTGGATGATCTGATCGTCTCACACACACACACACACACACACACACACACACACACACACACACACACACACACAGAGAGGGAGTGTCCTGATCCTGTGAACCAGGAACATCAGACAGATTCTTCCCTCATTTTCCTTTAGGTTTTCCTCTGGACTGCACCTCTGCCACTGACCCTCCACCCCCAGGACCACTGACCCTCCAGCCCCTTCACCCCTAGGACCACTGACCCTCCACCCCCAGGACCACTGACCCTCCACCCCCAGGACCACTGAACCTCCAGCCCCTTCACCCCTAGGACCACTGACCCTCCACCCCCAGGACCACTGACCCTCCACCCCCAGGACCACTGAACCTCCAGCCCCTCCACCCCCAGGACCACTGACCCTCCAGCCCCTTCACCCCTAGGACCACTGACCCTCCACCCCCAGGACCACTGACCCTCCACCCCCAGGACCACTGAACCTCCAGCCCCTTCACCCCTAGGACCACTGACCCTCCACCCCCAGGACCACTGAACCTCCACCCCCAGGACCACTGACCCTCCAGCCCCTTCACCCCCAGGACCACTGACCCTCCACCCCCAGGACCACTGACCCTCCAGCCCCAGGACCACTGACCCTCCACCCCCAGGACCACTGACCCTCCACCCCCAGGACCACTGACTCTCCAGCCCCTCCACCCCCAGGACCACTGACCCTCCACCCCCAGGACCACTGACCCTCCACCCCCCTCCACAAGCAGGACCACCATGAGCCCTGCTGCTATTACAGAGACCACCAGCCTAATCCAAGGCCCCAAGCCTGAGCGGGTGAGCGCCCAACCTAGGGCATCATTTCATTTCCTATTAATTTTTCCTATTTCAGAAATGGGATTTTGTTCACTAGTTTATTGGTTCTAAATGGACTTATCCTTTTTACATCAGAAAATTCAAACACTGTCGCTGTCGTACGTAGTTTTACACACCTCAGGGGAGGGATTGATATTGAATAATTTGAACTATTTTCTATATGTGCATTGATCTGCATTTACTGCATATGAACACATTGATTTTTGTTCTAGTTATGCAGCCTGGGACTCACTAGACTGATGTGTTTTTCACTGAGTACCCAAAGCAAATCATCAGTCAGGTTCCAGACAAAGCTCACTTTTGAAAAATATAAACAAATATAATTTCTATTCATGAGAGCAGTGAGAGCAGCTCCAGCACGTGGTTGATGAATAACGGTGTGTGGTTCTGGGTTATATAATCTGATTACTGTACGGGACATGCACGTACATGACATGATAACGTAACCATGAGCACACAGCATAATCCAGTTAGCGGGCTGGTCACGGACTGTGGAAACTGCATATGAGACACTTGGCTGACAGATAGTTATGAAAGGGCTGTGCAACTTTGAATCAAAAGGCAGAATGAGAGTGCATCAGTGCAGACATGTCAGAGGGTAGTATTGTGCTTGTTACCTGAATGTTTAGGCATTACATTTACATTTACATTGACATTGACATTTTTGCCATTTAGCAGACGCCTTATTCCAAAGCGACTTACAATCAATACATTTGACTAAGCAAGTGAATCATCAATCCACCAGTCATATCAGGAAGAGTAATCTAGCTCAGGCCAGGGGCCATTGGCAGTCTCAGTGATAAAAATAATAATAATTCAAACACCATTTTTATATAGACACTGGAGAACATAGAGACAGTACAAGGGGGGCAGTAGAAGTCATAGGGGACACAATAAAGGGGAAAGCGGGTGTCTCAGGAGACGCAGTGCTGGGGGTAGTGGATGTCTCAGGAGGAGCAGTTACGGTGTAACCTGAAGAGATGGGTCTTCAGTCTTCGACAGAAGATGGGTAGTGACTCTGCAGTTCTGACAGCTGTGGGAAGCTCATTCCACCATTCATGACTGAATATTGATTTCATGAATAACCCATCCAGATGCTTTATTGGGATCTTGCCAGTGGAGGCTGGTGACTTCCAGAATTGAGGAGGCCAAATTTTTTTCCGCTTGCTCGCTTCACTCGCGATGGAATGTTCCCTGTTCTTCTTATCTGTCTTTGTTAAAAATTATTAATTTGTGTTTGGTGGTACTGAAGGGATTGGGACACTCTCAGGATGGTGGATGAAGCAGCTTTTATTGCCTGCACAATGGGTCATCAAATAAACAAAACAATTGGCATGAATCTCTGGTCCGCCTGCAGCAGCTATTGTCCCTTCTGCTCAGGCTCACAACATTCACCACAACATACTACATACAATCAATGACATGTCAAAAGCACTCAAACACTATGTCAATCAGACACACAATATACAATTCAGAACAATACTTCATCCATTTCTAATATTTATCCTGCAGAACAGCACTCATACACGCGTGTGGCGGAAAAAGGTACTACACGTGGAATGCAACATGACGTTACTGACTAGCCATGCCCTAGCTCGTGAATGCTAGCAACACCACGAGTGGACTCTTACAAAATGCACCAAAACATAGAACTCAAACAACATATGTAATAAGTTACCTGCACAATGGGTCATGGTCCGCCTGCAGCAGGTATTGTCCCTTCTGCTCAGGCTCACAACATTCACCACAACATACTACATACAATTATTAATTATTAATATTAAAAATAAAACTGTTCAATAAATCCTAAATGTTGTCTACCTATTCGATGTATAAATCGCGCCAGAATCTCGCCGACTTCCGAGGTCATTTTAAGCAAAAGTATTTGGCCAAATGAGCTATTATTTTCAGGGATAATAGCCATGGGTGTTCTAGCGTGTCCTGCACTGAAGTGACTGGCGTTCATGTGATTGGACGAACAAAATGTCAATCTTTCAGCCCTGGACTCAATGCATGATGAGGCAAGGCCTCCTGTGCCCACCCATTTTCAGGGATTTGGCCAATCAAATATTGCCATGAGAAAAATTGCATTACATTGACTTCTATGAGAAACCACTTTCCGACAGGAGGCCTGGACTTTCCGACAGGAGACCTGGCCTCCTTCAATAGAAACGGATAGGGATTCTGGCCTGTAGGTGCTTTACAATTGCAATATTGGGTTTTAGCCATGGAAAAATTCAGATTTATGAACAAAACGGAAATAATATTAATATAATATAATATGTCAAATAAATAAATAAATAAAATAAATATAATTATTGCTTTTTTAAATCTCTCTCTCTTCTCTCAAATTATTGGGGAGGCCAGGCCTCCTCCACCTCTATGGAGGAGCCTCCACTGGATCTTGCATATTGCTTCCACCTACATATTCTCATTCACTGCAATTGAAGTAGAGGAATGTGGAGATGAGGTCTCTAAACTATGGGGATCCAACCGCAAACTGTATACAATATCAGTCAGTCAAATCGATCATGAGACAAAATCTAGCGATTTGGATTCTTCCATGTAGAAATGTACTGTACCTGCAATTAAAGGTAACAGAAACTATGAAATCCACACAAATCCACACTGTTAAAATGTGATTTGACATTCATTCACATTTGATAGATACATTTGTCATAATACTGCATTAACACAATTCTCTTTTTTTACCTAGTAAAAAGTGCATGTGGTAGCCTACTTGGTTTGGGAAAATCTGCAAAACCTGTTAACGTTGTGTTTCTTACAATTTGGTGATAATCTCTCATCATGTGATAAAACTTAGAGAGGTAGAGGAAACATTTGATGTGAGGTCATGGTAATTGGAAGCCCTTTGCTGAGTAACTAAGTAAAAACAACACAGATGAAGGGAAGGTCTGTCTCTATGTGAGCAGTGAGCCACTGTGGACTTTGTAATCAAACACCACAACATTCTGAGTACCACTGGCCTAGCTGTTCAATCTGTTTACACAAATGCAATCATGCTTTAACCCTGAGGCAGCTAATTAACCCTGAGGCAGCTAACTAGTCTCTCCTTAGTTACCTTCCATATTATTGACATTTTTGTTCGTCTGTATTACATGTATCAGAAACTAGGATGGTATTTTACACACTATCATGAAAATGATCATTGGTTTGATCTTGTATGGAGATGCAGCAATGACGTTGTCACAAGATGCAGAGACGACTTCAAACACCAACACGCAAGATATGTCGCTTGTTAGCACTGCTGTCATCTGCTCATATGCTTGGCAATGCAATGTGATGTGAAGGCTATGTGACCAGAAAGGACAGCATGTAAATGCATGTGTCTTGATTCAGAAAGTGCAGTACTCCTGCATCTACTTATAGGGACCTTGATATGTATGAATGACCTTGTTGTGTATTGTTATGTATGAATTATGTCACATGCCAGTAAGATAGTGGGCAAACCCCAAAATCCTTGACTGTACTCCTCACACAAAGGACAAGGAAGAAGGCAAGGAGTATCTTGGCAGACAGCTCCAATCCTTTATTCAGCCAGTTTGAGCTCATGAGCTCTGGGAGGCGCTATAGAGTTCCCCTGGCAACTAGAAATATATTCAAGAAGTCCTTCATTCCAAGTGCCATTAGCATCCCTAATTAAGTGGAAAGACGGAAGCCACAGAAGAAGATGCCCCCCCCCACCTGAGACCCTGCTACATGCCCCTCCCCCCCACCTGAGACCCTGCTACATGCCCCCCCACCTGAGACCCTGCTACATGCCCACCCCCCCCACCTGAGACCCTGCTACATGTCCCCCCCCCACCTGAGACTCTGCTACATGCCCCCCCCCACCTGAGACCCTGCTACATGCCCCCCCCACCTGAGACCATGCTACATGCCCCCCCCACCTGAGACCCTGCTACATGCCCCCCCCACCCTGCTACATGTCCCCCCCCCACCTGAGACCCTGCTACATGCCCCCCCCACCTGAGACCCTGCTACATGTCCCCCCCCACCTGAGACCCTGCTACATGCCCCCCCCACCCTGCTACATGTCCCCCCCCACCTGAGACCATGCTACATGCCCCCCCCACCCTGCTACATGCCCCTCCCCACCTGAGACCCTGCTACATGCCCCCCCCCCACCTGAGGCCCTGCTACATGCCCCCCCCCACCTGAGACCCTGCTACATGTCCCCCCCCACCTGAGACTCTGCTACATGCCCCCCCCACCTGAGACCCTGCTACATGCCCCCCCCACCCTGCTACATGTCCCCCCCCACCTGAGACCCTGCTACATGCCCCCCCCACCTGAGACCCTGCTACATGTCCCCCCCCTACCTGAGACCCTGCTACATGTCCCCCCCCCCACCTGAGACCCTGCTACATGTCCCCCCCACCCAACCTGAGACCCTGCTACATGCCCCCCCCCACCTGAGACCCTGCTACATGTCCCCCCCCACCTGAGACCCTGCTACATGCCCCCCCCCCCCACCTGAGACCCTGCTACATGTCCCCCCCCCACCTGAGACCCTGCTACATGCCCCCCCCCCCCACCTGAGACCCTGCTACATGCCCCCCCAACCCTGCTACATGTCCCCCCCCCACCCTGCTACATGCCCCCCCCCCCCTGCTACATGTCCCCCACCCTGCTACATGCCCCCCACCACCCTGCTACATGTCCCCCGCCCACAGCATCAAGGCTGGCCTCAGGTGTCATATGGTGCTTTTCCATTGACCGGCTCGGCTCGGCTCGGCTCGGCTCGGCTCGCATTTGAACAGTTCCGGGTACGAGACGTTTTCCACTATACAGGAACGACCCGGGACTGTAGGAGGAGTTACGTGTCATAAGATTCCCCCCGCTATACAGATCAGCAGGGGGAAATGCGATAAGAATTATGTCAAAATGCAGCACTGTCGTGCACAGATTAGCCTTACAACATGTAACGTTAAGTGCCTGTTACTTGTCGCTTTCAGTTCTAGTAGACTAGTTTAGATCTCGCAACCAGGGAAATGCCGACATGTGTTAAAGCCCCGATTCTATTTTTATTTCTCCTGACACGTTGAGCACTGTGCTTTTTTTTGTTGGTGAACTACCGTAATAAGCCTAAAAACTAACTTAAAAAATTCAACTGTTCAAAAAGTGCAACTTCTCTGCTTTCAGAATTTCAGAACTGCTTTTTGAATTTTTTAGATTGGGCATACAGTTCATGAATTACGATAGTTTGAAGGAACGCTGTAAAATCCTGTCGGCGCCGACAGCTCCGGTTTCGGAGCAAGACGCGAATCTATCGGCATTAGTCAAATACATGCTCACATCCAGTCATCCGCTCACAGCTCTCCATCAAAAATGGCACATCCATCAATAATATTACATAATAACAACTGCTCTGATTAGATTGGAGAGCTCTACTGTAACCCCCTCCCTGACAGCCAAGAACCTTGGAGTGATCCTGGATAACCGACTATCCTGTGCGGAGAACATTGCAGCAACGGCTCGCTCCTGCAGATTCTTCCTCTATAACATCAGAAGGATACGACCATTCCTTCCCAGAGAGGCAGCGCAACTCTTGACCCAGGCACTGGTCATCTCCCGCCTGGATTACTGCAACATACTCCTGGCTGGTCTCCCCGCCTCCGCCATTAGACCTCTGCAGCTCATCCAGAACGCTGCTGCACGTCTGGTATTCAACCTCCCCGAATACTCTCATGTCACCCCTCTCCTTCGCACCCTGCACTGGCTCCCGATAGCAGCTCGCATCAGATTCAAGACCCTGGTGCTTGCATATCAGGCAGCTAAAGGGACATGGGTGGATGCACATGTGAAAACAAAGCTTAGGGTGAAGATAGTAGGGGTACAAAAAAAAAAAAAAGCTTAGGGTGAAGATAGTAGGGGCACATGTGAGTCGATGTATGTTCTATTAGTCTGTGGAGACGAGATAGAATGGATTTAACATCTCTCTATGACCTGGGGTCACAAGGGTGCGGAATAACCAGTGACATAAAGGGACAGCCCCTGCCTACCTGAAGGAAATGGTAACCCCCCAAACTCCAGCCCGCTCACTCCGCTCCTCCACCTCGGCTGGCCGACTGCACAGCAGTCGTGCTGCCCGTTCACGTCTCTTCACAACTCTGGCTCCCCGCTGGTGGAATGAGCTCCCCACGGCTGTCAGAACGGCAGAGTCACTACCCATCTTCTGTCGTAGACTGAAGACCCACCTCTTCAGGTTACACCTTAACTGCTCCTCCTGAGACATCTTCTGCCCTCAGCACTACGTCTCCTAAAGACGTCCGCTTTCCCCTCTACTGTGTCCCTAAAAACTTATATCGCCCCCTTGTGCTGTTTCTCTGTTCCTCCAGTATTAAAAAAAAACAAAAAAAACGTTTTAGAAGAAGGTGGTAGAAGAAGGTTTCTCCTTCTATCAATGGCCCCGGGCCTGAGCTAGATTACTCTTCCTGCCACGAATGGTGGACTGATGATTCACATGCTTAGTATTCAAATGTATTGATTGTAAGTCGCTTTGGAATAAGGCGTCTGCTAAATGCCAAAAATGTAAAAATATGTAAATGTAAGATTGCTTAGATTGTTGAATACATCAACGGGGGGAAAGGCGAGATGATCTCTGCGCGAGTATCATGCTTCCTCCATTGAACGGAAAGTCCTATCTATTCCATTCAAAGTGTTTTAGCCTTCCCCCTTTCCACTGGTAATAAGGAATTGGCAAGAATAGATCGATATAAATAGATCAACATAATGCAGCACTATCATGCACAGATCAGCCTTAAAACATGTAACGTTAGATATACGGAGCGATGTATTTCTACAGAAAGGCTGACCGACGCGGGGCTCATACAATCTCCGCGTTTGTTATAGATACAGTGCTCCGGTGTCTTGCTGGTAGTAAAATATATTTATTTATATATACAGCATATGGATGTTACGTGCCTGTTACCTGCCGCTTTCAGTTCTAGTAGTTTAGATCTCGCAAGGAGGGAAACGCCAACATGTGTTAAAGGGAGCAAGACGCGAATCTACCGGCATTTGACTCATGAGTGAACGGCGAAAATGGCTGGACGGCACAGCTTGGGATTCCATTGAAGTTACAGGGAACTATGTGTGAAAGAGGCTTGAATGTTGAAATAACAGTAATACAATGTTCATTGATAAAATGACATAAGGGATGGAAAGGGAAGATGGCAGTTTTAGAAGGGGGATGATGAAGCGCTGGACTGAGGAACAGCATAGGCACAGCACATCGCCATAATAGCGATTTTTTTTGTTATGCTTGTTGTAAATAAAAGTTCTATGATTGAAAATTCATTGAAATGACATTAAACTAAGATAATACGATGGTTATCATATTGTTTCAAATCTTTATTAATAAGTTATTACAGAAACAGAAAGTGACATTTTCCTAGAGCGAAATCTGTTGTGGTATTTATAAATGGCGGTTAGCGATGAAATCTATGAACATGGGATGACGATTTCCATTGACCAATCAACGGTGTGCAGCGTCACACGTCACACGCAGCCTGGCAAAAAAGTGAGTAGGGTCCATCTGCGCGCATCAAATCCATCACCCGGAAATGTGTTATGCAAATATGCAGGCGCGGTATGATGACGTATGGTACATCACATTTCCGGGTGATGGATTTGATGCGCGCAGAAGGATACACTAGGAGTAAACCATGAATCGCCTTACTACGGCCTTACTACGGTGAAACTACGGAAAAAACTAATATGTAGAGTACAGTCCTATCAATTGTTCGAAAGGGAGTAGGAAGAAGCCTGTCCTACCCCTGTTTATACTTAACAATTATGCTTACATTATATAATCCAATTAATTAATACATATATTTCTGTATCATCCGTTCTAATACTTTTTCATTAAAAATAATTTAAACCTTTTTTTAAATAGAGCAATAGAGCAATATTTCTGCTTTCCTTCATATTTTCTTCATATTTTTGACATTATAGATAGATAGATAGACTTTATTTGTCATTGTTACAGTACAGGTACCAAACAACGAAATTTAGGAGGGGTGGCTCCCCTGGTGTTAGGAAAGGAAAAAGAAACACATTTTGGAAAAAGCATAGATGCATAAAATCACAAGAAGGTAAGGAGCTGGTTTACATCAGTAGAGGCTATGTACACAATCCACTGTACTATACTGCACAGATAGTCAACTAGGGTTGTCATATTTCACAAGAAAGTATTTTTTTCACATTTTTTTAAAGTGTCACAGTTTGCAGGCTTGAAAATGTACATGTTTGTGCCTCAGCACTAGCTGCCATACAATCCGTCCGGACTTGTCCTGGGCCCAGAACTTAGGCCTTTTCTGTGTTCAGGGCCTTGACGGCCCTGTGGTAGAAGCTGTCCTTCAGTCTGTTTGTCTTAGCGGCCGGGGTCCTGTACCTCCTGTTCGAGGGCAGCTTGACAAAGTGTTCGTGCCCAGGGTGGGTCGGGTCCTTGGAGATCTTGGAGGCCCTCCTGAGACAGCGTGTTTTGTACAGTTCCTCTAGAGAGGGGAGGGTGGCGCCGGTGATCCCCTGTGCTGTTCTCACGACTCTCTGTAGATCGCTTCTCTCCGCTGCCGTGCAGCTGTGGTACCAGTTGGAGATGCCGAAGGTGAGGATGCTCTCCACTGCGCCGTGGTAGAAGGCCACCAGCATCTCCTGCTTGCTGTGTTGTTTCTTGAGGCATCTCAGGGTGTATAGCCGCTGTTGTGCCCTCTTGATGGTGCCTTTAGTGTTGTCCTTCCAGGCCAGGTCATCCCGCATGATGTGTCCCAGGAAACGGAGGTTTGAGACCATCTCCACGCTCTCTCCGTCGATGAGCAGGGGCAGGATCTCGGACTTTTTCCTCCTGAAGTCTACGATGAATTCCTGGGTCTTTGACTTGTTTAGCAGCAGGTTGTTTACCTTGCACAGCTTGCTCAATTGCTCTACCTCATCCCTGTACGCCGCCTCGTCCCCCCCCGAGATACATCCCACCACGGTGGTGTCGTCTGCAAACTTTACGATGTAGTTGCTGGGGTGGATGGGGGTGAAGTCGTGGGTGTAGAGGTTGTAGAGGATGGGGCTTAGCACGCAGCCCTGGGGTGACCCAGTGCTGAGGCTGAGGGCTGTGGAGGTGTGGGGGCCCACCCGCACCCTCTGGGGGCGGTCGGTCAGGAAGTCCTTGATCCACGCACATATAGAGTGTGATAGACCCAGGTCTAGTAGTTTGGTCACTAGCCTGTCTGGAAGGATGGTGTTAAAGGCGGAGCTGAAGTCCACGAAGAGCAGTCTCGCGTAGCTGTTTCCCCTCTCCAGGTGGGATAGAGTGGCGTGGAGAGTCGTCGCTATGGCGTCCTCTGTGGACCTGTGGGCTCTGTAGGCGAACTGGTATGGATCCAGGTTGGGCGGGAGGTGTGTGAGTATGTGGGCCCGGACTAGTTTCTCGAAGCACTTCATGATGGTTGGTGTGAGTGCCACCGGGCGGTAGTCGTTTAGGCAGCTCACCGTGCTTTTCTTCGGGACTGGGATGATAGTTGAGGTTTTCAGGCAGGGTGGGACGGTGGCCTGGGACAGGGACTGGTTAAAGATGTTGGTGAAAACCCCGGCCAGCTGGTCGGCGCAGTCTCTCAGCACCCGTCCCAGGACGCCATCCGGCCCCGAGGCTTTCCTGGGGTCCACCGCCTTCAGTACGCGTCTCACCTCGTGCTCTGTGAGGGTGAGGCTGCTAAGAGCTGGAGAGAGTGGTCTCTGTGTTGTGGTTACCTCCGCTCGCCCCTCGTCGAACCGGGCGTAGAAGGTGTTCAGCTTTCCCGCCAGCAGGGGGTCGTCCTCTGCGGCTGTGAGCCTGTTGGCTCTGAAGTTTGTCATCTGCTGAACCCCCTGCCACATCCGCCTGGAGTCGTTGCTCAGGAGGCATTCCTCAATCTTCTCTCTGTGCTCTGCCTTGGCCGCTTTGATGCCGCGCTTTAGATTGGCCCTGGTGGAGCTGTACAGCGGTGTGCGCTTCCCTGCGAAGAAGGCGTTGTCCCTCTCATTTAACAGTTTTTGGACCTTCCCAGTCATCCATGGCTTCGTGTTGGGGTAGACCCGGACCCGTTTGTCCACGGTGACTGAGTTGGTGCAGTTCACTATGTATTAGGAACAAGTTATTAGTGTGATCACGATATCCGACCTTATGTACAATCCTCATAGCTTTTTTCTGTAGTGTAATCAATGGGTTTAAAGTGCTTTTCCCCATATCTCCACACAGTAACTCAAATAGGGTAAGACAAGACAACAATATAGAGTATACAACATCCTCTGTTCCAGAATATGTTTTGCCCTGCACAATACTGCAATACTCCTTGATACTTTGGATCTAACGTATCTTATATGAGATTTCCAACAGAAGTTACTGGGCTTAAAGTGCAGACTCTCAGCTTTAGGTTAAGGGTATTCACATCCAAATTGAAGGAAGGGTTTATGAATTATAGCTCTTATGTATAATAACCAAAAGTAATTAGACAATTGACTCAAAAGCTGTTTCATGGGCCAGTGTGGGCTATTTATTCCTTCATTATTTCTTTATCAATTAAGCAGGTAAAAGGTCTGAGTTGATTCCAAGTGTGGCATTTGCATTTGGAAGCTGTTGCTGTATACGCACAACATGCAGTCAACAGAGCTCTCAATGCAACTGAAACAGGCCATCCTTAGGCTGTAAAAACAAAAATCCATCAGAGAGATAGTGGGAACATTAATACTGGCCAAATTAACTGTTTGGTACATTCTGAGAAAAAAAGAATGCACTGGTGAGCTCAGCACCACAAAAAGGTTTGGACGTCCATGGAAGACAAGAGTAGTGGATGATCACAGGATCCTTTACATGGTAAAGAAAAACCCCTTCAAAACATCCAGCCAAGTGAAGAACAGTCTCCAGGAGGTAGGCATATCATTATCCATGTGTACCATAAAAGAAAGACTTCACACAAGCAAATACAGAGGGTTCACCACAAGGTGCAAGCCATTCATAAGCCTCAAGAATAGAAAGGCCAGATTAGACTTTGACAAAAAACATCTAAAAAAGCCAGCCCTGTTCTGGAACAGCATTCTTTGGACCGATGGAACTAAGATCAAAAAAGTATGGCTTGGAACGGCTCATGATCCGACGCATACCACATCACCTGTAAAACACGGTGGAGGCAGTGTGATGACATGGACATGCATGGCTTCCAATGGCACTGGGTCACTAGTGTTTATTGATGATGTGAAGACAGAAGCAGACAGATGAATTCTGAAGTGTTTAGGGATATTCTGTCTGCTCAGATTCAGACAAATTCAGCAAAGTTGATTGGATGGTGCTTCACAATACAGATGGACAATGACCCAAAATATAGTGTGTAAGCAACCAAGGACTTTTTTAAGGCAAAGAAGTGGAATATTCTGCAATGGCCAGAGTCAATCACCTGATCTCAACCCAATCAAGCATGCATTTCACTTGCTGAAGACAAAACTAAAGGCAGAAAGACCCACGAACAAACAACAACTGAAGACTGCTGCAGTAAAGGCCTGACAAAGCATCACAAAGGAGGAAACCAGGCATTTGGTGATGTCCATGTGTTCCAGACTTCAGGCAGTCATTGCCTGCAAAGGATTCTCGACAAAGTATTAAAAATGAACATTTTACTTACTGTATGATTGTTAATTTGTCCAATTACTTTTGAGCTCCTGAAAATAGGGGACTGTGTATAAAAATGGTTGCAATTCCTAAATGTTTCATACAATATTTTTGTACAACCCCTTGAATTAAAGCTGAAAGTCTGCACTTCAATTACATCTTGATTGTTTCATTTCAAATCCTTTGTGGTGGCATACAGAGCCCAAATTATGGAAATTGTGTCACTGTCCAAATACTTCCAGACCTAACTGTATATAAATAAAAGAATGTCAATGACCCCAGGTTGGGACTTTATTAGGTCAAACACAATGTATAGGTGTGTTGCAACACAAATGCCCAAAAAAGTGTACAAGGGATCAAATCAATTGTATATACAAGTTTTATTTGTATAGCGCATTTCTTACAAGATGCGACTCAATGCGCTTCACGTAATGACAGATGTTCAGTGTCCAGTGTAGTGTTCAGTGTTGTGTCCAGTGTAGTGTTCAGTGTTGTGTCCAGTGTCCAGTGTAGTGTTCAGTGTTGTGTCCAGTGTCCAGTAGTGTTCAGTGTTGTGTCCAGTGTCCAGTGTAGTGTTCAGTGTTGTGTCCAGTGTTCAGTGTTGTGTCCAGTGTCCAGTGTAGTGTAGTGTTCAGTGTTGTGTCCAGTGTCCAGTGTAGTGTTCAGTGTTGTGTCCAGTGTCCAGTGTAGTGTTCAGTGTTGTGTCCAGTGTCCAGTGTAGTGTAGTGTTCAGTGTTGTGTCCAGTGTTCAGTGTAGTGTTCAGTGTTGTGTCCAGTGTCCAGTGTAGTGTTCAGTGTTGTGTGTAGTGTAGTGTAGTGTTCAGTGTTGTGTCCAGTGTAGTGTAGTGTTCAGTGTTGTGTCCAGTGTCCAGTGTAGTGTAGTGTTCAGTGTTGTGTCCAGTGTCCAGTGTAGTGTTCAGTGTTGTGTCCAGTGTCCAGTGTAGTGTTCAGTGTTGTGTCCAGTGTAGTGTTCAGTGTTGTGTCCAGTGTCCAGTGTAGTGTTCAGTGTTGTGTCCAGTGTCCAGTGTAGTGTTCAGTGTTGTGTCCAGTGTCCAGTGTAGTGTAGTGTTCAGTGTTGTGTCCAACCCCCAGTGGTCAGACACGGACAGCTCCGTTGGTGGCTAGTCGTCCCTCTGCTCGGGACCACAGCTCGGCGCCTGCAAAAAGTCAGCTCTCAAAAACAAGAAAACAAGCAATAAAAATAGGGGGATAAGTAATCGGTAGACATCTGAGAATGTAGCTATTGTGAACTTTTAAATTACATTAAGTGGTTGAAGACAACGCAGCGTTTTTTTTAGCCCTGCCAGCTGTACATCTTATATGCATAACTGCATTTTGTTGTTGGTACTTGTACTCAGCAATGACAATAAAGTTGAATCTAATCTAATATCTCTCTAATATCTCTGATAACGCTAAACCACATAGGATTACCCAATTAGCCAAGCCAGATGAACAAAACTACGTGCGAAACAGCCGCGTAACACATGCAACAACCTAAATAATAAATACACATCTGAAAACTATAACATGTTCATTAATAATATTTCGAAATTCTCACCTGAGCTGCATTTGCCATTGTATTTGTAATTCTTCTTCTTCTTCTTCTTCTTATCAATTGCGTGTTCAAATTATTGTTCGTTAAATGTCCTATACAATGTCGCCGTGTTTTTAAAATCCATTTAAGATCCTTCAAAATCTCGCGGTTTCTCGCGGTTTCTTTTACCGACGCGCTTACGATGACGTGGTCCAAAACCCGGAAATCACATTTCCGGGTGATGGATTTGATGCGCGCAGATGGATACTATAGAAAAAAGTACCTTTCGGCCCTGGAGTTCCTGCTCGTGAAGGGTAGCTAAAACGGCCCGCTTCGGCTCACTTCGGGCCAATAGTAGCAGGTTAAATGGATCAGGTTCTCATCATATGAGGGTGAGTCAGCATGGGGAGAGACCTAGGGGAGGTCACATGACCGCCTGGATTAGGTGTCATGTCCTCAACTGAGCTCACGTTCTTCTCCAAGTATATCCAGCTGCAGACATCAAATCTATCACCCGGAAACGTGATGGAGAGTGGTTGGAGCGCGTCATCATACCGAGCCTGCATATTTGCATAGACTACGTCATCGCCTTACTACGGTGGAAACGAAACCAAATGAACACATTTCCAGCAATGGATTCTACAGTTACGCCTATATATATTTGGTCACAGACAGAATTTGTGTTATTTTAGCTGTTTACCAAAACATATTAGTTACAGTCATACACAAGTTACAGTCATATAATGCATATGAATGAATGAATCTTTATTTCGAACATGATTTAAAAATAAAAATAATAAATAACAAATAACTAATATGTAGAGTACAGTCCTATCAATTGTTCGAAAAGGAGTAGGAAGAAGCTGTCCTACCCCTGTTTATACTTAACAATTATGCTTACATTATATAATCCAAATAATTAATACATATATTTCAGTATCATCCGTTGTAATACTTTTTCATTAAAAATAATTCAAACCTTTTTTTAAATAGAGCAATAGAGCAATATTTCTGCTTTCCTTCATATTTTCTTTATATTTTTGACATTAGGAACAAGTTATTAGTGTGATCACGATATCCGACCTTATGTACAATCCTCATAGCTTTTTTCTGTAGTGTAATCAATGGGTTTAAAGTGCTTTTATATTCATTTCCCCATATCTCCACACAGTAACTCAAATAGGGTAAGACAAGACAACAATATAGAGTATACACAGGGGTGCACATAACTGGTGCGCCAGTGCGCATGCGTCGCCAAAATGCATGCTGCGCGGAAGATCAGCGGCATGAACGCGCTCTTGCGCACCAACAGCTGGGAGCGCTGGGAGAGGAATTTACTTCCTCAAAATCCACCTGCTGACTGCTGCATCACTGCAAGCCCCGTAACGCCATCACAACGACCACGGCGACTCCCCTCACGAAAACATTCGGAAAGTATCGTAACTTGTACTTTCATTCCGCGTATCGCGTATCGCACGGTTATCACGCCGACACGTGACAATTCAGTCCCGAACGACTAGTCGCTAAAAGGAAAAACAACACCAAGGAACTTCACGTTTCTATTCTCTGAAGCTTTCAGACGTTTGTTTTACAGCTTCATTATTGCACCTAGACCCCTGACCCAGGGAATATGGTTGGGAATTCTATTAGAAAGAAAAAAAAAGACTTTGTTGCACAATCAAAATAATGAGCTATTTAAAGTGATAGCCTACAACATCCTCTACCATGGTTGAAATTGAGGACAGTGATAACTTACAGCAGTCAAGAGAGCAGTGATGATGATGATTAAGCTTGTAGCATAAATAAATGCTTAGGCTGTAACTTTTTGTTGAAAAGTTGATTTCAGTGTTTACAGAACAGAGCAGTGCTTAAAGAGATGTCAGTTGATTTCATTGTGTTTAAAGAACAGACATTCAGTTAGTGCTTAAAGAGATGTCAGTTGATTTCATTGTGTTTAAAGGAGTCTGACAGACTTTCATGCTTAAAGAGCAGTCATTTGATTTTGCATTTGTTTCTTTTGTTTTGCACACAATCATTTGTTCGTTCATCTTTATTTATGAATAAATGTCGTTTTGCTAATATAAGTTATCCATGTATCCTTTTTTTATCCATCCTGTGGGACGGGTCGTGACTCGCGAGCTCGGGGAGCACCAAGCAGCATCCCTAGGTGCTCCTCTGAGCACTGGCCCCAAAAAGTTATGTGCACCCCTGAGTATACAACATCCTCTGTTCCATTATGTTTTGCCCTGCACAATACTGCAATACTCCTTGATACTTTGGACCTAACGTATCTTATATGAGATTTCCAACAGAATTTACTGGGCTTAAAGTGCAGACTCTCAGCTTTAGGTTAAGGGTATTCACATCCAAATTGAAGGAAGGGTTTATGAATTATAGCTCTTATATATAATAACCAAAAGTAATTAGACAATTGACTCAAAAGCAGTTTCATGGGCCAGTGTGGGCTATTTATTCCTTCATTATTTCTTTATCAATTAAGCAGGTAAAAGGTCTGAGTTGATTCCAAGTGTGGCATTTGCATTTGGAGGCTGTTGCTGTATACGCACAACACGCAGTCAACAGAGCTCTCAATGCAAGTGAAACAGGCCATCCTTAAGCTTCGTGCACACCGCGAACCGTGACCCACCGTTCTGACGCAACCTGGTGGGATGGGCTTGACGCATGTCGCATGCGATGCAGACGCAACAACACAGCGGTAATTATGTCCGGAGGAGATAGCAAAGATGGCGCCGTTAGCATCACAAACACTATGCCATACAAGTTAGCATCAGAGGTAGACTAATATCCTCAACTTATGTCCTAATCACACTACTGTCATACAAGTCGTACCTTCTCCTTGACATGGACATAAACACCTGCTACCTTCTTTGAAAGAAATCGCGATTTATTCAGTGAAAACTAGTACACCATTCAGATAGCATAACAATAGCATAGCATTCGCGGACAGTCAGTCAATGCACCTAGCACAACAATAGCATAGCATTCGCTGACACAGTCAGTATGTTAACATCAGTTATATAAACGGGTTATTTTGATAAACTGGACACATTTTGTGAATATATATGGTTACTTTCTCGCCTGAAAACATATAATAACTTCATAAAATGACATATTAACACTTGTAGAGCCAAATTAAAGAATTTCGCCAATGGCGGATTTCACATCTGAGGGAAAGCGCTGGTCAAGAAACTACTTCCGGTTTACTTCCGGTTGTTTTGACGGATCCAACGCAACGCAAAAGCTGAAATATTTTGACTGATTACCGCACCCTGCCGGACAAAAACGCAATGCAGAGCAACGCAACGGATCAACGCAACTGCCCCATTGAGATGAATGACTTCCGGTGCAACGCAATGACCTGGTGTGCACGCAGCTTTAGGCTGTAAAAACAAAACAAAAATCCATCAGAGAGATAGTGGGAACATTAATACTGGCCAAATTAACTGTTTGGTACATTCTGAGAAAAAAAGAATGCACTGGTGAGCTCGGCACCACAAAAAGGTCTGGACGTCCATCAGGGCTGGACTGGCCATCTGGCATACCGGGCATTTGCCCGGTGGGCCGCGGTAGTTTTGGGCCGAGCCGACCGGCAAAATAAAAAACTTTTTTTTTTTTTACCAGCCGGCCCGGCCGAAAGCTACCATCGAACGGCCCATAAATCGAAAGCTACCATTGAACGGCCCATAAATCAGGGACAGCGGCCCATTGGCCAATTTTCTATACAGACACTGGGCTGGCCCAATCAACAGAGAGAAGGGGGGGGGGGGGGTCAGGGGTCACGCACGCACGCAGCACCAGACCTCCGTCTCAGTTTCGCGGTAGTTTTGGGCCGAGCAGGCCGGCAAAATAAATTTAGTTAGCCTGGATAGTTACTAGATAGATACTGAGAGAGATGGAGCGCAAAAGCACACTAAAACGGAAGGAAGGCTGGGAAAAACTTAGGGAGAAAAACAAAAAAGAAACTCGAGGCAGATGCTGCCAAATGTGTAAACATTAGGGACATGTTTGCTGCACCCTCAAGTTTACCACAGCAGCAACAGCAACAGGTTGAAGAGGAGGCTGGCAGGGAGGAGCGGGAGCAGGGTACAGATACAGAGGATAGAGAGGATACAGAAGAAGCGGGGCCGAGTCAGCCTGTAACCGTTGACCCGGTAAGGAAAATATAGGTAGCTGTTAGGGGTGTAACGGATCGCCCCCCACGGTTCGGCACGCATGTGTACCGCGGATCAATTGCAAAATGTAACCAAGTAATAATATTACTTAATATTAGTTAATATCCCTTGTAAATCACAATGTAGAGTTGCCATGAAAAGATAGACGCGACAGTTGCGTGCTTTGTTTTACTCTAAAGCGCAATGATAGGTTGATAATGGGAAAAAAATCTAGAACAACAAGGCTGCGTTCGTAAATTCGCTCTGGAATCTGATCACTGAGTACACTGGTCTACTTGCACTGGTACCATTGCTTATTGTATGTAGTCGTCTTTGTAGTGGTTTGGGGGAATACTACAGTTTGACTGTACAGCACAGTATATAAGACGAGTATATAAGGCAAGTATTTTTGTGCTGGTGGGTGTGGTCCGACCGATTGGGGTGGGCCTGTCTGGGCCAAAAATGCCAGGGCCTAATTTTTGTCCCAGTCCAGCCCTGACGTCCATGGAAGACAAGAGTGGTGGATGATCACAGGATCCTTTACATGGTAAAGAAAAACCCCTTCACAACATCCAGCCAAGTGAAGAACAGTCTCCAGGAGGTAGGCATATCATTATCCATGTGTACCATAAAAGAAAGACTTCACACAAGCAAATACAGAGGTTTCACCACAAGGTGCAAGCCATTCATAAGCCTCAAGAATAGAAAGGCCAGATTAGACTTTGACAAAAAACATCTAAAAAAGCCAGCCCTGTTCTGGAACAGCATTCTTTGGACCGATGGAACTAAGATCAACCTGTACCAGAATGATGGGAAGAAAAAAGTATGGCTTGGAACGGCTCATGATCCGACGCATACCACATCACCTGTAAAACACGGTGGAGGCAGTGTGATGACATGGACATGCATGGCTTCCAATGGCACTGGGTCACTAGTGTTTATTGATGATGTGAAGACAGAAGCAGACAGATGAATTCTGAAGTGTTTAGGGATATTCTGTCTGCTCAGATTCAGACAAATTCAGCAAAGTTGATTGGGTGGTGCTTCACAATACAGATGGACAATGACCCAAAATATAGTGTGTAAGTAACCCAGGAGTTTTTAAGGCAAAGAAGTGGAATATTCTGCAATGGCCAGAGTCAATCACCTGATCTCAACCCAATCAAGCATGCATTTCACTTGCTGAAGACAAAACTAAAGGCAGAAAGACCCACGAACAAACAACAACTGAAGACTGCTGCAGTAAAGGCCTGACAAAGCATCACAAAGGAGGAAACCCAGCATTTGGTGATGTCCATGTGTTCCAGACTTCAGGCAGTCATTGCCTGCAAAGGATTCTCGACAAAGTATTAAAAATGAACATTTTACTTACTGTATGATTGTTAATTTGTCCAATTACTTTTGAGCTCCTGAAAATAGGGGACTGTGTATAAAAATGATTGCAATTCCTAAATGTTTAATACAATATTTTTGTACAACCCCTTGAATTAAAGCTGAAAGTATGCACTTCAATTACATCTTGATTGTTTCATTTCAAATCCTCTGTGGTGGCATACAGAGCCCGAATTATGGAAATTGTGTCACTGTCCAAATACTTCCAGACCTAACTGTATATAAATGAAAGAATGTCAATGACTCCAGGTGTGGGACTTTATTAGGTCAAACAGGTTTAAGGGGTCAGGCAAAGGACTTGGTGGAGTCAGGCAAGGGTCAGGCGATCATCGTTGTAATCCATGGAGCAGGGCAGGAACCGTGGTGCAAGGTGCTGGGCTGGAGGTGTCCATGGTGCTGAGTGCCCACTGATGAGCTAAATAAAACATTATATTTCTGATGAGTCAACAGCACTAGGGCTCCTTCACAAAACCCTTACTGGAATCTTCATACACTCTGTGAATTAGTCTTTACTTTCTGATGAGTCAACAGCACTAACCCCATCCAGTGCGACATGTAGATAGCATATATTTAGAATATGTAAAATGCAAACACCAGAAATGCAAGAAAGTTTGAGGTATACCAAATGGAATTAATAACAAGTGTTACGACCCTTCTGTCTAGAGTAAAATAAGGGCCTAGGGTAGAGTGCACAATGTACAGGTGTGTTGCAACACAAATGCCCAAAAAAAGTGTACAAGGGATCAAAACAATTCAAGTTTTATTTGTATAGCGCATTTCTTACAAGATGCGACTCAATGCGCTTCACGTAATGACAGATGTTCAGTGTCCAGTGTAGTGTAGTGTTCAGTGTTGTGTCCAGTGTCCAGGGTAGTGTTCAGTGTTGTGTCCAGTGTAGTGTAGTGTTCAGTGTTGTGTCCAGTGTAGTGTAGTGTTCAGTGTTGTGTCCAGTGTCCAGTGTAGTGTTCAGTGTTGTGTCCAGTGTCCAGTGTAGTGTAGTGTTCAGTGTTGTGTCCAGTGTCCAGTGTCATGTTCAGTGTCGTGTCCAGTGTCCAGTGTAGTGTAGTGTTCAGTGTTGTGTCCAGTGTCCAGTGTTGTGTCCAGTGTCCAGTGTAGTGTAGTGTTCAGTGTTGTGTCCAGTGTCCAGTGTAGTGTTCAGTGTTGTGTCCAGTGTCCAGTGTAGTGTAGTGTTCAGTGTAGTGTCCAGTGTAGTGTAGTGTTCAGTGTTGTGTCCAACCCCCAGTGGTCAGACACGGACAGCTCCGTTGGTGGCCAGTCGTCCCTCTGCTCGGGACCACAGCTCGGCACCTGCAAAAAGTCAGCTCTCAAAAACAAGAAAACAAGCAATAAAAATAGGGGGATAAGTAATCGGTAGACATCTGAGAATGTATCTATTGTGAACTTTTAAATTACATTAAGTGGTTGAAGACAACGCGGCGTTTTTTAGCCCTGCCAGCTGTACATCATTATCTTTGTTTTGTCACTATTTGCACTTCTGGTTATATGCATAACTGCATTTTGTTGTTGGTACTTGTCAACAATGACAATAAAGTTGAATCTAATCTCATATCTCTCTAATATCTCTGATAACGCTAAACCACATAGGATTACCCAATTAGCCAAGCCAGATGAACAAAACTACGTGCGAAACAGCCGCGTAACACATGCAACAACCTAAATAATAAATACACATCTGAAAACTATAATCATGTTCATTAATAATATTTCGAAATTCTCACCTGAGCTGCATTTGCCATTGTATTTGTAATTCTTCTTCTTCTTCTTCTTCTTCTCCTTCTTCTTCGTCTTATCAATTGCGTGTTCAAATTATTGTTCATTAAATGTCCTATAAAATGTCGCCGTGTTTTTAAGATCCTTCAAAATCTCGCGGTTTCTCGCGGTTACTTACCGACGCGCTTACGATGACGCGCTCCAACCAAATATGGTCCATCACGTTTCCGGGTGATAGATTTGATGTCTGCAGCTGGACCCTTCTCTTCTCTCCAGGGAAGTCAAGGTGGCCATCAGCCAGCAGCACACACACACACACACACACACAGTCACAGCCCTCACGACCAAGAGTGTGTCATACAAAAACACTTAGGTGAAAGTCAACAGTCTGAGCCCTGAAAAGAATGCTAAATATCGTTACCAACGAGTGTTGATGTCATGTTTTTGTTGGTAGGACACGGGACACCTACCATTGCAGCGATCAAAATGCAAAGAGAAATAGTTATAGTTCCGTAGTTTCCAGTGAAGGACTGACTAGGATTTACACAGATAGAAACCATTTTTAAGTTATTTTCCTCCCAAACAGTTCTAAAACTTTGCCTTGTAACTTTGACTCAATTTAGAGTCTAAATTTACAATTTCAATAATAATAATAATAATAATAATAATAACGTCATTTGTATAGAGCTTTTCGTGCAAACGTTGCAGCTCAAAGTGCTCCAATCATTATATAATCATCATTTAATTATTTTGTCATTTAAAGGCAATATTAAAAAGATGGGTTTTTAGTCTTGACTTGAACATATGTGCTGAGGTTGCATCCCTAGTGTAAACTGGCAGTGCATTCCACAATCTGGGGGCATAAAATGAGAATGCACCCTCACCAAATCTCTTCATCTCACATCTACAAATCTTTTGACCGAGTGACCCTTCTTACTGTGTGCACATCTTGTCGTCTTGTCGTCTTGTGCCACATGGTACACAGAGAAAACCAGCGTCAGAAGACGACAAGATGTGCACACAGTAAGAAGGGTCACTCGGTCAAAGTATATCTGGTCTATCACCCTGCACATGATGTATACACAGTAGTTATTTCTTCTTTCTCTCTCTGTTTTTTTAAACTAAACTAAACTCAATTAAACTCGACCTCGCCAGTGCATCGATCATGTGTCAGAGGGCCTGGTACCCACCCATTCAGAAGCGCTTCCTTAAAAATAGCTGCTGATGTGCTCAGGGGGGATTACAGTAAGTGGTAGGCTCTTCTGTCCACTGCACAGATTAGTGCACTGTCACCTGGATGGATTTACATGAGAGAAACAGCGCACCTCATACTTACCTGGCACGGGAAATACCTTGGTCCAGATGGAGGTTCACCCAGGGCGAGGCTTGGCCATCGCACTCCGGCTAGGCTGACCACTGAGAATTCCCTGAATTGTGTGAATCTCGACTGCTACTGCATTTCCTTGTCTGTTACTTGTACTCTGCAATGACAATAAAGTTGAATCTAATCTCATCTAATCTAATCTACAAGGACAGACAGACAGACATGCAGACAGACAGACAGACAGACAGACAGGCAGGCAGGCAGACAGGCAGACAGGCAGACAGACAGGGTAAATGTTCTTTTAGAAAGTTGTAATGATCTAATGTCTTTTTAGAGCAGTTGTGATAATGATGTTCTATTGGTAGCGATCAGGGAAGTCCATTTCAGGGGGTTTATATTATTATTATTTTTATGTTGTTGTTGTTGTCTGGAACTTCTAACACCAACAACTTCTAAACTTCTCATCACTAGTTGGCATGCACGCTGTAGGTAGGAGGTAGAGCCGGCATCTAATGATCGCAAGGTCGGCGGTTCGATCACTGGCTGTCCACATGTCGAGGTGTCCTTGGGCAAGACACTGAATCCCAAATTGCTCCCAATGAGCGAGCCGGTGCCTTGCATGGTAGCTTGCTGCCATTGGTGTGTGAATGTGTGTGTGAATGGGTGAATGAGAGGCCGTTGTAAAGCTCTTTGGACTAAGGCGATATAGAAGTGCAGTCCATTTCCCATTTCCATTTACTCTCTCTGGAACAAATGATCATCAGGCACCAGAGCAGATCTTGTTCCTCCATGGGAACTTCACTGGAGTAGAAAAAAAATTAGGGTTTACATGGCCTTTGCCTTCGCTCGCTCCGCTATCCCATTCAAACAGAGGCACTCTTTCATTCAAAAGAAAGCCTGCCTTACAAGGACAAACCGTTTAAATCTGTGTCTCATGGTGAAGGCTGTTTTGGAAACGGAAAGCACATTATTTTCAAACAAAGACACGTTTTTTTCTCATTTGCAAGGTTTCCCAATTGCCGAGTTGCAGCCCAATTGACCAGACGACCAAAACTAGAAAGAGTACGGTTTACTAAAGCATTGTATGATACTTTCTAAGAAAACAGTGGTCATTCAATATCTGTTCTGTGTTGTGGCTAGTGTATTCATGTATGCTGTGGTACTGCATGCTGCTGGCAACCTGACCAGAGAGTATGCATGCAAGCGGAATAACCCTGTCATGACAGCTAGCTCAACAATTGGCCATGATCTAATGATCGCAAGGTTGGCAGATCGGCGCTTCGAGCCCCGGCTGGCGACATGTCGAAGGGTCCTTGGGCAAGACACTTAACCCCAAAAATGCTCCCAATGAGCGGGCCGGCGCCTTGCATGGTAGCTTGTCGTGAATGTGTGTATGAATGGGTGAATGAGAGGCCATTGTAAAAGCGCTTTGGAATAAGGCGCTATATAAGTCAGTCCATTTTCCATTTAAGCAGCATAGCGTCCTAGTAGAGCAGCGTGCTCACAGGTTCATTGTTCCCCAATCAACAGTAAACAGAAAGACTTGGATGCTTGTTCTTAGACTTAGTCTGACCTCCCATGCCCTGACCTTGACAACAATCTACAGCTGCAGCAGTACACACCTCCTCCTTAACACTAGAACAGCGACGTTTTTTTACCTACTTTTAGCGCGACGAGGTGTCGAATCACACGACCACTCTTCACAATGGGGGAGTGTGTACTGACGCACAAAAATCGCTGGATGGCGATGTCACACAAGAAGAGAAAATGACAAGATCACTAGGCTACCTCTAAAAATGTCCTATGCGCAGAGAAGCAGAGAAGTGGGGAAATTATTAGCACAATCTGATATGAAGCTTGAGTCAGCTGAAAACTAACTACAAATTAAATGATATATATGGAGAGGAGATTGATTGTGACTGCGGGAGCTTTACTAATGAATGAAAGTTGATTATCATTATTATAAAAGAATGGTAATAAATATTGCAATATTGTGTTATCATAATTATGAGCTTCACAGTGATAAAGTCTGTTTATTTGTCGTGAAATTCGCCGGTAACGTCAGCCTGTCAGCCCCTGCAACTGCTATATTATATGTTATTATATGGAATGGCTGAATATGTTCATTATTTTTTCAAACGATTTTGGTCGACAGCGAAATACATGATCAATATCTTATTATCAATTGTCAATATACTCTCTCCCTTCTTCTCCTTACTTTCCTGTCTGTCTTCACTATAATATAGTCTGGGACTGCCCCCACTCAGAAATATCCGTTCGTTATATCGTTGATGATGCCGACATCATTTTATTTGATGTACACATTTCACGGCAAGAGACAGTTTATTCACCCAACAATTGTTTGTTCACTGCACAACATGAACACAGTGAGGATTCAAACAAACAAAATAATTAGTACACTCTGCAATTGGCTACTACAATGTTGCCAAAATCAACTATCTAATGTTCGAAAACGAATCTACAAATATTACTCTGCGTATATAGGCTACAACCGTCTTGCCTGTTGTGTATTATTATCATTGCCGACACAGGTCTAATCATAACTGAACATCTGATAATAAGGTGAAGGGCAGTATTATTCATCTTTACTTTATTGGGTGAATAAACTCAATATGAATGATTGTACAGTTGTCTATAGGCAAGAATGGGCTGAAACAATGACAGTTACAGTCTTGCTCAAACTGTAGCGAGATTAGGAGACTACTAATTGTAAATAGTAATGCACAATTATGGTTATTACTGGTGGCCTGAGGTGGTCCAGTGGTCTAGCACCGTGGTCTACAGTGATATACAAAAAATACATTATATACAATATTATAAATATCCGTTTGTTATATAATATTCGTTGATGAACTACTTTGCTGCGGTAGCTATGCATGCACCACACAACTTGATAGGTACATACTGTGCAGTGTATCATTCATAACTGTACATAGGCTACACATATCATAATATCTTATCACTATTGCATGGAACTTGGGTGAAAAATAACCCTCAGCTCTAACAAATCTGAAGGGATTGGGAGACAACTGTACAGTTTATCATTTTCATAACTGTCTGTACATATACATATCTTATGTATCCCTATTGCTATATATAGCCTATATATAAACACATTATGTAACATACTTATCAGTCTTATCCACTATATATCTAATTCAGCACTAAAGCCTGAAGTTTGAGCACAGTGTGTGTCCCCTTGCTACCTCTGCTGATATAAAAGAGAATTGCAGCCGAATTCCAAGGCAAATACACAGACACAGAGAAATACTGCAAAATCGCTTTATACTAACTCGATTTTGAAAATGTAAAGATGCTGGGTGGTAGAACGCACATATCTAGGAAAAGTCATGAAAGGAAGGTCCTGACATTTGATCGAGTGCAAAGGTAGAATTTTTTTTGTACTCACTGGTGCCCGATGACACCTCACAGCTTTCCTAGTGTTAACCAGAAGCCATATCACTGGTACACTCCCCACAATATCATATGTGACACGGTGGTTTCATTAAAAGGTCTGCATCTCGGCAATTGTGAAAGCTCGCAATCGAGCCAAACAAGTCTTGTGAAAAAATTTGTTTTCCGGTTTTTGGCATAGGATGAAAATTGAAGCGATGAAGAACCCACTCGATATCATATCCAACAGTTTTACATTCACTAAATAGCTACATTTAGTTAGCAAAGTCGGGTGGGGGGGGTATTAGTGTGGCAGTGTGTGTAGCCACGCCCACCCCAGCTGTATGTAAGGAGCCATGTGCTTGTGGACCTGTTTGTTGACAAGTTTACAAGATGGAGGCTGGAGCTCTCGCTAATGCTATCAACAGAATTTCAAAAGCAGGCAGTAATATCGACAGTGGGCAATGAATGAACTCCTTCATATTGGACTATACATAATGGGAACTCCGAACGGGAACTCCGAACTCCGAATCTGACGATGACGAAGACAACGTAATTTCAGACATTGATCTCCACATCAGTTCACTATTCATGGGACAGTCGTCGGCAGACAGACCTTCTGCTGTGTTCTTGGGTAAGTTTTAGTGAGTTACGTGTGTTGTTTACTAGGATTTTGTGTTGTTTACTTAGGATAGTGATATAAGGAGATCTTTCTTGGTCAAGGACCCCAATTGAAATAAGCCAGTGGCTTTCTTGGGTTTTTATCCTGTTAGTTGACCGTGTATGTAATATGTACCTACTTCTGCAAATCTTCTAATAAAGTTTTCAATCAATCAATCAATCAAGGTGGCCGGAAATGATATATTGATGACTCAGAGAGAAGGTTGAATCGTAATCATTGTATTAGGCAGATCTGGGTTGCATTCCCATGTACAGATGTTTCCAAGGCAGCATGCTCTGTTAAGTCCAAGCTTCAAGCATGGCTACGACATAGGAGATGTCGAGCTTGGCTGCGACTGGTGCCGAGCCTGGCTGTGGCATAAAGAGATGCCAAGCAAAGTACTGATGTTTGTTACAGCTTATATACAGTTCTCAGAGAGGAAATAGCTTTTACCTCGTAACTTACAATACTGACATTAGTTCCCATACATGGCTATCCTGTGTTCATGCTGTTCTGCTCTGCTGACCACTGGGTAGGCTCCTATGTCCTTAGAGTTAAACTGGTCTCACTGTTACTTGATATGGTATGTGCCTGCTCCTAAGAATGTTGTTTACTACTGAGAGTGGGCACACTTAAAGCATGTGTAAGGTTAAACAATGAGTATTGCAATATTTGATAGGCACACAACAATTGGCATATAGTCACACAAAAACGCATCATAACAGATAGCCAAACAGTTATTTGTTGTTTTGTGAGTACGGTAGATAGCGCCTTTGTTAGCATCAGTTATCAAACCATTGAAACTGCTCACCACAATTATGCCACCCCTCTACAAAACTAATAGGAGATGTTGGGAGGAAGAAATACGTTGTCAAAGATAAAACATAATGAATAAATACATTTGTTGCAGACCTACTAAACATGCAACATAGTGTAATATGTTTCATGCACCATTTTAGTGTGTTTGTGTGTACCAGCTAGCCAAACAAGTGTTAGCTTGTTAGCTAGCTAGCTAGCTTTGTTAGAGATATAATAGATTATAGAAAAAGTAAATGCTTTTGTAATGAACAGTAATGTTGTGTGGAATCAAAAATAATGATTAATTCATTGATATGTAGATTTGCTGTAGAATAATACTGTGGATTGAAATTATTTCACTAGCCTACTTCTTAGCTACAGTCAGAGCTGCCAAGTCTCACGCAATCGCCGTGAGACTCACGCATTTCAACCAGTTCTCACGCTCTCTGTTGTGTCTTGTTGTTCTCTCTGACTTACAAGATACACTTTATAATAATAATGACTCTGGTCTCTGGAGCAACGTTCAACGTGCGTCTTTATTCACCATTCCAACAACAACTAGACCACACTAGTCAATCGATGATAACATTGTCAAGATGTAATGCTACGGAGGCAATAGCAATCAATCCCAGATCTATGCTAAACATAGCAATATACTACATCCCCCCTTTTTAAGCATTAAAAGTCTCTCTTGGGTCAACTGAAAATTAGTCTCTGAAAAGATGAAACAGACAATAAGTGTCACTGGGCCTTATGGCTTCAGTCGATGGATTGATCTTCTTCTTTAAGAACTGTACTCACTGTACTCACTACTAATGTGTATGATCTAAACAATAACAGTGCAGACCTGACTATAACTTGTCAAGTAACTTGTGAACTTTCACTTGGAGTAAAATCAAACTTGTAAACATACCACACACTTTCTAAATGTGTCCAACTATCATCTAGTAACTAACTAAACTAAGGGTCAGAGGTCACCAGTACTTAACCCTGGTGGAGCACAACCTTCAGTGTTGGCCCATCTCAAAGTCTTGATACCTTGCCGGAAGCGCCACAGCTCTGCCACTTCTGGTGCGGCAGGTAGGAGTGGAGCTCTCGCCCTCACCGGAGGACGGGTGCTGAGCTGGATGATCCGGTGACTCTGGGGGTCCTCCCAGCGGGCTCACAGGTGCAGGCTGCTCCAGTGGCTCAGGATCTCTCTCTTGATGCAGACTTGGATGAATACGCCTGAGATGACGTCTGTTCCTTCTGAAGACAACACCAGACGGGCTTCTCACGTTGTATGACCGTGGCTCTTCTCGTTGGTTTAGGACTCTGGCTGGCATCCATCCACGTCTTGTTTCCATGTGAACCGTTGCACCAGGAGCAAACTCAGGTAAGGGCTGTGAGTTGCGGTTGTAGTAGTGCTCCTGTCTGGTTTGGAGATCTTTCAGCCTGGCATGAACTCCTCTCGGGGTAGCTGGCTGTAGAACAGCTGTAGAGCAGGGCAGCGTGCTTCGTAGTACTCTTCCCATAAGCACCTGAGCTGGGGAAACATCTGTGCCTGTTATTGGAGTGTTTCTCAATGCTAGCAGGGCTAGATGGGGGTCTATGTTGGTCTGCAAAGCTTTCTTGAGTGCATGTTTGACCGTCTTCACCATCCTCTCTGCCAGACCGTTGGATTGAGGATATGCAGGGCTGGAGTGAATGAGCTGTATTCCCCAGGATGCTGCAAACTCCCTCATCTCTGCACTTGCAAAAGGAACATGGTCGCTTACCAGCTCTTTTGGGATCCCGTGCCTCGCGTAGACTGCTTTCATCTTGCGGATGACTGTGTGAGCGGTCTTGTCAGGTAGATGGAGCACCTCTGGGTACTTGGACAGATAGTCCACCACGAAAAGGTATGACTGGCCCTGGAGCTCAAAGATGTCAGCCCCGACCTTTAGCCATGGTATCTCAGGGATATCATGTGACATGAGGGGCTCTCTCTGGTTCTGTGGTTGGAGTTGTTGACACGGAGAGCATCTCTCCACTGCGTTGTCGATGTCACGAGTCATTCCCGGCCAGTACACGACTTGTCGGGCCTGTGCCTTTGTCCTCTGGATACCTTGATGTGCGAGGTGTAGTCTCTCTAGTATCACCTGTCTGGCGGCTTGAGGAATCACAATTCTGTCGCCGGTCATCAGTAGTCCGTCCCTGATGTGGATAATGTGCCGCTGAGGCCAGTATTGGTAGAGACTGGCGGGCACACTACGTCGTCTTTGGGGCCAGCCGCTGCGGTGTCTCTCAGCCACTGCCTGTAGTGTCTCGTCAGCTGCTGTGGCTTCTTTGAGCATCTTGAGCATGTCTGAGCTCATGGCAGCAGTAGCCTCCATCGTGTGGATCACTCTCTCCTCGAAGAGGTCCTCTTTTCCACTGTCGGCCTGTTCGGTGACAAACGCGCGGGAAAGGGTGTCGGCGACGTGCATGTCTTTTCCTGGCGTGTATGTTATTTTCAAATCATACCGTTGAAGCTGGAGCAACATGCGCTGTAGTCTTGCTGGGGCTTTGCTCAGGTGTTTCTTAAAAATCACTTCAAGTGGCTTGTGATCAGATTGGACTGTAACAGTGTTGCCGTAAACATACTGGTGGAAGCGTTTGGCTGCGAACACTATCGCCAGCAACTCCTTCTCTATTTGGGCGTAGTTTCTCTCAGCTTCTGTGAGAGCTCGTGAGGCATAGCACAGCGGTCTCCCCTCCTGGAGAAGACAAGCTCCCAGTCCATCTTTCGACGCGTCAGCCTGTATGGTGAGAGGCATGGCTTGGTCATAGAACTTCAGCACAGGGGCGTTGGTGAGGGCTGACTTCAGCTTGATTAAAGCATCATCATGTTCATGGTTCCACTGCCAAGCTGCATCTCTCCTCAGCAGCTGTCTGAGCGGGGCAGTCACTGAAGCTTCATCAGGGATATACTGAGCCAAATACCTCGTCATCCCCAACAGCCTCTGCAGCCCTGTCTTGTCCTCTGGTGGCGGCATGTTGTTGATGGCCGTCACCTTTGTGTCATCCGGTTTCACTCCCTCTGGTGTAATGACGTGGCCCATGTATCTGACGGTGTTGATTTTGTACTGGATTTTTTCCTTGTTGAACTTGACGTTGGCTCTCTGTGCCCTCTCCATGACCTTGTGAAGGATGCCATCATGTTCCTCTTCTGTGGCGGCGGCGATTATCATATCGTCTGCGATGATATGGACTCCTTCGATGTCTCCAAAAGCCTCACAGTTTTTCTGCTGAAAAACTTCGCTGGCGGACTTGATGCCAAAAGGAAGTCTCTTAAAGCGGAATCTTCCCCACGGCGTACTGAATGTGCACAGCATAGATGATGGCTCGTCAAGTCTCACCTGCCAATATCCGTCCTTCTCGTCCAGGATCGTGAATATTGACTTCCCAGAGAGCTTGCTCTGGACTTCCTCCGGGGTTGGTATCGAGTAGTGCTGCCTCTTGATTGCCTCATTCAGATCACGAGGATCCAAACACACCCTCAGTGATCCGTTCTTTTTCTCAGTGATGACGAGGCTATTCACCCACTCGGTCGGGTCTGTCACAGGTGCTATGACGTCCTTTTTTACAAGCTCTTTCAGGGTTGTTTTCAGTCTGTCCACGACACTGACTGGGATCTTTCTGCATCCGTGGACGACTGGGGCCACACTTGGGTCTGTGTGTATGTGGTGCACACCGGGGAACTCACCCAGGCCACTGAAGACAAATGCGTACCGCTCCACCAGCTCCTCTTTTGTAGCTGGTGCCTTGACTGCAAGCGTCTCTATTCTCCTCACGAGCTGCAGTGTCTCGCACGCTTCTCTGCCCAGGATGGGCGTGGTGGACTGTGCAGTCACAAAAAAAATTAGATTTGCTCTTACTCTATTGGGTGTCTCACACGTGAATGTCACTGTTCCTTTCGGTTTCAGGCGTGCTCCTCCATAGGCAATGAGAAGTGTCTGTGTAGGCTTTAGTCGTGGGGGCCCCGGTATCTCCTCGAAAATGCACATTGGAAGCACGTTCGCCTCCGCCCCCGTGTCCAGCTTGAATCTGACCGGGGTGTCTCTGAGGTTGACTGTGGTGTACCACGCGTTGTCTGTCTGCTGCGTGATCTTATCTACCCTAACACAGAACACTGAGCCTACAAATAAAGAATCTACCTCGCTCTCAAGTTGACTGACGTCCCTTGCTGTGACTGTCCCATGCTGTGGTGCGCCACACACTTTGGACCAATGGTTTCTCTTGTTGCATTTGTGGCATGTGGTCCCGAAGGCAGGACATTGGCGGGGCGGGTGTGTCCCTCCACACTTCCCGCATGTGTTTGTGCTGTCCGTCTGCTCATTTGCTCTTCCTGACGATCTTTGTTTTCTGTATCCTCTTCTCATCTCAGAGTAGCTAGTAGTTCCTCTGGACAGTGCTTGAACTGGGGCGTCTGCGTGCCCTGTCCCCATAGCTTGCAGCTGTGACTTGGCAGCTTCTGCAGCTCTGCATATGTTAGTGCTCTGTCCAGGGTTAGGTCTGTCTCTCTCAATAGTCTCTCTTTCATGCGAGGATCAGTTAGGCTAAACACCATTTTGTCTCTCAATGTGTCATTCTCACCTGCACCAAACTCACAGTCTCTGCATTTCTGACGGAGTTCAGTCACAAACTTGTCGACACTAACTCCCTCTGACATAGAATGGGACCAGAATTGGTGACGTTCAAAAACAATGTTCTTTTTGGGGATACAGTATGCTTCAAATGCATCCATGATCTCTTTCATTGTCTCGTATGCTGGGTCTTCAAAATCAATGGTGAATGTATTATATACCTCTAATGCCTCTTCTCCTATGGTGTGCAGCATGATGGCTATTTTCACATGCTCATCTTTATCATCTGCACCAGTGGCAATCATATACAGTTCAAAACGTTGTTTCCACCGACGCCAATTCTCACTCACGTTTCCAGAGAGCATGAGCGGCGCGGGAGGCTTGAACTGTTCCATGCTTTGCTTTCACTCGCTAGCTACTACGAACGAACGTCGCACAGGGTCGATAGCTAACTATAGTTCTCCACAAAGTTTCTGCGTAGATCGACGGCGCCTCGCAATTCCTTATATTTGTGAAGAAGTCACATCTTCTGACACCATGTTGTGTCTTGTTGTTCTCTCTGACTTACAAGATACACTTTATAATAATAATGACTCTGGTCTCTGGAGCAACGTTCAACGTGCGTCTTTATTCACCATTCCAACAACAACTAGACCACACTAGTCAATCGATGATAACATTGTCAAGATGTAATGCTACGGAGGCAATAGCAATCAATCCCAGATCTATGCTAAACATAGCAATATACTACACTCTCACGCCGCACCTGTATTTCTCACAGCGAGAAATAACAATTGTTTTACGGGACTTTTATTTTTGAAATTCCTTGAAAGAAAGCTACCGAACATGAGTTTCGTGGCATCTTTCTGCACGCGCGTTAACTTGAGTCTGCAATCGAAGCGGCAGGCGAGCGCTGATGGAAGAACCTGTGTTCAAGCGAGCTGCAAGAACGTAGCAGTGTTGCCAGATTGGGCTACTTTTGGTCACACTGGACGGGTGGATTCGGCAGCTTTTAGACCGGTTGGGCTGGACATTGTCAATTCCGTCTGGCAACCGTGGTAGCAAATGTGCATACATTACAACATCGTATCTGGTAGCCTACTGGACTGGGTTGCACCAATTTGGCTTAAGTCATTAGTAAATGCAGGTATTTAGTACTAAACCCCTAGTTGTTACTAGCTAGTTTCAAACTAGTTGTTTACTAACGGTTGCACCATGCCAATCTTTTGCCAATCTTAGCTAGTAAATACTCAGTTTTGGTAACTGTTTTTTGTTTCTCTACTGTAACATAACCAGGTACATTAATAATAATAATTAATAATAATTACAATTAACAATACAAATACAACAATTAGGGGTCCCTCCAAAACAAATGTGGGCGCGCTGTGCGCGCACAAGATCAACCAAAAGCCCTCATTCTGACCCAGGAAAAACCCTGGTATACGTATAACATGATAGCCATCTATGAGCAATGCACTGTATATAAGATGATGACCAAGGGTCTTTATGAATGAATGAATGAATGAATGAATGAATGGTCTTTATTGTCATTGCTATAGTACAGGTACCAAACAACGAAATTTAGGAGGGGTGGCTCCCCTGGTGTTAGGAAAGAAAAAAAAAAAACTTAAAAAAAACACAAGAAGGGAAGGAGCTGGTTTACATAAATAAAGGCTATGTACACTGTCCACTATACTATACTGTACAGATAGACGACTAGGGTTGTCATATTGCACATAGTGTTATTGCACATTTATTTAAAGTGTCGCAGTTTGCAGGCTTGAAATGTACATGTTTGTGCCTCAGCACTACACCTGATTTTTTCAGTCCAGCAGCTGCCATCAATCCGTCCAGACTGTCCAGGGCCCAGAACCTAGGTCTTTGCTGTGTTCAGGGCCTGGATGGCCCTGGGGTAGAAGCTGTTCTTCAGTCTGTTTGTCCTTGCGGCCATGGTCCTGAACCGCCTTTTCGAGGGCAGCCGGGTAAAGTGTTCGTACCCAGGGTGGGTTGGGTCCCTGGAGATCTTGGAGGCCTTCCTGAGACAGCGTGTGTTGTACAGCTCTTCCAGAGAGGGGAGGGGGGCGCCGGTGATCTTCTGGGCTGTTCTCACGACTCTCTGTAGCGCATTTCTCTCCGCGGTTGTGCAGCTGGAGAACCAGTTGCAGATGCCGTAGGTGAGGATGCTCTCCACTGCGCCGCGGTAGAAGGTCACCAGTATCTCCTGCTTGCTGTGTTCCTTCCTGAGGACTCTCAGGATGTATAGCCGCTGTTGTGCCTTCTTGATGGTGGCTTTTGTGTTGTCCTTCCAGGACAGGTCATCCTGCATGTGCACCCCCAGGAATCAGAGGGTTGAGACTCTCTCCACGCTCTCTCCGTCGATGAGCAGTGGCTGGATCTCAGACTTTTTCCTCCTGAAGTCTACGATGATTTCCTGGGTCTTTGACTTGTTCAGCAGCAGGTTGTTAACCTTGCACAGCTTGCTCAGTTGCTCTACCTCATCCCTGTACGCCGCCTCGTCCCCCCCCGAGATGCATCCCACCACGGTGGTGTCATCTGCAAACTTTACGATGGAGTTGCTGGGGTGGACGGGGGTGAAGTCGTAGGTGTAGAGGTTGTAGAGGATGGGGCTTAGCACGCAGCCCTGGGGGGACCCAGTGCTGAGTCTGAGGGCTGTGGAGGTGTGGGGGCCCACCCGCACCCTCTGGGGGCGGTCGGTCAGGAAGTCCTTGATCCATGCACATATACGTAGAGTGTGATAGACCCAGGTCTAGTAGTTTGGTCACTAGCCTGTCTGGAAGGATGGTGTTGAAGGCAGAGCTGAAGTCCACAAAGAGCAGTCTCGCGTAGCTGTTTCCCCTCTCCAGGTGGGATAGAGTGGCGTGGAGAGTTGTCGCGATGGCGTCCTCTGGGGACCTGTGGGCTCTGTAGGCGAACTGGTATGGATCCAGGTTGGGCGGGAGGCGTGTGAGTATGTGGGCCCGGACTAGTTTCTCGAAGCACTTCATGATGATTGGTGTGAGTGCCACCGGGCGGTAGTCGTTTAGGCAGCTCACCGTGCTTTTCTTCGGGACTGGGATGATAGTTGAGGTTTTCAGGCAGGGTGGAATGGTGGCCTGGGACAGGGACTGGTTGAAGATGTTGGTGAAAACCCCGGCCAGCTGGTCGGCGCAGTCCCTCAGCACCCGTACCAGGACGCCATCCGGCCCCGAGGCTTTCCTGGGGTCCACCGCCTTCAGCACGCGTCTCACTTCATGCTCTGTGAGGGTGAGGCTGCTGAGAGCTGGAGAGAGTGGTGTTTGTGTTGTGTTTACCTCCGTTCGCCCCTCGTCGAACCGGGCGTAGAAGGAGTTCAGCTTTTCCGCCAGCAGGGGGTCGTCCTCTGCGGCTGTGAGCCTGTTGGCTCTGAAGTTTGTCATGTGCTGAACCCCCTGCCACATCCGCCTGGAGTCGTTGCTCAGGAAGCATTCCTCAATCTTCTCTCTGTGGTCTGCCTTGGCCTCTTTGATGCCGCACTTTAGGTTAGCCCTGGTGGTGCTGTACAGCGGTGTGCCCTTCCCTGCGAAGAAGGCGTTGTCCCTCTCGTTGATCAGTTTTTGGACCTTCCCAGTCATCCATGGCTTCGTGTTGGGGTAGACCCGGACCCGTTTGTCCACGGTGACTGAGTTGGTGCAGTTCACTATGTGGTTCAGAACCGACGACGTGAACTGTTCCAGGTCCTCATGCTCATATTCCTGCCATGGGGTGTCATTTAGGCAGATCTGCAGTGGAGCGGACCCTTCTGGCCAGGTTCTGCTGCTGACCAAGCTGCTGAGTCCTGTTGATGGGGCCCATTTTTCTTTTAGAGTCTGTAGGCTACTGTATTTGTTTATTAAGATTTCATAAATATTATATATTGTCTGAATTTGTTTCTTGTTTTATAAAATGTTAATTCTTTTCATTTCTTGTGCTGGTTTATTATGAACAACATGTAAAATTGCAGGAAACTAGCACAAATAATTGGGTGGGAGAGAGGGGCCGCCGCTGCCAAAACGTGCACTGTTTTGGGTCGCTCCACCGCCAAAAAATCACACTCCAAACTTCTGGTGAAACTTGGCAGCCCTGGCTACAGTACAAGTACAGTACACTTAGTCTATGGAAAACCTACACTAGAGAAGTGTCCACACCTCTGACCTGAAATTTGTGTTACAGAATGAGGGGGTGAGAGGTTCTGAGAGATGACACCTTGATGAGTCACTAGCACTTCAGGTATTTGTCATTGTCATTGTATAAGCAATTCTATTGTATGAAGATAGTAGTAGGCTATTTCGTAAAAGTGGTGTTGGTAACAGTGGGCAATCATTTTAAATGTACTGTCTTTTTTTATTACAGCTTTGATGCCCAGAAGGGATGGGTAGGAACTACACCGAAGTCCCACTAGATGCTTTATGGACTATAATGATAAATGCATACACACTGACACAACATCATTTTTTATCATTCTATTATTGTATTGCTCAATTGTATCTTGCCTAATTTTTTCCATTGCCATGAATTTTACTCTCTTGTACTTGTAATGGGATGTAATAAACTTTTGGCACACATGGCAATAAAAAATCATGAATCATGAATCATGAATCTTGAATTATTATTATTATTATTTAGCAATTTAAACATGTCATCCCTGCAATTGTGTTACCTGAGGGTTAGCTGACAACCCCACTGACAGATGACAGGTAGATAATGACAGGTAGTGTAATGGGGGAGTGGTTGTCTTGAGGGTGTGGTTGTTTTGAGGGAGTAATTAGGGTGGAGTTAACCAGGGTGTTCCAGGGTGGAGTTAATTAGGGTGTTCCCACCCATTACCTCTGTGAAAAAACTCTGTGAAGACTTTGAGGTTGGATATCTCAGCTCAGTGATTTGGAGGGTATCACCATCAGTGTTTCCTCTATATGCATTGATTCGTGGCGGGCCACCACGAATGAATTTTCTCTGCCACTAATTGATTCAGTTATTATGACCGGAGAACAGAAAAAAAGCTAGATTTAGGCCGCTTCCAGACCTACATTTCGTTACGATTTAGGGTGTAGTAAGTTACAATATGTTACAATGTTGCAATTAACCTCGTTGTTTGTGTTCGTACTGCAATCGAGACTGAATCGCTCTCAACAGGCGCGCGGCGCAAGGCGACGCGCTTGCAAAACAGTTTTGTGATTGGTCCGAATTTCGCAGGACATTTGGATTTCAGGAAATCACTCTCCTCTCTCTCTCTCTTCGCCCGGCGCCGGTCCCTTTAATCCCATACGTATCCTACTCGAAAATGCAACATCATCAGCGACGACTGTGGGTTATTGCATTTACTGCTGTTCTCTGGTTCATGTTCTTATACCAGTGCTCAGTATAGAGTATTTTAGATGAACATTCGTAATGTATGTCTCTGATGTTCATGGTCAACTAAATCAGGCTATTTTGTGAAACAAGTAATGTTCCCGCTAATGGGTTAACCAAGCACCTAACGCTAGCTTCCAACTATTCATAGCAATATGCGCGGGATCAAAAATAATCTATTGCCTCTAAAACCACCACGAACAGAACGGCGGAGGTACGGGTAAACAGAGATCATGTCGGTGTCATCAACTCAGCTGATAGCATTCAGCTGATAGCATTGATTGATTGATTGATTGAAAACTTTATTAGAATGTTTGCAGAAGTAGGTACATGAAAGTACATATTACATACAAGGTCAACTAAAAGGATAAAAACCCAAGAAAGCCACTGGCTTATTTCAATTGGGGTCCTTGGTTACCTTGCTGTTGGGAATGACACTTAAAGAGAGGGACAGCAAGATGTCCTCTGAGTTACTGAGTTACCTTGCTGTTGGTTGTTTACCGATTGCTCCATCTGACTGTCACACTGTGATTTTACTTGTGTAAACAGTAACGTTAGCCGGTTTTGTGCGTGTACTCTCACGTAGGCCTACTTCGTATTGATGAGCTGATGATCTTTCATTGTGTGTGTGTGTGTGTGTGTATGTATGTATGTATGTATGTATGTGACTGTCAGTCACAAGTTCATATTCTACGGATGTTGTTCAGTGCTGTATGTGCGTTCCCGGTTCCATGTGTAGCCTACTCTACTCTTGTGTACTTCATATTCGATGAGCGGATGATCTTTCTGTGTGTGTGTGTCATGCGCGTTCCGCATGTTCCGCTGCAGCTGTAGGATATGTTGGTATTTGATCACCTTCTATATAAAATCACCTGCTCGGCTTTAATGACTTAACCGCTATTTAAAAATATACGTATATATATTTGTCACCCTCTAGTTTTTGGTGAAATTTCGTCTACACGCGCATAAACTGACCACCCCGCCACTAATGTGAAAAATCCTAGAGGAAACACTGAAAAATATCCATGACTTCTTCAACTTGTTTCAGATTTCAATGTATGACACATCATTTTAAATCTTACAATCTACCCTTTCATAATCTGGAAAAAACTGGAAAATGATTTTGCCCTACTTGCGGACTTTTTAACCATGCCCTGTCACATATCGCCTACAGTATGTAGCTGATATATACTATGAACGATGCATGTGAACAGTAGACATTAAATGGGAGAACCTGGGGTGGTCCAGCGGTCTAGCACTGTGGTCTACAGTGCACACATTATGCCCTTGTCGGCACGGGTTCCAACCCAGCCCATGCCTTGCTGACATGCCCTCTCTCTCTCTTCTTCTCCTTACTTTCCTGTCTGTCTTCACTATCTGTCCAATAAAATGAAAAATATGAGTGGGACTGCCTCACTCATAAAAACATTTTTAAATGGGAGAACATTATGCCATGCTGTAATAACAGAACCATTACTGTATCTAACGCACACTAGACTCTAGAATGAGACTAGAGTATCAACAAAATAACCAATTTAACGCTTTCAAAGCAACATATGACTGTAAGTTTTAGATGTGTGTCGAGGACAACACAGGAGACCGGTGGCCATGGCCCTAACCCGAGTAACTCAGAGGACATCTTGCTGTCCCTCTCTTTAAGTGTCATTCCCAAACAAAGGAGTGAGACACTACAATCGCAAAGGAACTGACAAATGACGAGGGTACGACTTCTTCAGAATGTCCGCCGGGCATGCTCATTTTACTGTCAATTGGTATCAAGACTTGAGCCACCAAAATCTGTATACAGTCCAACTATCCTTGTTGGACTCCAGGCTGAACTAAAGTAGAGATTCTTAAAAACTAGCAATACCTAGCTTTTGATCTACAGAAGGCATCTGGAAGCTGTTTCACATAGCCTACCCACACGTTCATAAGGTGATCTGGACAATGATTTTGAGGTCAAAATCTGTGAAGTGACCCTTTGATGTATTGCTATTCCAGACTCTGGGCCAAGAAAAGGTTAACATGTTCTATAGGCAGGTGAACTTTCTATAGGCACTGTATATCTTTGATCCACATAGAGTAGCCAATTCAGAAACACCTACCTAATTATATCCCATATTTTTATAGCACCTGTTGTCCACATGGTTGGGGGGGGAATCCAGTATCCTTATTTGTTTGATTAAGAAAATGTACAATATTTAAGATAGCCTAGAGCTGGTGAAGGAGAATGGCTTCGGAAAAATAATTATAATTCTTCAATTACTCAACTAAAAGGCATGCTGAAGTTAAATAGCCCGTACATTAAATAGCCAACATGGTTGGAATGTATAATATAAATAGTATTAAGTATGAACAAGTGCTTTTTTATGAGAAGTATCCTAGAAAACAACTTTTGTAAAGTCAAACACGTTTGAACTGAACTGGAAAAATGTGTAATGTAATATCATAAATAAAAACGTCTAAAATGCAACAATACGTCATCTGTAGTGCTTCAACAGCCAATCAGCGCCGTGCTACAACCAAGCCCTCCAGCACACCTCCGGGAGGTGCAGCCCGCCGGGCCTGACAGCCAATCACAATCCAGGCAGATTGAATTATATTAACCGGCTTAAATCCACCGGCCAACAGCAAGTCAATGGGAGACTATAACGGATCGGTATACAAGTAACTACACGAGACAACAAATGGCAGGAGAATTAAACGCTCACACTGAATTGGGGATTTATTTTTTATTTTTTAAACTTTCATATCAGTAGCCTAATAGGTCTACGTAGTAGCCTAATAATACGTGGAGTTGTAAACAGTGGGTTTCATGCATAGAGGATACACAGAACATCGCTTGTCCGGCATTTGTTTGTGTGCTCCAATAACCTTGCAGATTCTGCTAATTGTCCTGAGAGACTCTAGTTTTCTGCTGTCGACCTACAGCGCAGATCTCTCACCATGGACTCCGGAGGCAAGGTAAAGTGATTTAGTTACAATAGGCTCCAGCCACACCACTGGTTTGATGATAAATAGACAATGCTGAGGCTTCATTATTTGCGCCCTGTCTATTTGTATCAATCTGCCTTATTCCTAGGCTATACTGCACAAAAGACAACTATGGAAACTTTTTTCCCCCTGTTCGTTTTTATGCATATGTTCGTGCTTGTGATATCACGTACTTTCTAAAATGTTGTTACTATGCTATACATATACGTAGCACTGGCATAGAAAGTCATGTACCTATCTATATCGATTAGTGATAGTGTTATATTTAATGTACCTAATATGAATGAATGAATGAATGAATGAATGGTCTTTATTGTCATTGATATAGTACAGGTACCAAACAACGACATTTGGGAGGGGGGGCTCCCCTGGTGCTAGGAAAAAAAACTAAAAACAAGAAGGCAAAAGAGCTGGTTTACATAAATAAAGGCTATGTACACTATCCACTATACTATACTATACAAATAAAACACTGTGCTGTACTCTATGCTATGCTATACATATTCTAACATTTCCTATCTCTGAACCTTATGTACCCGAGGGTTGTCATATTGCACATAGTGTTATTGAACATTCATTTAAAGTGTCGCAGTTTGCAGGTTTGAAATGTTCACAGTTGTGTTTCAGTATTGCACTTGATTTCAATCTAGTAGCTGCCATCAAATTGTCTAGATTGTCCAGGGCCTAGAACCTAGGTCTTTGCTGTGTTCAGGGCCTGAATGGCCCTGGGGTAGAAGCTGAGCTTCAGTCTGTTTGTCCTTGCGAACATGGTCCTGAACCGCCTGTCCGAGGGCAGCCGAGCAAAGTGTTCGTTCCCAGGGTGGGATGGGTCTCTGGAGATCTTGGAGGCCTTCCTGAGGCAGCGTGTGTTGTACAGCTCTTCCAGAGAGGGGAGGGGGGCGCCGGTGATCTTCTGGGCCGATCTCACGACTCTCTGTAGCGCATTCCTCTCTGCGGCTGTGCAGCTGGAGAACCACACGCAGATGCAGTAGGTGAGGATGCTCTCCACTGCGCAGCGGTAGAAGGTCACAAGCATCTCCTGTCCGATGTGGTTTTTCCTGAGGACTCTCAGGAAGTAGAGCCGCTGTTGTGCCTTCTTGATGATGGCTGCTGTGTTGGTCTTCCAGGACAGGTCATCCTGTATGTGCACCCCCAGGAATCGGAGGGTTGAGACTCTCTCCACGCTCCCTCCATCGACGAGCAGGGGCTGGACCTCAGATTTTTTTCCTCCTGAAGTCCACGATGATTTCCTGGGTCTTTGACTGGTTCAGCAGCAGGTTGTTAACCTTGCACAGCTTGCCCAGCTGCTCCATTTCATCCCTGTACGCCGCCTCGTCCCCCCCCGAGATGCAGCCCACCACGGGGGTGTCGTCTGCAAACTTTACGATGGAGTTGCTGGGGTGGACGGGGGTGAAGTCGTAGGTGTAGAGGTTGTAGAGGATGGGGCTTAGCACGCAGCCCTGGGGGGACCCAGTGCTGAGTCTGAGGGCTGTGGAGGTGTGGGAGCCCACCCGCACCCTCTGGGGGCGGTCAGACAGGAAGTCCTTGATCCATGCACATATAGAGTGTGATAGTCCCAGGTCTAGTAGTTTGGTCACTAGCCTGTCTGGAAGGATGGTGTTGAAGGCAGAGCTGAAGTCCACAAAGAGCAGTCTCGCGTAGCTGTTTCCCCTCTCCAGGTGGGATAGAGTGGAGTGGAGAGTCGTCGCGATGGCGTCCTCTGTGGACCTGTGGGCTCTGTAGGCGAACTGGTATGGATCCAGGTTGGGCGGGAGGCGTGTGACTATGTGGGCCCGGACTAGTTTCTCGAAGCACTTCATGATGATTGGTGTGAGTGCCACCGGGCGGTAGTCGTTTAGGCAGCTCACCGTGCTTTTCTTCGGGACTGGGATGATAGTTTTTTTTTGTGATCAACTTTTTTTATTTTTAAACAACTCGACAACAAGACAGGTACATTATAAACAATAACGACACATACAACACGGCACAATAAAATAAAACAAGAACCAAAAATAAACCACAACAAAATTAAAATGACGACCTCCCACCCCCCCACCCCCCCACCCGGGATCCAGGCTATTCACATTTACATTTACATTTTTGGCATTTAGCAGACGCCTTATTCCAAAGCGACTTACAATCAATACATTTGAATACTAAGCATGTGAATCAGCAGTCCACCATTCGTTGCAGGAAGAGTACTCTAGCTCGGGCCCGGGGCCACTGATAGAAGGAAAAACCTTCTCCCTATTATCGCCTTCTACTAAGACTTTTTTTTTTTTTTTTTTTTTTTTTATTACTGGAGAAACTGAGAAACAGTACAAGGGGGGCAATAGAAGTTCTTAGGGACACAGTAAAGGGGAAAGCGGGTGTCTTTAGGAGACGTAGTGGTGAGGGTCAGAAGATGTCTCAGGAGGAGCAGTTAAGATGTAACCTGAAGAGATGGGTCTTCAGTCTACGACGGAAGATGGGTAGTGACTCTGCCGTTCTGACAGCCGTGGGGAGCTCATTCCACCAGCGGGGAGCCAGTGTTGTGAAGAGACGTGATGGGGCAGCCCGACTGCTGTGTAGAGGAGGTGGGGCCAGTCGGCCAGCCGAGGTGGAGGAGCGGAGTGAGCGGGCAGGGGTTTGGGGGGTTACCATTTCCTTCAGGTAGGCAGGGGCTGTCCCTTTAGCTGCCTGGTATGCAAGCACCAGGGTCTTGAATCTGATGCGAGCTGCTATCGGGAGCCAGTGCAGGGTGCGAAGGAGAGGGGTGACATGCGAGTATTTGGGGAGGTTGAATACCAGCCGGGCAGCAGCATTCTGGATGAGCTGCAGAGGTCTAATGGCTGAAGCGGGGAGCCCAGCCAGGAGTGCATTGCAGTAATCCAGGCGGGAGATGACCAGTGCCTGGATCAAGAGTTGCGCTGCCTCTCTGGTAAGGAATGGTCGTATCCTTCTGATGTTGTAGAGGAGGAATCTGCAGGAGCGAGCCGTTGCTGCAATGTTCTCCGCACAGGATAGTCGGTTATCCAGGATCACTCCAAGGTTCTTGGCTGTCAGGGAGGGGGTTACAGTAGAGTTCTCCACTGTGATGGAGAAGTCTTGGAGAGGGCAGGCTTTCCCGGGGATGAAGAGGAGCTCAGTCTTGTTAAGATTGAGCTTGAGATGGTGGTCAGCCATCCAAGTTGAAATGTCAGCGAGACATGCTGAGATACGGGTTGCCACGTGTACATCAGACGGGGGGAAGGACAAGAAGAGTTGAGTGTCGTCTGCGTAGCTGTGGTAGGAGAGCCCATGTGAAGAGATTACCGAGCCAAGAGACTTGGTGTAGAGGGAGAAGAGTAGGGGCCCTAGGACGGAACCCTGGGGAACTCCAGTGGAGAGGGTTCGTGGAGAAGATAGCGATTCTCTCCAGGTCACCTGGTAGGATCGGCCCGCCAGGTAGGAAGAAAACCAGGAGTGTGCAGTGCCAGAGATGCCCAGGTCTGAGAGGATGGAGAGAAGGATCTGGTGATTGACTGTGTCGAAGGCAGCAGACAGGTCAAGGAGAATGAGAACAGAGGAGAGGGAGGAAGCTTGGGCAGAGTGGAGGGCTTCCGTGACATCAAGTGGTTATACTAAGCTTTTGAGGCTCAACGAAATTGAGTTCCACATCTCCAGTATTGGCTGTTTTGCCCCGTGCATCCGGGCTGTTGATAGCTCTAAGTAGACTATGTCTAGGTAAGTTAGGACCCAGACTCTCCGAGAAAGTGTATGAGGAGGCTTCCAATGTGTGGCAATTAACTTTTTAGCTGCTGTAATTCCGGCTAGTAAGCCTCGCTTCTTGATCAGAGGTAGGCCCACATTGGATAGATTGTTTAAGATAAGTGCAATGGGGGAGTAAGGCACATTAGTCTCAAATAGCTCAGAGAGGTTAGAGGCCACCATCTCCCAGAAACTAGCCACTGGAGGACACTCCCAGACCATGTGCATGTAGGTGCCATAGGCCTTGTTAGCGCACAAGGTGCAAGTAGGATGTGTGTTAATTTTCATCAAGAAAAGTTTCTTGGGTGTCAGGTAAACTCTATGTATGAAGTTGTGATGAATTTGCTGGTGGTCAGGATTTCTAGATGCTAACAGTATGTTGGACCAGACCTTATCCCAATCAAAGGCTGAATCTAGTTCTGGGATGTCGGCCCTCCATATAGTATCCAAAGCCAGGGGTGTGTAAGCGTGTTTAGAAATAAAACGATAGAGATTAGAAACCAGGCCACTAGAGCCATCAGTGCTGTAAAGGACTTTGTGCAATGGATGTGGTGTGAGAGGAGTTTGCAGAGAGACTCCACTGGCTTTCAGAGCAGCTCTCAATTGTAAATAAAAGAAAAAAGAAGAACATGGCAAACCAAATTTTATGCATAGCTCTTGAAAAGTAAGTAAACCCTCATTTCCGTAGATGTCTCCCAGTGTTTGGACACCTTTCTCTTTCCATCGAGAGAACTGAATAGGATGGCCACCAATCAGCAGTCTGGCATTATTAAACAATGGAGAGCAAGGATTCCATGCAAAGGGGCAACCACTCAGTTTCTCTACTGCCCTCCATGTCGAAATCAGTTGGGACACTATGGGACCAAATTTCCGGCGACAGTGACAGTGAGTGATGGGAATGTTCGAGTACAGAAGCTCTTGGAGTGAGTGAGGACGCACCAGACTCTCCTCCAGGGCCCGCCATGACACCAAAGCCTCAGGTTGTATCCAAGTTAGCAGAGGTCTAAGTGTAAAGGCCCAGTAATAGTGTTTAACATTTGGAAGGGAGAGACCGCCGTCTTTCCTGTCTCGCTGCATTGTAGAGAACTTAATACGCGGTCGTTTGCCTCGCCATAGACATTTTGTTACAGCCGTTTTTAGCTTACTCCAGTACTGAGTTGGTGGAGGGAGAGGTAGCATTGAGCTAAAACATTTTACTCTGGGTAAAATGTTCATCTTAACTATTGAAACTCGGCTACGAAGTGAATTAGGCAGTGAGGACCATCTATTCAGATCAAGTATGATTTTGTCTAATGTGTTACCATAGTTGTGTTTAGCTATTGTAAGAGTTGAAGGGAAAATCTCTATCCCCAAGTATGTAAAATTCTTGACAACTGGAATGGATAGAGGGGCATGGGCATTGGTTATTGCTTGATTCAAAGGTAGCAGAGCAGATTTCTGCCAGTTTATTTTGAGGCCAGATAGTTTACCGTATTGCTCGAGAATAGATAGAATTTGTGGGATGCATTGTATGGCATTATCCGTATAGACTAATATATCATCGGCATATAAAGAGATGTGATGATGTGTTCCATTGATAGAGATCGGATAGCATGGGTGACTGACGGATGGTTTTCGCCAACGGCTCAAGAGAGAGCACAAAGAGCAGTGGGCTCAATGGGCAGCCCTGCCTGGAGCCACTAGATATAGGGAAGAGGGGGGAGCAGTTCTTGCCTGTAATTACCATAGCTGATGGATTAGTGTATAACACCTTAATCATATCAATAAAAGGGGTACCGAAGCCCATTGCTCCTAGGACTGCCCATAAAAAGGGCCATTCTAAGCGATCGAAGGCCTTCATTGCATCCAGCGAAAGGACTGCAGCTGGAGTAAGTACATTTTGGGCACCATCTATGATATGTAGGAGCCTTCTTACATTATCTGAGGCTAATCTGGATTTAATAAAACCTGTCTGATCGCAATGGACTAGTTTCATCATGTGACCCTGAAGGCGCCGCGCCAGCACCTTGGCGTAAAGTTTAAGATCCGCATTCAGGAGGGACAAGGGCCTGTAATTGGCACATTCTGCTCAGCTGGGTCTTTGTCTTTTTTAAGCAGCAAGGATATTAGAGCAGTGTTAACATCTCTTGAGAAAGAGCCTTCTTTAACTGAATGCAATATCATCTCTGTGAGCAGAGGGCTAAGCAAGGACCAAAAAGTAAGGTAGAACTCTGGTGGAATGCCATCTGGACCTGGCGATTTGCCCTTGCACATATCTGACGCTGCTTCCATCAATTCATCTTGTGTAATAGATGCATTTAAACTTTCAGTTTCACTGTCAGTGATGTGCTTCATATGGACATTAGACAGAAAGCTTTCACATGCAGCTTTATCAAAGCCAATCTCTGAGCTGTACAGCTGCTTGTAAAAAGAGACAAAAGCTGCATTTACGCTCTTGGGATCGGTCAGAACAGTGCCATCTATGGATTTAACGCTGAAAATGTCAGCAAAATGTTCATTAGCTCGAAGTCTCATAGCTAGCAGGTGGCTGGGTCTGGCAGAGTGAAAGTAGTAATTCTGCCTTGTCTTGTGCATGAGAAATTCAGAGCGGCGTCTTAAAAGGGAGTTAATTTCTTTTTTAATTAATACTTTTTCTAAAGCAGCAGCATCGCTATAGCAGCATTGTAGAGTCGCATCCAGAGCAGCATATTTCATTTCAAGCGCTTCTAGTTTAGCTGTACGTTCCTTTTTTTGGGTTGATGCATATAGGGTGGTATTACTTCTAATAAAGCCCTTCACTGCCTCCCACAAAATTCTCGGGTCAGATACCGAGTTCTTATTGAACCCTAAAAACTTGTTGTTTGTTCTCAAATTGAGATTTGTATGTTTCATCACGCAAGAGCGAGGAATTGAATCGCCATCTGGGGGCTCTGGGGGGTTGAACCCTTATGAAAACCGAACAGCATATAGGTTTGTGATCGGACCATGTAACTGGTATATAAAAAGTGTTTTGAACATTTTGGAATAAGTCTTTAGACGCGAATAGAAAATCTATCCTTGAGAAGGATCTATGTCTGCCCGAGAAAAAAGAATAATCTTTTATGGAAGGGTTCACCAGGCGCCAGATATCAACCATGCCAGTGTGGGCTGCCCACTGGCGTAAAGCATCAGAGGCGAGACGTTGGTCCCTGCTCTGAGTTTCGCCTGTTCTATCAATGTTGTTATCCCAAACCGCATTGAAATCCGCCCCCAGGACCAGGCGAAAGCCCGCCAGGTCTAAGATGGTTTTGGTTAAAAGGTCATAAAAACCAGGGTCAAAGTTGTTCGGGGCGTAAGCCGAGATCAATGCAATATTCTGCCCATCTATCCGTATCTTAGCAATTGCCAACCGTCCCTCCTTGTCCGCCCAAGAGCCAATAATGTCAAGTTTTAGTTTGCGCTTACAGACTACAATCACACCTTTGGTTTTGGTAAGTGAAGAAGAAAAAGCAATGGGGTGATAGAACTTATTTGCAAAACGGCCAACATCTTTGCGGAGAAGGTGTGATTCCTGAACCATAGCGAAATCAATGTTTTTCTTGTGCAAAAATTCTAAAACAGTAGTCCTTTTGTGTGGGATATTGAGACCTCTAGCATTGATGGAAATTAGATTGAGACTGGTCATAGGTTAGTTAGTGTAAAAATATAAATCATAATCACCTCAGCAAATAGGATACGGTAGCCTGGATCCCTAGGAAGGCATTCCCCAAAACCGAAAAACCCTAACTCAACAAAAAGAACAAGCAAAAAACTAAACAAAAAGAGAAAAGTGAGGAGGAAAATTGCTCCTCGACGTTCCTGATAAGTCCACATTCGGACAGTTAACTTAGAATCAGGAAATTGGCCGCTCAAAAGAGGCAGCACCATCACCAGCCATTAAGAGCAGGTGATATCTAATATCTACAACAGTTTCCTACTAGACATTTGCAATCACATTATGAACCAACAAAACACAGTCAATAGGTCTATCAGATTTTAGTTATGAGGAGGATAGTGAGGATACAAGGATATTTGGATGAAAATAACAAGAAACAAAAAACGAAGAAAAATATAATATATATTTCATCCATGGATGTGCATGCACACAATGTGCACCCATCCAGGCACTCCCGTAGTCCCCCTTAAGTAGCCTAATTTTGTGTAACACTTGTCTTTATGCGTCCTCCAACACAATACAGCACAACACAACTGAGAGTAACATTAGGCCAAATCAGACAGACAGTAATAGTAGAACAGCAGATAGTAATGTTTCGTTCAGTCGTCTGTGCATCCATACACTGGCACATCCATATACCGACCTGCACTGATACACTCGCACATACACGTCCACGCCAGGGTTTCCGTTAGAAAAAATTGCCGCCGGGAAGATTTCGATTTACCGGACAAACGTGAATTATTCCGGTCATCATATTAAAATATAATATAGCTGTTTGTCGCGGTGATTACTGTTGTGTAGCGGCCTATATATGCCATTTAATGTCTATTTCTCATCCGATACGATTAGATGCTAGCTATATAATATATAATAATATAACATGATTCGCATGCGCGCTATGCCATTATGTCCAGCGCTGAACGGGCGCCTCACTGGGAACTGAACAGACAGCATCGATCAATGAACGGACTCCACATTACGTTAACTGAAGTTTGTTAAATTGTTTGGGATTTTTCTATTTTCTCTTTCCAGTTTTACCCTTTTTTTTATCAATAAAACAACGTCATTTCTATAACCAGGTCTCGCTGGTTGGGAAGGCATTTCGTTTAGCTGCCTGTCAAATCATACTTAGGGGATAGCCCTGTAAGCTCATACGGGTCTGTATGTCGTCCTGAAGACGGGCTGTTAGATCATATTGCTGAAGTTTGTCTCCATCTTAGTGTAAATGTTGTCAGTTTCGTTTGTTATCCTTGTTATTGTGCGATAAAGTTAAAGCGCTCCGCTTCGGGCCACCATTTTCAGCTGAGCACCAAACACACTGAATGGTGTATTAATGGATGTTGTCCATGTTCCTTACTCAGGTTATGTCGACACCAGAGTGGTACAGTGGGGGAAATAAGTATTCCTATAGCCTATAGGCTAACTAAAGGGGGCGGGTCCTTCTCTCTCGGGCAGTGTTGTGTGTGAGTGTGTGTGTGTTTGGTGCTCAGCTGAAAATGGTGGCCCGAAGCCAATTTGAATACAAAATGTGAACTTTAGCGAATTGTATTCAAATTGTGCTTAGAGGGAATTATTTTCACCGGACATTTTGTCCGACGAGTTTTCAATTTGTCGGACTTCAACAAATTTTACCGGACAAAGACCGGTAATTACCGGTTAACGGAAACCCTGGTCCACGCACATCATATCCCCCACTCATCACACCTATACACCCATGCTTTCAGTATGTCCATACACTACGGTAGATAACTGGCGCCTAGAGGCAAAGGAATACGAATCAAATAAACAATGATATCAAGCGACAGATATTGTGGTAACGGCGCAACAAAGTTAGGTTAAATTAAACTGATAGACTCATGAAATGTGACCCAGTCCAGACAGTACAGAGGTAATATACTTAGAGCGAGTCCTGGGATGCTGTCTGGGTAGAAAGACATCCACAGCCACCTCCTCCCCAGTTTAACCGTATACAAAACATTGACTAGACTTATAAAGAAATAGCAGCAGTATACATATTGACTTACCAAAATAAGTTCAGTATTCAGCCGGGGGAGGAGTAAAACAAATACAAAAGCTCACTGGCCATACAGATAGCATGTTATCCATGGTGTCCTTTTAAAAGTTTTTAATGCACTGCATGGCCTTCTTCGGGTCATTGAAACAGTGTTTAGCCCCTCCAGGTGCGGTGAAAGACAGCACTGCAGGGTAGCCGATGCCGAATGGAATCTTTGCCGAGTGAAGCAAACGTTTGCAGTCTAGGAAAGAGTGTCGGCGATCCTGCGTAGCCTTGGAGAAATCCTGGTAGAAACTAATCTTGTGGTCCTGCCAGCGGACATCTCCGATTCCCCTGGCGAGGTGTCTCACGCGCTCTTTCTGTTGGAACCTCAGGAAGCGGACCACCAAAGGTCTCGGCGGAGCCCCAGGTTTTAGTGGGGCTAGCGACCTGTGGGCTCGCTCCAAATCCAGGCCTCCCGCGAAGTAAGCATGGAGGATCTCCGGCAGTGTAGCCTTCAGGAAAGATATGGCGTCATTCTCCTCGGAACCCTCAGGAAAGCCATAGATGCGTAGGTTTACCCGTCTGTCCCTGTCTTCGAATTCCACCAATTTTGCGTGCAGCCTCTCGATGTCCGATGCCGGAGCCAGCGGGCTGTTACGGCGCTCTGTCTCTGCTTCCTCCAGCACATCCAGCCGAGCCTCAGCACTGGTCACACGGGTAAGTATGTTGGCTAGCTTCTCCTCAACTGCAGCCACGGCACTTCGTGTCTCCGACAGCTCTTTACGAATATCCGTGAAATGCTTTGTTTGGTCCTCAGACAGTTTTTGGATGAGCTCGAAAATCGCAGCATTAGATATAAGCTCTGTTGCTGCGGGGTCCGTGGTGGTTGGAGAGGACTGTTCGGTCCGCATGTTAGCATCAGCCTTAGACCCTGATTGTTGTTGAGTCTTGCGTGTGTTTGGCATTTTGCTTATAGGTCCAGTTAATATTAGGTCTGGTGGTTCGTAATAATAATATAATAATATCACTTGTGGCAATAAATTAAAGTAGTATAATGGCGACGGTGCAGAGCCTCAAGTTCAAGCGGCCATTTTCCACGGCCACTGGGATGATAGTTGAGGTTTTCAGGCAGGGTGGGATGGTGGCCTGGGACAGGGACTGGTTGAAGATGTTGGTGAAAACCCCGGCCAGCTGGTCGGCGCAGTCCCTCAGCACCCGTCCCAGGACGCCATCCGGCCCTGAGGCTTTCCTGGGGTCCACCGCCTTCAGCACGCGTCTCACTTCATGCTCTGTGAGGGTGAGGCTGCTGAGAGCTGGAGAGAGTGGTGTTTGTGTTGTGGTTACCTCCGTTCGCCCCTCGTCGAACCGGGCGTAGAAGGAGTTCAGCTTTTCCGCCAGCAGGGGGTCGTCCTCCGCGGCTGTGAGCCTGTTGGCTCTGAAGTTTGTCATGTGCTGAACCCCCTGCCACACCCGCCTGGAGTCGTTGCTCAGGAAGCATTCCTCAATCTTCTCTCTGTGGTCTGCCTTGGCCTCCCGGATGCCACGCTTTAGGTTAGCCCTGGTGGTGCTGTACAGCAGTGTGTCCTTCGCTGAGAAGGCGTTGTCCCTCTCCTTGAGCAGTTTTTGGACCTTCACAGTCATCCATGGCTTCGTGTTGAGGTAGACCCGGACACGTTTGTCCACGGTGGCTGAGTTGGTGCAGTTCACTATGTGGTTCAGAACCGACGACGTGAACTGTTCCAGGTCCTCATGCTCATATTCCTGCCATGAGGTGTCATTCAGGCAGATCTGCAGTGGAGCGGACCCTGCTGGCCAGGTTCTGACGGTCTTAGTGGTGATGGGAGCACTTTTCCTCATGGGAGTGTAGGCTGGGATCAGGAGGATTGACACATGGTCAGACATGCCTAGATGAGCTAGCGGTCTAGCCTTGTAAGCAAGCTTGATGTTGGTGTATACCTTATCCAGTGTTTTTTCTCCTCTTGTTGCACATTTGTGTGGTGGCCTGGGAAAACCCGTCGGATGTCGCTGGCGTTCGTTCGTGGCAAAGAGCAAAAATAGATGGAAATCGCGATTTTGGCGATTTTGATATTATGTGGTATTCTAGTACTTTGAACTCCATACTACATTATGGTGAATAAACATTTTAAGAAAACAAAAGAGAAAGTACTTATTTTTATGTTTTTGTGGTGGGTAGTTTGCTAGAGAAACAAGGTCATTCTCATTTCCTCATTTCCTCATTTCCTCATTCTCAGTTAAGCAACGCACGCACACATGAGCGAAAGGAGAGACGATACTTCCACCTGTGTTATTGCCAGTTTACTGATGCTCACAATATAAGCATAAAGTAATAACATTTGTTGGGAATTTGTATTAAAATAACTAGAAGTCATAAATCATGTACTATGTGCTCATTTAAATAATATGTGAATGCGGTCAGTTGAGAACAATAGGAAGGTCACGCAAAGCCAAAAGAGAGGTTCTGTTTTTGAGCGACAAGAAGAAATACAAGCTCCTGACTAAAAGAACGTTTTATGATTCAAACTGCCTGTAAATTACTTATTTTTACCTATGTGCTAACAACCATTTTACACCTGCTGTTATAATATTCTATTTTTCTGTACTTTCATAACTAATGATTAATGATAAGTCTATTCTTCTAACTTGTAAATTGAATCCTAATATTACTGTGTAACTTCAATAAGTTGTGTTTTCACAAGACATTCTGATAAGGACACTGACACAATGCTCTGCTCATACAAAGTACGATATCACCATGGGAACGGGAGGCCAACAGGACACACGGCTGATAACACACAGTACACTCTCGCGCACCCACACAGAGAGAAGTTGAAGGCCATGCTAACGAGCAGCTGCAACGGATTTTGTACGGACAATTGGAAAACTACTAGATAGGGGGGGGGGGGGGCACCACCCAGCCCCAAATGTTAAATCAAATGTATAAAGGACTATGTACGGAGGGGAGAGGGACTCTTGTTTTAGCGGAGCCACTGCAGTTAACTTGTTGACGGCTAGCTGAGATAGGCCTGCAGAGGTGAAACTAGAAAAGACTCTTTTCCATGGAAATGAACTATTATTGCTTGCTGATGTGCTTGAATAAATATTATCTTAATGAACAGTTCAGTAGTGGTGCCTAATATTTGATTGGATCATATCCTCTTAAGAAGTGATATCAAGGACGTCTCGTTGAGATTAAACGAACTCGCTTGTAAGTGACGACTCAATTAAATCGATTCTGGAGAAGTTGATCGCCTTACACATCTTAACTAGAAGACACACACAATTGGATCTGTCCCTCGCATACCGACGAGGCGAGCAGACTAACACCGCATCACAAGCAGACAAACGAGACCGGCCGATCTGCATAGGCTCCTCCCCCGACCCGGAGGAGAAAGGAGTCGGGGGCAGCATGGGGGCAGCATTTCTTACCTTTCACTTTTTTTGACATGATACATTAAAATGCTCATAACTTAGCTATCTCGGTCATTCAACCAGTTATGAATAGCTGAGAACTTCTAATTTATGGAAATATTAAAAAATGAAAATGTCAAAATGCCACCATGTGAAGGGTTTTCCCAGGCCACCACACATTTAACATGCTGATAGAACTTGGGTAGTATGAAAGGTGCTGATTGGCCAAAAAGGAGTTAGATCAATCAGCGCTCGATTGCTCTTCCTTAAGGACCCGGATTATGGCCAGAGATATGTGCCACTAGAATCTGAATCTGAATTACTGACTTTGAATTGCTCAATTTGAATTAAAAAAATGACGTTGAATTAAAAAAATTACTTTGAATCACATAATTTGAATTTGTATTGTTTAACTTGAATAACTGAATTGAATACAAATTCAAATTATGTGATTCAAAGTATTTTTTTTTATTCAAATCGAGCAATTCAAAGTCAGTAATTCAAATTCAACTTTCACCCTCCTAGGCCATTCCCTAGAGGCCCTGCACGCGACGAAGCGGAAAACTGTAGGAAGTTGTAGTGCTTGATTGGAAGTGCCGTTTGGAAAAAGACATCTTCTCACATGTACAGGCACACAACAAGTACAACATGTTGCATTTTCATGCCATTAGGCAACTTGCTTCCTAGCATAGCAGGTCCATATGGACTTTGAAATACCTCCATGACTTTATATGGCCACTGTGTGTGTCTGTGGAGAAAAGGGTACGTTTGGGCCCAGGGAAGGGGCTGCGAAAGAGTCACACTCACCAAACTTGACACACTCCTTCCCCTTCATGGGACATTGTACCATGTCAACTTTCACCCTCCTAGGCCATTCCCTAGAGGCCCTGCACGCGACCTAATTATCCCCTGCCTAAAAATAACATCACACAGGCATTAATAAACACCTAATGGATCAGATTATGTAAAAAAACTCAATTTTGACCAAAAATGGAGATAGAACCTTATAATTCTAACGTCACGTTTTGTTGTAGTTTTATATATATATATATAATTATTTTTTTATTTGTTTTTCAGATTTTATCCCTTTTTCACCCAATTTGGTATCCAATTGAACCCAACCTAGCATCCAATTATTCCCTGCCTATTGCGTAGGATCCGCCGCACGACCCCGTGGCCGGCAGCCCCAGAGGAGATCGCCAGGCAGACTAGCTGACTGGCTCCTCGAGCCCAGCACCGTTATTCCGGCACCCCGGGGGCGCTGTTGCGCGACGGATCCTTGTCCGGAAATAGTCCTATACCGCCCTCTGGAGCGGCCGCTCAATATGCCGCTCCCTGTGTGCCTCGGCCATATCCGGGTCTGGCGAGACCGGGATTCGATCCCAGTCCCCGGTGGGCAGCTTGCACTAGTGGTTAGTGCTTAGAGCGAATTTAGCACTCAAGGAAGGCCTTCACTTCCTGTAAGAGATGGGCCAAGAACTGTGGAGCAGAAGATTATGATTGGTCAAGCAAGAGCAGTGACTTCATCAGGCAGGAAACTGCTATGAAATGCTTGCCCCTCTGACAGGAACAGGCTTTTTGTCTGCTACTTTCTCTCTGCGCTCATGTGACTTTGCTTAATAAAAGGCCTCTTTGGAGTCAATTGATTTAAGCTCTTTGTACTTCATAAGGTCTACTCCATCTACTAAGAATCAATTAAATCAACAAGACTTTTATGTGTGTTTTCTTCCTCTGTCCATAACACCAGGTGACGCCTCAGCTGATGTTGGCCGTGGGGACCGCTGTGATTGGCTCGCTGCAGTTTGGCTACAACACAGGGGTCATCAATGCTCCTCAGCAGGTGAGTGGGTTGTACGTCACCACATAGTTTACACTAGAATGTTCCTGAACATGATGAGGTGATCCTGTTTTCAGTCATTACTTCAAAAGCTTCTTTATTGGTAACGACTGTGTACCGAACGCTGCCTAGTGGTGCTTCCCAAAGAAACTAATAAGCAGTTCTATCCTGTAATGAACGTTATGAATGAACGTCATGAATGAATGTTACCATGTAAGTAAGTGAATAAGTTGTAATTTCTGTGTACCATAGGTGAAGTGCTACCTGGGAGTGTTTGTGTCGATGTACCTTTGGTGCAGCACCAGTGGCTGTGTTTGTAATAGCAATATGCTATATCAGGTTCATGGCATACATACTTTCCTAGATGTCCAAGGTACCCTTTAGGAAGCCTGTTTAGTGCAAATGGTAAATGGACTGACTTATATAGCGCCTTATTCCAAACGGCCTCGCATTTACACATTCACACACCAATCACAGTAAGCTGCCATGCAAGGCGCCGGCCCGCTCATTGGGAGCAATTTGGGGTTCAGTGTCTTGCCCAAGGACACCTCGACAGGTGGCCACCCGGGGTTCGAACCGCCGATCTGCCGACCTTGCGATCATTAGACACCGGCTCTACCTCCTGCGCCACAGCCGCCTCATCAATGGTGTTGTCTACATATTGTCCTCGTGCTCCAATCAAAAAGCACCCTGTCCATTATCTTGAGTGTTTGCTGGAGCCTAGCTGGACTGCCAGATGGGGCAGGGTTTGCACCTTGGGACAGTTCCAGTGGTTGTATTGTGCCAGGCAAGCTCAATCAGTATTCAGTCAAGGTTTGGAAGCCATACAGTCTACTCTCTTGTGAGTGTTCCAGTACAGTTTGTCTAGATTTGTGTCCCTGCAAACACTAGTGTTGTGTTTAATCTAATTTAATTGATTCTTAGTAGATTGAGTAGAACTTATAAAGCACAAAGAGCTTAAATCAATTGACTCCAAAGAGGCCTTTTATTCAGCAAAGTTACAGCAGCTCAGAGAGAAAGTAGCAGACGAAAAGCTCCTTCCTGTCAGAGGGGCAAGCATTTTCTAGCAGTTTCCTGCCTGATGAAGTCACTACTCTTGCTTGACCAATCCTAATCATCTGCGCCACAGTTCTTGGCCCATCTCTTACAGGCCTTCAGTGCTAGACTCCCCAGTATGCAGAGAGACCCCAATTCTCAGTATAAAATGATATAAACCTACAATACTAGCAAACCCTGATATTCTTCCTCCATACTCTTCCGCTCTTTACAGTCAGATGTTGGTTGATGTGTGTGTGAGAGGAACCCCAGCTCACTCTAAAGCTGTGTCAGTTGACTAGCGATGTGTCATTTTCAACAACGCTGAAATGTATCTACATTTTTCTAAATAAAAGTCTGAGCATTAAATCGGCTGCCGACTTGCGGCTCAATTGACCAGACCTTGACACAAATTACACCTTTAAACTGAAGTCATCAACTGTGCAGGTCATTCACGTAGCCTATAGCCACCAGCAACACTTGAAAAAGTGATTTTGATTTTTGACGGTGGATGGACGCAGACGTCACAATGAGACGCCCCACGTTGGCGCCGTGGGGCGTCAATCACCGCACCTGTGGTGAACTCTTGTTGCAGTAATGGACGACGAACGGCTCATCCTTGAGGTCGAAAAATATTATATTATATGAATTGCGAGCGTCAATGCTTTTCTACGATACGTGTAATGTCACTTGGACATAGAATAATAAGACACTTGAGTCTGGGTTCAACAAAGGTATAACCAGTTTACTTCGGTTCTCTCGACACCTGTCAGTCACCTACTGGTGTATCATGAACTCTCTCTAGGCGCATGCGCTGTCCTGACTATGAATTAACCCATTCATTACACTACGGATGAATATCAACGTTGACGCGACGCAGCAGGTGGAGCTTGGACAACGGGAAGTTGACGCAACGTCGATGGCGAGTTGACGCGACGCAGCAGGTGGAGCTTGGCCGTTATCCACACATACAGACGATACTGATAGACTCCCCAGTATGCAGAGAGACCCCAATTCTCAGTATAAAATGATATAAAACTACAACACTAGCAAACCCTGATATTCTTCCTCCATACTCTTCCGCTCACTCTGTGAGTTTTACAGTCAGATGTCGGTTGATGTGTGTGTGAGAGGAGCCCCAGCTCACTCGTCTAGAGGTGCACACTGTATGGCGGCACAATGCACCTTTTACAAGGACAAACACGAGGCCTCCCTGTCTGTGACATCACCACAATAAAAAAGCGTTACTGACACTGACTAAGTGACACATGGACATTTTGGTATTCTAAGTGATATAATGGAGCCCTAGCTTTGTGTGTGTGTGTGTGTGTGTGTGTGTGTGTGTGTGTGTGTGTATATACTGTGTGTATATACAGTATATATGTGACACGGTCTGGTGAAAGAGGTAACAAGTCGGCAGCCGATTTAATGTTCAGGCTTTTATTTAGAAAAACGTTAATACATTTCAGCGTTGTTGAAAATCGCTAGTCAACTGACACAGCTTGTTTTGTGAGCCTGCTAACAATGTAAAGTAGTGTTCTAGTTAACTAGGTAGCAGTGGGGATGACTCACCGAATCCATTGCGTTGCAGTATTTTGGTTTGACTAGCGAGCGTGTTGTGATTTCCAACAACATTGAAATGTATTTCCGTGTTTCAAAATAAAGGTTTAAACATTTTGATTGGTTGCCGACTTGTTACCCCTTTCACCAGACCGTGTCACATGTGTGTGTGTGTGTGTGTGTGTGTGTGTGTGTGTGTGTGTGTGTGTGTGTGTGCGTGTGTGTGTGTGTGTGTGTGTGTGTGCGTGCGAGGGGAAGAAGACGTTATTACATGTTTGTTTGTTTATGAGTGTGGTAGCATAAGTGTGTGTGTGTGTGTGTGTGTGTGTGTGAGAGTGAGTGAGTGTGTGACCATGCACGTACGCCAATGTGTGTGAGCCTGTGAGGACACCTGAGGACACCTGACCACTGTAAGTAGAGTTGTGTAGATTATGATGACGTCTGTGTGTCACGTGCTTGTCCAGCTGGTTAGCCTAGCCAGTCCAAGCCTCTTTGATACCATGTCATGTGACGCAGGCAGCAGCCTCCAAGGTCTATTCGTAGGTCCGTCGATTGTAACCAATAATACTGGCTATCTACTCTGGGCCGTAACCAGCCACAGACAGTGGGAAGAGCAGACAATGGTTTGTCATTGTGACCTGGTTCACTTTCTCAGTCTCAAATCTCTAGTGGTTCTCTAATAAAGACCAGGCTCATAGTTGTCAGGATTAAAGGCAGGGAGGGGGAAGTTGTGTAACAGCAACCTTGACAGAGCTTATTCTGGACACACGCTGACTGTTCTATTCTCATACACAGTAGGGCCTGGAGTTTGCCTGACTACGTGAACGACCTGACCAGGGAAAACACTGGGCCCTAAGTCACACTACTTTACATTGTCAGCAGGCTCACAAAACAAGCTGTGTTAGTTGACTAGCGATGTGTCATGTCTCAACAACGCTGAAATGTATTCACATTTTTCTCAATAAAAGTCTGAGCATTAAATCGGCTGCCGACTTGCGGCCCAATTGACCAGACCTTGACACAAATTACACCTTTAAACTGAAGTCATCAACTGTGCGGGTCATTCACATAGCCTGTAGCCATCAGCAACACTTGATGCAAGGTGAGTAAAGAATGCAGAAAGCTTAGATACTTTAAGTAGCTGCCTTATCCACACATACAGACGATACTGATAGATATTTATATCCTCTAATAACAGTATGCTATGGTGAGGCATAGTTGCAGACCTATGGCACATTCTTTGAAGGACACTCTACTCTTCCTGCAGGGCTCTCAAGTCTCACGCATTGGGCGTGAGACACACGCGGCGTGTGAGCGTGTGAACGGGTTGAAATGCGTGTGTCTCACGCCCAATGCGTGAGACTTGAGAGCCCTGCTTCCTGACTCGTATCAACGGCAGTCTGGCATAATTATGTTTGACAACATGAAGTCCTCACGTGCTGAACAAGCAGACTTCCTGGATCTCCAGCCCCCTCTGCTGGCCAAAAAAAGAAAGGGGCCCAAAAGTGTTCTTCGGCTGTCACCTGTGGAAGAACTCTTTTTGAATTATTGAGGTGGTCCATGTAGAACCATTTTGGGTTCGATTGTATAACCTTCTATAGAAGGGTTATTTGGGTCAAAAGTGAAGTTGATTGTTTTGCATTCTGGGTCTTTGCAACTGGCTTTTTTTCCCATGATGTGTCTGTCTGAAGATTCAAAACAACTACTACTAACGTATGTTCTTTTGGGTTAGTGTGGTCTAGTGGATAGTGAGCTGGACTGTTGATTAGAAGGTCATGAGTTCAAATCCCACCGACCACCACCACTAGTGTGCCCTCACTTAGCCTTAAATGACTCCAGGGAGACTGTCTCTGTAATCATTCAATTCCCAATTCCCGATGTAAATCCCGCTGTGTTGTGTTGTTGTGTCATAGGTCATTGAGAGTTTCATCAGCGAGACCTGGACAAGTAGGTACTCAGAGCCTATCCCCCCCACCTCCCGGGTCACCGTGTGGGCCATCGCGGTGGCCATCTTCTCTATCGGGGGCATCTTCGGCTCCTTCTCCGTGGGCCTGTTTGTCAACCGCCTGGGCAGGTACATACGTCTACTGGAACCTCCTCTTCAGTCTCCAGGGAGAGTCTGTCTGTCTGTCTGTCTGTGTCTGTCTGTCTATCTGGTCTCTCTGTCTGTCTGTCTGTGTGTTTGTCTGTGTGTCTGTCTGTCAGTGTGTCTGTCTGTCTGTGTCTGTCTGTCTGTGTCTGTCTGTCTGTGTCTGTGTCTCTGTGTCTGTCTGTCTGATCTGTGTCTGTCTGTCTGGTCTATCTGGTCCCTCTGTCTGTCTGTTTGTCTGTCTGCCTGTCTGTGTGTCTGACTGACTGCCTGTCTGACTGTCAGTCTGTCTGTCTGTCTGTCTGTGTCTGTCAGTCTGCCTGTCTGTCTGTCTGTCTGACTGTCTGTCTGTGTGTCTGTCTGTCTGTCTGTCTGTCTGTGTGTCTGTGTCTGTGTCTGTGTCTGTGTCTGTCTGTCTGTCTCTGTCTGTCTGGTCTATTTGGTCTCTCTGTCTGTCTGTCTGTCTGTCTGTGTGTCTGTCAGTCAGTCAGTCTGTCTGTGTGTCTGTCTGTCTGTCTGCCTGTCTGCCTGTCTGTCTGTCTGTCTGTCTGTCTGTCTGTGTGTCTGCCTGTCTGTCTGTCTGTCTGTCTGTCTGTGTGTCTGTCTGTAATCTGTCATTGTAAGCCGCTTTAGATAAATAAGTCTGCTAAATGGTCCAAACTGTAAACGTATTAACTTACGGTTGCAAGATTGCAACACAGGTGGTCACCTTGCTTGTTTTCTTTGAATTTAAATAGATAGTAGATAATGGATTACATAAATGTTTCTACCGTGAAAAGTGAAGTGAATAACAGTTAATTACGTCCTTCAAAGATTCCAAAAGCAAGCCCTAAAATTGTATTCAAAAGGACATACAAAAGTTTTATTGAAGACAATTTCATACATGATGTTGGAAATTTAGATTGGAATGATGTGTACACTGCTGATGACCCAGAGATTTCTTTAAATGTTTTCATGAATGTTTTTATGGAACTAGTTAATAGACATGCCCCCATGAAAAAGTTCACAGTGAAATCCAGAACTGCCCCTTGGATTGATGAGGGTATGAAATGTTTAATGAAACAAAGGGATGAAGCTAAAAGGGTGTCAGTAAAATCTTGTTTACTAGATGACAGACTAAATTATTGTAGATTGAGAAATCTGGTAACTAAATTGAACAAAACCAAAAAGAAGGAATATTATAAGCAAAGAATAAGTGATGTTAGACATGATGGTAAACAACTTTGGAACACTCTGAATGAAATCATGGGAAGAAGGAACAATGGGTGTGCTTCATTTGTTGAAGCCAATGGGATCTTCCTAACAAAACCACTAGATATTGCTAATTACTTTAATAATTTTTTTGCAAGTAAAACTGACAAATTGAGACAGAACATGTGCTGCACCAATTCCAACACTTGTAAACTAATAAGCAACGAAATAATGAGGGGTAAGAACTGTTCATTTGAATTTCAATGTGTTGACGCTGAGGAGGTTAGGAAGTTGCTGGAGTCCCTCCCTGCTTATGGTTCGGCGGGTACTGACAACCTAGACAGTAAGATATTGAAGATAGCCGCTAATCACATTTCTGGGCCTATAGGTCATATATTAAATAGATGTTTATTAAGTGGAATGTGTCCTGGATTGTGGAAAGAGGGTAGAATTATACCACTGCCAAAGGATAGTAGAACAACTGTCAGTGGACCCAACAGTCGTCCTATAAGTATTCTTCCTGTACTCAGCAAAGTCATGGAAAGGATTATTTATGTTCAGATTCAGGACTATTTCACGTCAAATGGACTAACCACCAAATACCAACATGCGTACAGGCAAGACCATTCTACCTCAACTGCGCTCACACAGATGACCGATGACTGGTTAGGAGAAATTGATAACTCAAAGGTAGTGGCTGCAGTGATGCTAGACTTCAGTGCTGCTTTTGACGTCATTGATCATGAGCTGTTAATTAGAAAGCTCACTTGTTACAGGTTCACACCTCCTGCCATTACCCTAATTAAAAGCTATCTCTTTGCAAGAACACAGAGAGTGTACTATAATGGCAGCTTATCGAATAGTAGCAAATTAGCTTGTGGTGTGCCTCAAGGAAGTTGTCTTGGACCACTCCTCTTCTCTACTTTCACTAATGATTTGCCTTATGCTATAAAAAGTTCTTGTATTGTGATGTATGCCGATGACTCGACAATTTATTATGCAGCAAATACGTATAACGAACTCAATCAAGTTCTTTCAAAAGAATAAGAAATGGTGCATGAATGGATTACATTGAACAAGCTTGTTTTGAATATATCCAAAACTCAGAGTATTGTTTTTGGGTCTAAGCACAAACTGGCTTCTATGCCTAAATTGAATCTATATATAGCCAAGGAACCCATCGAACAAGTGAAGAAAGTAAAGTTACTTGGTTTGGTCATTGATAACCACCTGTCATGGTCAGAGCATATAAATAGAATCATTCAGAAAATGGGTGTTGGCATTCACATCACAAGACAATGTGCACCATATGTACCATCTCATATCCTGGAACAAGTCTGTAGATCACTAGTTTTAACTCACCTGGATTACTGCTCAGTGGTGTGGGCCTCGGCCTCAAAAACAGAACTATCTAGATTACAAGTAGCTCAGAACAGGGCTGCTAGGCTCGTTCTAGGTTGCTCTTCTAGAACTAGCATTCATAAAATGCAGTCTAGCCTATCGTGGCTTAATGTGGAGAAAAGGCTAGCCTCAGGCACAGTGACATTTTTTAGCAATACACTGCGAACACACAAACCTGAGTTCCTGCAAGATCACATAGTATTTTGTAATACTGTTCATAGTCATAATACCAGGAAGGCCGGCAATGGTGACATTATGAAAGCCCACCCAAGAACAATTTTTTTGAAAAGAACAGTGCTTTATAGAGCTAGTACAATTTGGAATGAATTACCTCTTGATATCCGCCAAGAAAAAAGTAAAAGGTTATTCAAAAAGAGAGGCACCTATTAAAGTGGCTGATGACAGGTAGCTGTTTTATTTTACTTTGTTTATTTTGGTTGATTCCTTTTTTCATAGAAGAGATGATTGCGTTAGGATCATGTCTTTATAGGTCTTTATATTTTAATGGATTAATAATATTTGCCCTTTTTGTAATTTTTTATTTATTTTATTTTATTTTGTTGTATTTACTACTGTATCGGGGGGATAGTGTGTGAGTTTTGGCGACATCTTGTGGTGGGGATGAGGTTGGAGGATTTGACTGGAATCGAATATGGCATTCATCTGTAGGCCTATGTTTGAACCGACTGAGTGTGACTTTAAGTGACATCCAGGGGTGAAGCTGAATGTTCCATTGATTTACAATTAATTCAACATGGCGGCCTCCACGAAGACACCCGCTCATTTTAAGGCCAGGAAAATGCTTTTGTGCATTGCATTATACGCAAATTAATACAAATATCATGTTTGATTGCTGCCGGATCTGTTTGTCTTGTTTTCACCACTGGATGTCGCGGAGGGTCACGCATTGTCCCTTTAATGTATTATATGTTGTATTAATGTATGAGGTGTTTGTCTGTTGATTATATGTGGACCACAGGAAGATTAGCAAACTGCTACGGCATAAGCTAATGGGGATCCTTTTAAATAAACAATAAACAATATAAACATAGGGTCCAAACTGATCATTGGCTTCATTTCATTCGGCTAGGTTTATAGTTGCACGCAGTGTAACCAAAACTCTGACCTGGCAAGTATAGGCCAGGGTTCCCACACCTTCTGAAGCATCAAATTCAAGCACCTTTCAAGCACCTTTCAAGACTCAATTCCCTCAAATTCAAGGACCCAACACGGCAAAGTTTGAGACAGATCTAGATGAGAATTTATACAATAGGCACTATCCGCTCATAGACAACAATTAAAAAGAGAGGCTTGAATGTGTGAAAAGCTTTTAAGGCCGTGATTTCTTTTTCTCAAATTCACAAACTTTCAAGAATTTCAAGGACCCGTGGGAACCCTGATATAGGTCTGTCAACTTCGAAAAGCAATGCATTTCTTGTCTTGAGGAACTGAAGCCCATCCATAGGACAGGGTTCCCACTGGTCCTTGAAATCCTTGAAAGTTTGTGAATTTGAGAAAAAGAAATCAAGGTCTTAAAAGTTTTTGAAAATAGACATGGATCATTGAAAGTGCTTGAATTCCCCTCTCTCTCTTTCTCTCTAAAAAAATATCTATATTTAAAAATGTTTTACTTAGCTCATCAACTAGTTCTGTCTCAAACTATGCCGTGTTGGGTCTTGAGGGAATTGAGTCTTGAAAGTCCTTGAAAGTCCTTGAAAGTCCTTAAAAGGTGCTTGGATTTGATTTCAGAAGGTTTGGGAACCCTGATAGGTGGTGTGTCTGACTCTAGCTCTCTCTCTGTTTACAGGAGGAACTCCATGCTCGCCGCCAACGTGCTGGCGTTCATCGCGGCCGGGTTGATGGGCTGCTCCAAGGCAGCGGCTTCCTGGGAGATGCTCATCCTGGGCCGCTTCGTGGTGGGGCTCTACTCGGGACTCTCCACGGGCTTCGTGCCCATGTACGTGGGCGAGATCGCCCCCACCTCTCTACGGGGTGCGCTGGGCACCCTGCACCAGCTGGGCATCGTCATTGGCATCCTCATGGCACAGGTCAGCACTCTGCCAGCGTAATGATCCCCTAGAACCACGTAGTAGACCAGGGGGTGGATTCCATCAACGTCTTGTGTGTGTTAAGACTATGTGGTGTGGTGTGTGTGTGTTGACTGTGTGTTGTGGTGTGTGTTTGTGTGTTGACTATGTGCTGTGGTGTGTGTTTGTTGAATGTGTGTGTGTGTGTGTGTGTGTGTGTGTGTTGACTATGTGGTGTGATGTGTGTGTGTGTGTGTGTGTTGACTATGTGGTGTGATGTGTGTGTGTTGACTATGTGCTGTGATGTGTGTGTTGACTATGTGCTGTGGTGTGTGTGTGTTGACAGTGTGTTGTGGTGTGTGTTGACTATGTGCTGTGGTGTGTGTGTGTGTGTTGACAGTGTGTTGTGGTGTGTGTTGACTATGTGCTGTGGTATGTGTGTGTTGACAGTGTGTTGTGGTGTGTGTTGACTATGTGCTGTGGTGTGTGTGTGTGTGTGTGTGTTGACAGTGTGTTGTGGTGTGTGTTGACTATGTGCTGTGATGTGTGTGTGTGTTGACAGTGTGTTGTGGTGTGTGTTGACTATGTGCTGTGGTGTGTGTGTGTGTGTGTTGACAGTGTGTTGTGGTGTGTGTTGACAGTGTGTTGTGGTGTGTGTTGACTGTGTGCTGTGGTGTGTGTGTGTGTGTGTGTGTGTTGACTGTGTGCTGTGGTGTGTGTGTGTGTGTGTGTTGACTGTGTGCTGTGGTGTGTGTGTGTGTGTGTGTGTGTGTGTTGACTGTGTGCTGTGGTGTGTGTTTGTTGACCATGTAGTGTGGTGTTTGTTGACCATGTGTTGTGGTGTGTTTGTGTGTTGACTGTGTTCTGTGGTGTGTGTGTGTGTGTGTGTGTGTGTGTTGACTATGTGGTGTGATGTGTGTGTGTTGACTATGTGCTGTGGTGTGTGTGTGTGTGTGTGTGTGTGTGTTGACTGTGTGCTGTGGTGTGTGTGTGTGTGTGTTGACTGTGTGCTGTGGTGTGTGTTTGTTGACCATGTAGTGTGGTGTTTGTTGACCATGTGTTGTGGTGTGTTTGTGTGTTGACTGTGTTCTGTGGTGTGTGTGTGTGTGTGTGTGTGTGTGTTGACTATGTGGTGTGATGTGTGTGTGTTGACTATGTGCTGTGGTGTGTGTGTGTGTGTTGACTGTGTGCTGTGGTGTGTGTGTGTGTTGACTGTGTGCTGTGGTGTGTGTTGACTATGTGCTGTGGTGTGTGTTGACTATGTGCTGTGGTGTGTGTGTGTTGACTGTGTGCTGTGGTGTGTGTTTGTTGACTATGTGCTGTCTTGTCTTTCAACCAAACATGCGAAATCAATGACTCGGTCACCTCTGTGGGTTCCCTCTCTAGAATCAGGATTTGAAAATGAAAAGAACCCCTCTATAGAGTCAGGGGGAGGGGTGGAAGCAGCTAAGTGTTGTGGTGTGTCTGGACAGGTCTTTGGGATGGAGTCCATCATGGGCAACGCGTCTCTGTGGCCCTTCCTGCTGGGCTTCACCATGCTGCCGGCGGTCCTGCAGTGTGCCCTGCTGCCCCTCTGTCCAGAGAGCCCCCGCTTCCTGCTCATCAACCGCAACCAGGAGGACGAGGCCAAGACCGGTGAGACACACACTCAGCGGGCTGGTCCACACACACACACACACACACGCACACACACACACACACACACACACACACACACACACACACATGCACAAAACATGCACACACACACACACACATACACACACACACACACACATGCACAAAACATGCACACACACACACACGCGCATTCACACACGCACACACACACTCACATACTACACACACATACACACACACACACATGCATACTGACACACACACACACACACACTCAAATGTACTTAAACACAGACATCTTTGCGAGCGTAATGATCCCCTATAACCACGGTAGTAGACCAGGGGGGGATTCCATCAACGTCTTGTGTGTGTTAAGACTATGTGGTGTGGTGTGGTGTGTGTGTGTGTGTGTGTGTTGACTATGTGCTGGTGTGTGTGTGTGTGTGTGTGTGTGTGTTGACTATGTGCTGGTGTGTGTGTGTGTGTGTGTGTGTGTGTGTTGACTATGTGCTGGTGTGTGTGTGTGTGTGTGTGTGTGTGTGTGTGTGTGTGTGTGTTGACTATGTGCTGGTGTGTGTGTGTGTGTGTGTGTGTGTTGACTATGTCCTGGTGTGTGTGTGTGTGTGTGTGTGTGTGTGTTGCGTAGTGCTGGTGAAGCTGCGTGGGACAGAGGAGGTGGGCTCTGACATGGAGGAGATGAGGGAGGAGAGCCGGCAGATGATGAAGGAGAAGACCGTCACCATCCTGGAGCTGTTCCGCTCCCCGGCCTACCGCCAGCCCATCTTCATCTCCATCATGCTGCAGCTCTCCCAACAGCTGTCTGGCATCAACGCCGTGAGTGGGGGAACCGGGGAGGACATACACATATACTGAATTTGTCCGTTTGGCTTTTTACCATCAGAGCTGTACATTTCTGGAACTTAATGTCCAGGGGCCGGATTCACCAAGCGTTTTTAAGAACAAATTTGTTCTTAAGACAAAACTTAAGAAGATTTGGTATTCCCGAAGAAAATCTTATCTTAACTTTAGTTTTTTCTTAACTTTCTTCTTAAGATTTTTCCTAAGATAGAACTTAAGAACAAATGAGATTCTCCAAAACAAAGTTCTTAGATTTCTTCTCAAATGTCTTCTTAACTTTAAGAGAAGCTCTCACCTGTCTTAAAGCAGCTAAAGTGAAAGGTAAGTGTTACTTGAACAATTTTGTATTGCATTTATTTGATTTTATTAATATTTAGTTTAGCCCTAGACAATGTGTTAACACATATTGTTAATTCAAGTTGGTCAGAGTACTTTTGTGTGAATGTTTTGTGTGAATGTGTGAATGTCTATCACATGTTTGTATGTTTGAGATATAACTGAAATGGGCCTTTCAGCCTGTGTCACATGTAGGCCTATTCTTAGATTACACCACAATGTACTCAGAAAGTAAATCAAGGAGGCAGTTGTTGTATTTGATGTATACTACTTAATTAATCATTATGAACATGTTATTTAAGTAGGCCAAGTAACTGAAACAATGTCCTTACTATTATTTATTTTATATTCACATTTTAGATGGAAGTTCTTCATAAGTTCAAAAGAGAGAGAGAGAGAGCGAGACACACAGGTGTAAAAATCACAGTTCAAAATCGAAGAACTTCTTAAGTGAGAAAACTAAGAAGTTCTTAAGACATAGGACAATTCTTAAGAAAAAAGTGGTGAATAGCGTTTAAGAACATTCTTAGGAACATCTTATCTTTTTTCTTAAGAATTGTCTTAAGAATTATCTTAAGAACACTTTGGTGAATCCGGCCCCAGGTCTATGAAACAATAGCCCTGTCCGGACGGCATATAAATTACCTCAGGACCCTGGTAATATTTGTTTACCCTAGGACCCTAGTGATTTTAATGACCGATCCGGACGGTAATAAAAGATCTCCATGCATGTTTGCGTTTCGCGTGCAAGTTGCCATTTAACATCACAGAAGAAGAAGCTGTTCCCGCCGGATATTTTGTCAGACCCACAACACAACGCACGTGTAGCAACAACAAGTCATTTGATTGGACAAGAGGCATTCCATGACTGCTGATCAGATTTCCAGAGCGAATTTACGAACGCAGCCGACACCACTCGCAGACTCGTTTTTTTCATAACACGAAACTTTACGTTTTAAAGTACCCACTCGATATAATAAACAGCAGTTTAACGATCACGAAATACTCATAATTTGTAAATACTTTCGTTTTGGGATGTGTTCGCGTTTGGGGCTGTGTGATAATCTAATTATGTGTAGTTATGTGTTTCTAGCATGTCGATGTTCTATCTGAATGTTTTGATGTTATTAAAATTAAGAAGATGAATGGCTGAAATGGCGCAAAGCGGGGAAAAACAGATACGAGATCTAAAGTCTCGAACGATTATATTTCAAAACAAACTTTAACTCCCCGAGGGCTCTTTCATTCATTCATTCATTCATTCATTCATTCATTCATTCATTCAAGGACCTTCGCCGGTACAGGGGTGTGGAAAACGAAGGTTTCTGCCGAATGCTGCTAACACTGGAACCACGTTATGAAATATCAGTTAACAGATATTGGGATGTATCGTTGATGAATTTTCTCTTACAATGTATAGATTCTCGGGGGGTAATATTGTACGGTTATCAATACGTCAGTTACCTTGCGATTCCCACCCCTAACTTCATCCCTGTGTGTTGTCAGACACCGTGATTTATAGAGTGCTAGATCCAGACCATGCAAACTGCACAGTTTACAAGCTAATGTTAGGTCAATTCGCTAGAACTGGTTCAGAAGAAGAAATCAGTCCATCGTCGTCACTTACATCGTCGTCGTCGATTAACCTTTTAGGTGGTTTGGTTATCCGATAGTGGAGATTCAAGGGAGTCATTAATAAAGTCCCAAATCACATCCATATTTTAGTAGGGATCTAACTAATTAGTACCAGGTAACGATCGACGTGAAGCAGGCAGAGCCGTAATGATGTGCAGCGTCGAAACCGGAAATGCTAGTGTTTATATCGCGCACGAAATCATAAACCTGACATGTCGATCCGGACGGTAATAAAATTACCAGGGACCCTAGGGTTTGCTGAAACACAGTAGGTAATTCCAGCCGGAATAATTACTGGGGTCCCTGGAATAAATCACTGACATGGTCGGTCCGGACGGCATATAAATTACCGAATTCCCCCAGGTAAAATTTTTATTGCCGGGGTCCTGAGGTAATTTATATGCCGTCCGGACAGGGCTTATGTTCCACTCTGACAGGCTTCAAATCCAAACTGAAATCATGGCTGATAGATCTATGTGACCACTGACCACATAGACCCCAAACTTTTTTTGTTGTAAATGTTTTCTTGAGTGTGATGTTTTTATTTCCTGTAGTTCTGTTTTATGTGATATTTCTATGTCCTGTAGTTCTGTTTTAAATTGTTTATAACATCTGAGGCCGTATTTCCCATGTGGATTTACCTGCCCAGGGACTGCTGATGTAATGTAGCTACCCAGCTTCTTCTTCTTCGTCGTATGGGTTGTTGTTTTCCTCTCCACTCCACCAGGCTCGGGGCCGAGTGGCTACCCTTTTACCACCCCGAGACCTGGTTGAGGGGCTCACCCGGGCTATATTTCTGGACACCCCTCCAGAAGCCACGTCATCGTCTCGTCATCTAATACCGACAGACCATGCATCCCGTTGGGTGGGTGGTACACCGGGAAGTCCAGGATAACATGGTCTGCGGTTTGGTCCTCTGCGCAACACTTGCACGACGCATTTGGGGCCAAGCCCCATCTGTGCATTGATGAGCGGAAACGCCCGACGCCGGTCCAAAGGCGATTGAGCCTCACCCAGGATAGCCTTGGCAAGTCCATCCCGAGGGGCTCAGGGCCGGCGACTGGGATGTGGTCACGGAGTTTGGAGGTGTTTGCCTCCCACTCCGTGCGCCACATATAATCCGCCCATCCAATCCCACCGTGCCTTCTCACGAGCTGCACCCCGCCTCTGGAACTCTCTCCCTCAACCACTCAGAGACTCACCCTCACTCCTCACTTTTAAATCCCACCTCAAAACCTACCTGTTCTCCCATGCCTACAGCCTCCCCTACCCCTAGCCATCTCCCCCATCCCGGCCACCCCCCTGATATGCATACAGCCTCCCCTACCCCTAACCACCTCCCCTGTCCCTACCACCCCCCCCCCCCCCCCTCCCCGTTCGCTGACTCTGTGTTCCATGTTACTTGTTGTTTTTGTGTTTTCCGTATCTCCTATATTGTCAGCGTCTTTGAGCCTCGGAAAAGCGCTATATAAATCCAATGAATTATTATTATTATTATGAAAAGCAATCCTCGATGTCTTGAGTCATCAGGGTGACTTGATCTACGGTCGACCTCCCACGTCGGAACCCGGCCTGCTCACGTGGGAGCAGCGGGTCGACAATTGGTTCGATGCGGGCGTAGATGAGACGCTCGAGGATCTTGAAGGGGATGCATAACAGAGAGATGGGACGGTAACTCTTAGGGTCCCCTTCAGGCTTATTCGGTTTAGGGATCCCAACAACTAGGGCTCTTCGCCAGATTTTGAGGATCTTGAGTTGGCGCAAACAGGAAGTGAGGAACGCTCTCAGCCAGGACTTCAAGGCGGGTGCGGCATGGAGAATAAGCTCCGGGCAGATGGAATCAGGCCTCGTAGCTTTCCCTGGCTTTAAATGCTGGAGGGCAGCAGCGAACTCCTCCGGGGTGAATTCACGGGAGATGGAGTCACTGCTAGGTGTTGGGGCCCTCCAGAGGCAGAAGTCGAGACGACTCGCGGTCTTTGCCCTCGTATGACCCACTTTTCACGAATTGTAATGCGATTTTATTTGCAGAGATGGGGCAGTGACGAGGGGAGTGTCTGGACCTACCAGTGAGATTGTTCATGGTACTCCATGCCTTACGGCTGGAGTGCGAGAAGTCGATCTAATCAATAGCCTCCTCCCAGCGCTCCTGTCGTTTACGGTTGAGTCTTGACAGCAAGGCCTGTCCGACTTAGCTCCTGCAGGGGCCTGGAGGAAGGCACAGTGGAGCTTCTCACACTCCTCATCCCAACACGGTTTGTAGCTATTGCGACGTCCGCGTGGGATGGATTTTTTTGCCACTTTCACCAACATGCCGCAGAAGTCCCGGTACGCCTCATACACTTTGTTAGTGTAAGGCGATGGGAGGTGCCTTGTGGATTTGTTGGTAAGGAGGCGGAAGCGTTTCCAGTCGGCCTTTCGGAGGTTCCACCGTTTCACTGGCTCACTCGGGACAAGGTCCACGAGTTTGGCTGTTGTTATCAGTGAGGGTCGATGTTGAGACCTCGGGAACTTTCCTAGCACACGTCTATTAGGGAGCCGGTTGTCAGCGCTGACACGAATGCCAGGTCAGGGTTCGTCCCAGTGTTCCAGCGACCGGAGCGGAAACTGGCTGCGCCCTTGGGGTCGTACAACAGGGCCAGGCTGTTATTAGCTGCCCAGACAGCCAGGTTCTCTCCGTCGGGTGAGTTGGTACGGTAGCCCCAGTCTTCATGCTGGCAATTGAAGTCACCAGCATAGATACAGGGGTGGGGGAACACTGGTAGACACACTGGTGTGATTCGCGAGGGTGGAGGTTTGTAGACGTTGACGATTTTTAGACCGGCAACGTCCACGCACAGCCACTCAATCTCCGAGTCAGCCGGGGATTGGTCAGCGAGAGTCCAGCTCAACCTTTGTTGGACAAACGTGGCGAGGCCATGCTTCCTGCTCAGGGTAGACCCAGCTAGCTCAAAGTTTGGTAGAACTAGCTTGTCTGCTGATATGCAGTGGGTCTCCTGGAGGAGAATGACGAGGGCCTTGGTGGTATTGACCAGGTGTTCGATGACGTCGATCTTACTGGGGGTTAGTCCTTCGGTGTTCAGCTGCAGTATTCTGGGTTCGAGGTCAGCAGACCTCTCCCCCGGCTGCTGCCGAACACCAGCCCGGGTGAGGGGCCCTGGTTGGCAAACTTTGTTTGTTAGCTAGCCAGCTAATTCAGGGAGAGTCAATGACTGTCCATTGTCCTTTTTAAATAAACGAATAAATAAAATAAAAAATACACACAGGCAGACATGTACACCCACACACACACACACACACACTCTCAAAGGTGGACATGACCAATAGACTCAGTTACAATTGCACTCTTTTTCTAACTCATGCATGCTCATTTGTGACACGTTCTAGTGTTTTGGTCCGCATGTTGGGATTCCCATTTAACATTCTGACTTTTCTTTAGAAAAATGCGGATTCATTTCCGCATTGTTGAAAGTCAACGACACGCTCGCTAATCAACTAACACAGCTTGTTTTGTGAGCCTGCTAACAATGTAAAGTAGTGTTATAGTTAACTAGGTAGCAGTGGGGATTACTCACTGAATCCATTGTGTTGCAATATTTTGGCTTGACTAGCGAGTTTGTGTTGTGATTCTCAACAACGTCAAAATGGATTTATGTGTTTCAAAATAGAAGCCCGAACATTTTGATTGGTTGCCGACATGCGGACCAAAACACTAGACAGTGTCGCATTTTTCATCCATAACACAGACTTTTAATTCACACACATGTTGACGAATGCAGACACACACGCATACAAACAGCCTGGAAACAAAGATGCACACACACACGCATACAAACAGCCTGGAAACAAAGATGCACACACACATACAAACAGCCTGGAAACAAAGATGCACACACACACGCATACAAACAGCCTGGAAACATGCACACACGAGAAGAGCTCAAATGATCAGGCTTCATGGCTCTCCGCGGACATGTCCTGCTTGTCATCCCTTCTCTCTCTCTCACCCATCCTTCCTGTCATAATCTATACTGTCTCTATCAATAAAAGAAAAAAAGAAAATATTAATAATAATGGTAGTGTGTTGTGTTGCGCTGCAGGTGTTCTACTACTCCACCAGCATCTTCCAGAAGGCGGGCGTGTCTCAGCCGGTTTACGCCACCATCGGGGCTGGGGTGGTCAACACTGCCTTCACCGTGGTGTCGGTAAGAACACACTGTACCAGCCTGAACACACAGAACCACCTAAACACACAACACACTGTACCAGCCTGAACACACTGTACCAGCCTGAACACACTGTACCAGCCTGAACACACTGTACCAGCCTGAACACACTGTACCGCCCTGAACACACTGTACCAGCCTGAACACACTGTACCCCCCTGAACACACTGTACCAGCCTGAACACACTGAACACACTGTACCAGCCTGAACACACTGTACCAGCCTGAACACACTGAACACACTGTACCCCCCTGAACACACTGTACCGCCCTGAACACACTGTACCAGCCTGAACACACTGAACACACTGTACCAGCCTGAACACACTGTACCAGCCTGAACACACTGAACACACTGTACCAGCCTGAACACACTGAACACACTGTACCAGCCTGAACACACTGTACCCCCCTGAACACACTGTACCAGCCTGAACACACTGTATCGCCCTGAACACACTGTACCAGCCTGAACACACTGTACACCCCTGAACACACTGTACCAGCCTGAACACACTGAACACACTGTACACCCCTGAACACACTGTACCAGCCTGAACACACTGAACACACTGTACACCCCTGAACACACTGTACCAGCCTGAACACACTGTACCAGCCTGAACACACTGAACACACTGTACACCCCTGAACACACTGTACCAGCCTGAACACACTGTACCAGCCTGAACACACTGTACACACTGTACCCCCCTGAACACACTGTACCAGCCTGAACACACTGAACACACTGTACCCCCCTGAACACACTGTACCAGCCTGAACACACTGAACACACTGTACCAGCCTGAACACACTGAATACACTTGAACACACTGTACCAGCCTGAACACACTGAATACACTTGAACACACTGTACCAGCCTGAACACACTGAATACACTTGAACACACTGTACCCGCCTGAACACACTGTACCCCCCTGAACACACTGTACCAGCCTGAACACACTGTACCATCCTGAACACACTGAACACACTGTACCAGCCTGAACACACTGAACACACTGAACACCCTGAACACCCTGAACACACTGAACACACTGAACACACTAGGTTGTAGCCTGGAGTTCAACAAGTCCAAATCCTTGGGTACAGCTGTTAGATTTGTGTCGATCAAGGGTTGAGAGAGATGTCTTCAGTTCCCCTGACCGAAGTCATCTAGGAAGCAGTAAAAGTTGGCAACGTTCTTGCGGAAAGATTAGAAAAATATGTGCATGATTTCATTCAATTTTAACCGTGCCCCGAACCCTGTTTGGCCTCATAAGGACCAGTGGCGTTGCGGAGGCTAAAAGCTTTAGTTCTTAATGTTTAAATGTTGAAGCCTGGGAATCACTGTGGAAAAGCATTTGACCTTTGGCACGCACAGTGTATGCCTTTGTGGAAAACCGGCTAATGACCTCTTGCATTACTCATAGACCTCGCTCAGTCTGTAAGTAGTCCAGATCTCTGCCCTACAAGTGTTGAAAGGGGGTATATAAACAGAAAGGGGTATATGCAAATATTTCTAACTTCATACCACATCCACATTAAACTCTCACTCACACTCCCATCCTCTTTCCTCCCCTCTTCCTCTTCTTCTCTCTCTGCTAGCTGTTTGTGGTGGAGCGGGCAGGCAGAAGATCCCTTCATCTCATTGGCTTACTAGGAATGGCTTTCTCCTCTGTCCTGATGACCATCGCCATGGCGCTGCTGGTATGTGTCTGACAGAACATGATGATAAGAAAATCGACTGTGACATGGTCTGGTGAAAAGGGCCGCATGTCGGCAATTCTCAAGCATATTACGAAAGTTGAAGTGTTGAAGAGCCCACTCGATATAACAAACAACAGTTTTAAGATCACTAAATACTTGCCTCATCTGCCCTAGGCTACTGGGTAAGTGATACATGGCTTGTAAACAAACATACGTTTTAGGACGTGTTCAAAAGCAAGGACTGTGCGATCATCTAATTATGTGTAGTTATGAGTTTTTAGCATGTTGATGTTCTATCAGCGATGTGGTAAACATGCTGTTAGATGACCAGAGCGATGTTCCTTTTTAGCCGCTAGCTATTAGCAGCTGTTTTTTGCGCGTGTTTTGATTCAGAGCACTATTGTCGAAGTGTCCTTGAGAGAGGCACTGAACCCCTAATTGCTCCAGGCAATGGCTTTGACCTTTTGCCCAGAGCATAAATACATTTCGTTGTACTCGATGACGTTGTGTGCGATGACAGAGCTTGAATCCCTTTACTTTCCCTTACACCACCTTTGTTAAACTGATTACAAAGTGAACTTTCATCTGACCATCACCTCAAAATGACAATGTCCGCGTTCCACAGGACAGATTGAGGTGGATGTCTTACGTCAGCATCGCAGCTATCTTCAGCTTCGTGGCGTTCTTTGAGATCGGCCCCGGCCCCATCCCCTGGTTCATCACGGCGGAGCTGTTCTCCCAGGGCCCGCGGCCCTCCGCCATCGCCGTGGCAGGCTTCTCCAACTGGACAGCCAACTTCATAGTGGGCATGAGTTTCCAGTACGTAGAGGTAAGGAGACTGGAAAATCACTCCCCCCCCCCATTTTCTGTCTGTTTGTTTCTCTTAAACAGTTTTGTTAAGGTTGAGTTTCAGCTGGCCGTTCTATTCAAAGCGTATTCCTCCAGCCAACTGATGTGTGTTACAACTGGGTAAACGCTGTACAGTAGGTAACTGTTTCTTCAAATGTGCATGTTGTCGTCATCATGGTGGTGGGATACCTCAATGGCGGTACTGCGGCAGATAGTGCTTTACGTTGGTAAAAGAGACAAATGCAAAACCTTTACTGTGGGAATAAACACCTCAGTTTACTGTTAGAATAAATGACTCCCTTTGATTAGGCCTATAATGACATAACGTACATATCGTTTTGTTATATAGAGATCTTCCCTATATACACAATATTATATATTTCAATGTTTGTGTCGTTGAGAAACAGTAATATTCGAATTGCTCAAAGACGCCCCCTGGTGGTTGTAATAACCCCAAGAAAACGGCAGTACCACTGTCTCAACCATACTCTGCCTTGTTGACAAATCCATATATCGAACACAGACCTACTGTATACATACGTCAATCTCTACATACTGTATGGCTTTTTAACACAATTAGAACAGCCATGAGGGGTCATTGGACCCCTGTGAGTAAAGACAAATGTTATCTTTGCACTCGATCAAATTTCAGGACCCTCCTTTCATGACTTTTCCTAGATATGTGCGTTCTACCACCCAGTATCCTTACATTTTCAAAATCACATCAGGATAAGCTAGTATAAAGCTATTTTGCCGTTTTTCTGTGTAGGAAGCAGGCTAATTTACAAGGTGGCCAACTAGTGGTCGTTGTGTGTAAATATCAGCTTTAGCATTGTAAAGAGGCGGCTCTTTTAGTAGGTAAAAAAGGCACGGCTGTTCTACTGTTAATGGACGTTCCTCCGCTCTGTGCTTTTAATCTTCTCTCTAGCAATTGTGCGGGCCCTACGTCTTCATCATCTTCACCGTGCTGCTCCTGGGCTTCTTCGTCTTCACGTACTTCAAGGTGCCTGAGACCAAGGGACGCACCTTCGACCAGATCTCTGCCGGCTTCCGCCAGGGGGCGGCAGGACAGGGGCAGGATAATAAGTACTCTGCGTCGGAGGAGTTCCATAGCCTCGGGGGTCTAAACCTCTCTGACTCTCAGCTCTAAGACACCCCCCCCCCCCCCTACACACACACACACACACACACACACACACACACACATACACCCCACACCCCACAACACCCCCAGGCCTCCTAGAGCAGAGCTGTCCAAGTCAGACCACAACTGCAACTATTGATAGACATGATGCTGCAGCCAGGGCAGCCGAGGGCAGCGACCCCCCCCCTTTCTATACAGAGAAGACCCCTGTCAACTGTGCTCAAGTTGTTTCTCAAACACTCACACATAATGTTGCCTATATCTGCACCGGCACAACCACTTAGAACGCACCAGCACATTGCTTATTTCTAAAGCCCCCCCCCCCCCCCGGCCACACTAGTCTGTCAGAAAACAGACAAAAAAGTCTGCTATGTTGATGTGATTGGTGGAATTCGGGGTGTGATGTCGAATAACTCAACAAGCCTAGAAGCTCAACAACGCTTCCTCGTTTCTAACGGACTGTCGAAAGTTCAACTCCTCCACCTGAACATTTCTGTCCATGAAAAAAATACACAAATGGACACAGACAAACCCTTACCTCCGTAGTGTGGACATTTATTTGGACATCCCTCCCAGGGAAATTAAGGATAGAGCTTTCTCTCTCACTCTCTCACTCTCTCTCTCTCTCTCTCTCTCTCTCTCTCTCTCTCTCTCTCTCTCTCTCTCTCTCTCTCTCTCTGTCTCTCTCTCTCTCTCTCTCCCCCCCCATTTCATCAAGGAGACATTGTCACACACTGAAAAAAACTGTGATTGCAATCCCACTTATTGAAGGCAATTTAATTTTCATACAGTAAAAACAAGCAACCAGTGGTGAGTAGATGTGATGAGTCTCAGTAGCTCACCTACAGTCATGATCCTCTAGATCTAGATGATCCTCTGATGATATTCAGTACACTGAATACAAATCACTCTTGTCCAATCTTTGGACACCAGCCAGTCAACATTGGCCCAATGATAGCTTGCAGCAGTATCTCTGTGGCATATGAACTATCTTAATCCTGGAGACATATCTGTCAATATTTGACTTCTATTATTTATGCAGTAGTACTTAATGCAGTAGTAGAACAATGTAAAGGCAACAGTCTTTGTTAAAAGTGTTCTGTTTCTCCTCCTTGAGAAATGAATGAATCATGAAGTACATTGCATTTATAGGTTTTACTAAATGATTGTATTAATATCGCTTTATACTGTAATTTACATGTTTATTGACCATAACAGTAACTCATAACAGTAACTTAAAGCGCACCATTATCTGATGAGCACCAGGACCAGATCTTTGATTTCTCTGGGGTTCAAATCAACTCAAAATAAGTTGTATTTTTTTTACATTTGAAAGTACATTTGACATAGGTCTCAATCAGTCATTGTTTTACTGTACGCTGTATATCAAACAATGACAGATACACTTGAGAAGTAGATTCATTTGCTCAGATGTTTTGAGATAATATTGTTGTAAGTGCAAATAGGCCAATCGTATTGCACTGTATTTATGAAATATCTATATGTCACTATCTGTTTAACATATAGCTCTGTTTAACATTCATCCCTCGGGATATGTATTTAAACTGCATCAGATGTGCATCCATGCCAGTGTAAAGGAGACTTCCTAGGCTAACCTTTTCAAATGAATTCATGGGTATAATTTATATCTGTGGTCCACACAGGAAAGACTTCCTGTAGCGTCACTGTTACTACAGTAAGTCGTGTATGGATATACGTTTATATTGTTGGCAAGTCGTGACGTTAGAATTATAAGGTTCTATCTCCATTTTGGTCAAAATTTAGTTTTTTACATAATCTGATCCATTAGGTGTTTATTAATGCCTGTGTGGTGTTATTTTTAAAATGTTGAAATTTTTTAGTTAGTAATTCATAAAATACAAAGGTTCCATCTCACAAAACATAATGGAATGTAAAAACTTTGACGCTCAATATCTCTGAACTGCCCTAAACGGAGATAGAACCTTATAATTCTAAGCTCACAAAGTGTAAAATGTACTCTACCTTAAGCTGTGGAATCTAGAGGAGGACTGCTCTGTGAATTCATGTCCTCTGGTTATTAAGATGCATAGAAGACCTATTAGTCTGTCAATCCACTGAGTTAAGACTTACTGTTCCATCAATACACTGGTATGTCATGTTTTTCTAACTGTGTGCATTCATGCATGTCATGGGTATGTGAGTGTGTGCTTGCTATGTGTCTGTGTTTTTGACACATGTGAGCACAAGAATGGACATGTGACATAATACACTGCTTGAAGAAATGAAGGGAACACTTCAAGGATATGCCTCCCCAGACCCTCACTGACACACCAAACCGGCCATGCTGGAAGATGTTGCAGGCACCACGGCGTCACCAGACTCTTTCACGTCTGTCACATGTGCTCAGTGGGAACCTGCTCTCATCTGTGAAGAGAACGGGGCGCCAATGGTGAGCCTGCCGATTCTGGTGTTCTCTGGCAAATGCCAGTCGAGCTGCACGGTGCTGGGCTGTGAGCACAAGTCCCACTAGAGGACGTTGGGCCCTCATGCCACCCTCATTGTGTCTGTTTCTAACAGTTTGTTCAGAAACATGCACATGAGTAGCCCGCTGGAGGTCATTTTGTAGGACTCTGGCAGTGCTCCTCCTGTTCCTCCTCACACAAAAGAGCAGATACCGGTCCTGCTGCTGGGTTGTTGCCCTTCTACAGCCCTGTCCAGCTCTCCTCGTGTAATGGCCCATCTCCCTGTATCTCCTCTACGCTCTTGAGACTGTGCTGGGAGACACAGCCAACCTTCTTGCGATGGCACTATGGATGTGCTATCCTGGAGGAGCTTCACCGCCTCATGCTACCAGTAGTGAAGGGCACTAGCAAAATGCTAAACTAGAGAAAAATCTGCCAGGAAGGATAAGGAGAGAGAAATGATCTGTGGCCACCACCTGCAAAACCATTTCCTTTTGGAGGGTTGTCTTGCTGTTTCCTCTCCTGTCCACCAACGCAGGTGAAATTGATTAACAATCGTCTACGCTTCCTAACTGGACAGATCGATATCCCAGAAGTTTAATTTACTTGGTGTTTTACTGTGATGATTAAATGTTCCCTCCATTTTTTTTGCAGCATATAAAAAGTTGATATAGATGTACAGTATGTATGTATGTATAGATGTACCAGAATAAGCGTAAATATCATATTTGTACAGACATTGTCATTCAAGACATACTGTAGTTGTGTTACACACTCACCTCTGCCTTCCAACGCAAAGATCTAACTAACCAGGTACCTAACACCTAAGATCTAACTAATCAGGTACCTAACACCTAAGATCTAACTAATCAGGTACGAAGCATGGACACTCCTATCTTATCTCCTAAAATATCTTATTTTATGAGTGAGTTGTAAAATGTTTGTTATGTACCAAAAACAAAAGGCTAATCTGTGTGTAGTGGTGGGGGGGGGGGTTGGTAAGTAGGAGGCAGGTGTTTTTTTCATTTCTTTTCTTTTTTTCTTTTGTTAATCTATGTGCCAAGACGTGCTGCTGTCCTCACAGTCTCCCCTGTGTCTTGAGAACAGTTGTATGGTAGCTAGATCCCTGACCAATAAAACAGAGCTGTACACAGAGAACCAGATTCTTGTCTTTTCCTACTGTCGTCATGATATTATTGTTATTTTTCAGTTTGACCTAAACATTCATGGCCTCCTTGTCTTCACTATATCTCCTTTATGTAGAGATGGTTGATGAATGAAGTTTAGGGACATGTCTCCTTGAGAAATCCAAAAGATAATAGTGATACTATAAGTGTGTGTGTGTGTGTGTGTGTGTGTGTGTGTGTGTGTGTGTGTGTGTGTGTGTGTTTCTAAAGTATACATTCATGGATGGAAACCAGTGTCAGTGTTGTGTGATCATGATGTGAGAGGGACACAAACACATTGTCATTGTTGGGCGTGAAATCATTTTATTTTTATGTTTAACTATTGTGTGTGTGTGTGTGTGTGTGTGTGTGTGTGTGTGTGTGTGTGTGTGTGAGAGAGAGAGACAGACAGAGAGAGAGAATGTGTCAGTGACGCTCCGATCTCCTCTACTGTCTGGCTGGGAGGACTAGGCAGGTATTGATCTCTACTGTCTGGCTGGGAGGGCTAGGCACTGGGAGGGCTAGGTAGGTACTGAGGGAGCGTTTGGGTGAGCTACAGTCTCCTTCCTCAGGCTGGTTTGCTGCTCTCTTGCACCCCCTGCTGCCCGACGTCTCTTCTGAACTGGCAGACATCTTCCTCCCTCTCTTCTTCGGTGGTGGGAGCGTGCTGGGGTCTTTGAATGCACGGATCCTGAGGACCCATTGAGGGTCCCTCTTGAGTCGGCTCACTCTCTGAGTAACAGGACTGTCCCTCAGGCCCTCCTCCTCTGTCAGGGGGCAGGGAAGGCGACCCTGCACGTGACTGACACTGCCCTCCGCATGCCGCATTGCACTCTGGGACAGGCCTGGAGACTGTGATACCTGCTGGGGCGGCTTGGGACAGGACACAGCCTTCTGAGAGGAGCTGAATCCTCCATGAAGCCTTCTCAGGAGCATCCTGAGGGCAGTAGGGTTGCTGGGGTCCTCAACCAGGATGGACTCCCACAGCTCAGCAGCTCTAGCAAGGCGAGCAGCTTTGAGTTTGGCACCAAGAGGCAGAACTGTGGCTGGCCTGTTGTTGCTGGAGACCAGGGACTCCTCCTCTGGTCTAAATGCTATAGGTGATACCTGAGAAGTGGACAGTCTATTTATAGTTTATCAAATACAGTATATGTGAATTACCTTATTCTTTTCTCAAGCATTACATTCATTAATTTGGATGCATGGTTCTGGGGGGGATTGGTTTGATTGATTGATTGAAAACTTTATTAGAAGATTTGCAGACGTAGGTACATGAAAGTACATATTACATACAAGGTCAACTAACAGGATAAAAACCCAAGAAAGCCACTGGCTTATTTCAATTGGGGTCCTTGATTCACAATTCATTGTTACATGTAAGACAGACAAAAAAACTAGTACTATCTACAAGATAATACAGACAAATAACTATTACTATCTACAAGATAAACATACATCCATCATGGGAAGAACAATACAACAAAACATAAGGTATGTACAGCGGGTAGGACAGGTGGGGACATACACCACAGGTGGGGGTGGGGGACAAAACACAAAGTATGTACAGTGGGTAGTTCGGGTCTTTTAATCTGATTTTTGATTTAGAGGGTCCAGTTCCGGATTGCAGCCTCCTGTAAATGTTTTTTGAGAGTGGTTTTGAAGGTGGGCAGTGTTTTGCACTCCTTTAAGATTATAGGAAGGGCGTTCCACATTTTTACTGCATAGTTTGCAAACGAGTTTAACCCCTTGTTTGTGGTGCAACGCGGTTGAACGTGGTTCGTGGAGCTTCCTCTGGTGTTGTATGTGTGGACGTTGTTCACTTTTTGGAAGTATGTTGACAGGTACTTGGGTGTCTTTGTGGTGTAGCGTATCTTGAAGACCAGGCCCAGTGCAAGCTGCTGCACTCTGTCAACTACTCGTAGCCAATCAAGGCTCAAAAAGTGAGCAGCGGTTAGATGTGTCCTAGGGTTGAGGCCTAGCAGAAGCCTAACCAGTTTATTTTGGGCTGTCTGGAGTCTTGTTTTATGGGCCTTTGTGGTTCTATAGTACCATGGTTCTAATAAAGAAGAGGAAACAATCACACAGGGAAAAAAGTAGTTAACAAAAAGAAAAACAATTAGGCCTACTCACCTTTCTCATTTCCAATTCCATTTCAGATAGATGCAGACAGGAACTGATGAAGGGTCTTTTATGGTATGACATTTTGTGAAGAGCTGCGTTTTTGCTGTTGTCAGTGAAAGCACAGTTGTGGATTCTAACTTTATTGTTGCTGCGTTTTCACAGATACTGGAACGAAGTTTCATCATCTAAGAACGATGGAACGTGGCGATGGAACGTGTGCGCACAGTCGATCACCATTGTTGCGTGGATCGACTTATAGGCTCCGTTTAATTGTTTTTTTTGTTTTTTAATTGCGCTACCATAGAACTTGAATATACATATTCCCGAATTCGAGACGCTCGTTATCATGACGTTGCATTCAAGAACATTAAAACGTCAGTCCTTACATCATCATCATCATCATCATAATAAGATTTTTTATTTTTATTTGTATAGCACTTTTCATGCAAACGTTGCAGCTCAAAGTGCTTTAATCATTATAGAATCATAATTTAATTATTTAGTCATTTAAAGGCAATATTTTAGGAATATCTCAAATAATTATAAGGGAAACAAGTAATCTCAAATACACGCAATATCTAATAACACCATATCTTAGCTTCTATACTAAAAATAGACATTTTCCACGTTTCAGGTGTCCCTGATGGTGTCTATGGAGAGCAGGCCAGCCACAGTTCTGCCTCTTGGTGCCAAACTCAAAACTGCTCGCCTTGCTAGAGCTTCTGGACGCCTGCCCGCAGTTCTGGAGTGGTCCTCCGAAGGTTCATCCTGCGTGTGGTAGCCTACTGGTATTACGAAACATAACATAACATAACAAATCAAATCACAGTGTGTTTCATTACTAATTTCGACCAATAAACACATGTCAAATCCCACCACGACCATGAAGCAGTGATGCCAGTGCCAGTAGAATAGATATCAATTTATTGTCCATTGTGCAATGTCAATGATAAGTTATTAACTCTTTATAAATTGTCAGATTGTAAATAATTATTAGGCAGCAAGTGGTCTCTGAAATCTGTTGATAGAATATGCCCAAAACCATCATATGATATGGCGTTTTCATTAGGGTTAGAATGCATAATAAATATGTTTGGTCTATTTTCATTGGACAACAATCTTTTCTGCGGTATTTGTCTGTATCCTACAGAGTTTGACGCCTAAGAAAAATATAGAATACTGCAACAACAACAACAAAAAACACACACATAGGACTGATGAGACGACTGCAATTGACTTCGATTCCTTTGCTTCCCGCCTCCTCGCTCTGACAGATGAGGTGACATATTACAACTATTCGGACGTAGCCGTCTTTACAACATTGTTGCAGTCGGCCAATATCTTATTACCACGTAGAACATGTGAACACCTGAAGAGACATTTAACACATGCAATTCTATGATTGAACAGAAGTGTTGTCAAATGTAGCTGCCAAAAGGGAAATAGTAGCCGTAGGAAGATACGGTATCATTGTCCTGATTCCATCGAAAGGCTTTCTATTCAGGCATACTTTTGGGCAACGGTTTGTTGATGGTTAAGGACCCCGGTAGTCTCTGTAACCTGAAAAAGCAAAATATTGATATCTGCTTATTTTATGGGCGATTATATTTAGCTAGGCCTTGTGTGATTGTATACGAATTCACATTAGAGCGCAGTATAATTCTGGCAATTAAGATCAGGTTTTGTGTTCATTTTGTCTTGATCTTTAGAGGAGGTTAACAGTTCCTAAATCTAGACCGAGCTCTTATTACAATACAACTATCTAAGTATAAATAGTCTAATTAGGGTGGTGTCACCGTTATTAATTAGTGGTATTTGACAAGGTTGGAACCGTCCAGGATGGCGGACGAAGCTCTTTTTCAGTTTTTACACAATGAAGTGATACAGTACATCTACACATCAGATGAACACGGGGAATTGGTAAGGTTTTCTTTCATTCTTTATTTTTATGTGTATATTATGTATATGAAATAAAAAGACGCATAGACCCAGTTAACCGTAGGCTACCATAAATGTTGTAACGGTAGTCCTCTATCTCAGGCGAATCATTCAATCAATCAATCATTCAACTCACCCTCCTACCCCCTTAGGAAAATGGAAGATGTATTACCAAACTGGAAAATATGGGATTTCGAGTCGGTCAAGGACTAATAGAAAGGTTGGTTGATGTACACCTGCTTCTCTAAATTACACTCAAACCATTGTGTATATAGCCCATACAGGCTAACTCCCAGCCATGGCACTTAGAACTTAGCTCTTGCACTCAGAGTTAGGTGACAGATGATATCCTTCTTCTGTAGGTTCACCAAAGACACAGCACGGTTTAAAGACGAGTTGGACATCATGAAATTCATATGCAAAGACTTTTGGACCTGTGTGTTCAAAAAGCAAATTGACAACCTAAGAACAAATCACCAAGTAAGACTCCACTTCCTAATGACCTTCATTCATGAAGCAACTCTCATGGAAATGCTATATTGCCAAATACTTCAGCTTAATTGTCATTTGTGGTTTGTTTGCAGGGTATTTATGTGCTACAGGACAACAAATTCCGGTTACTCACTCAGCTCTCGGCTGGTAAACAGTATTTGGAGCATGCCCCAAAGGTGAGGAAGCATATTCACATCCATACCTGTGTTGCAAAAATTCCTTTTGTACGTTTCTGAATCTTTCCCTAACCATGGTCTTTGACCGATAATTCTGGAAATCTATGTCCCTGCAGTATTTGGCACTAACCTGTGGCCTGGTGAGAGGAGGGCTGTCCAGCCTGGGAGTGAAGAGCATTGTGACAGCCGAGGTGTCTGTCATGCCTGCCTGTAAGGACGTCTTTTTTCTGTGTGACAGTTTGTGCCAGTTGTGCCAGTTTGTACACCCCTCACCTCATTGCTCCTCTCGCAGTGAGCTTGTGGTTGAGTGGAGTGAGTGGTTGAAATGGCCCAATTGCTGATGTGGTTATCACCTGCAAGGCTCAACGGTCTGTACCTGGCTTGATTGAATAGGGGTCTTCACCGAAAGGTACGCAAGAGTGTGTGTCTCATAGTGAGGGGTCTCTCTCATCATCCTAAGAGAACCGGGGTTACATTTGTAAACTTTTAGTTTTGAGGCAGACTGGTTCAAACCATTAGTCTACCATTACTCAACCACTTGACAATCTACCAAAAATGTACCTCTTGAATACCCCAAACCTGATTAGACAACATTGACGTTGTATTGTGGGTCATGAGACTTGCTATGTTCATAGTTAGATCACTGTTTTCAAATGAACATGCTAAGGCCACATCCACACGGAGACGGAACCTGTGTTTTTCTTTTTCGTTTTGAAAAAGCTAAACACAGCTTAGCTAAACACGAAGTCGTCTCAAGAAATATGTGCGTCCAAACTAAACCACTGAAAATGCTGAAACGCTGCCACAAATTACACCAAAAACAGAGAAGAAGAATGGAGCATGTGCAAAACTTGTGCGATGAACAATCACACGAAGAAGAACAATGGTGGAAAATACAAGAATTATTTAATATCATTTAATAATATAATAATTCAATATTGAAGAACAGCTGTTCTCCATGTCCATTTGTTGCTGACGGTGGTAGTATAGGAGCAGTACATTTTGCTGTAAAAGCCCAATCAAGCTCAATAGCTTCTGCAGCACGAACGCAACAACCCTGTAAGGCGCATGGTTGTTGTTGTTGTTGTTGTTGTTGTTGTTGTTGGCTGGGTTAGCGCATGCGGGTTAAGGGAGAGGTGGGGCTATGGCGTCATCGTTTCAGGAAAGATGTGTATGGCTTGTAACGACGGAAATCCAAGGGTGCTGTTTTCAGATTTGTTCACTCTGGGACCCGTTTTCAAAAAAGTCTATTGGTTGTATGTGATGACAGCTGTGATATCCTGACAGTGCAAGATGATAATCATATTTTCCTTGACTTGTTCTACTTTATTTCATCACAGGTAAATTCCAGGTCATGATCCAGAAAATGTAGCAGAAGGTGTGGCCTATCCACTCCAACCAGCCATCATAGATGATTTTGTTTTGAACTATTGTGTACAAGCTGGAAGTGTACCCTGCATGCAGACAGTGTTGTGGCTTTGATTTATGTTTGTTTTCATCTAATTTATTTGTATTATTATTATTATTATCATCATCATCATCATTGTTGTTGTTGTTGATTATTATTATCATATTGTATCTGAATATCAGAAGTTGTTAAGGATGATTAAAGACCGGTGACAATAGACTTCAATTCATTCATGATTTAAATCATTTCATGGGTTGTTAAAGCTGCTGACATGTGTGCTTAGACAGTGGGCACCAACTGAAATGTAAACAATCGAGCCAATGCATCAAAAGACATTTTTTCACGTACAAATATTACTTGATTTCTATGATATATATTGTTTAAGCAATGACATAATTAATTAATCTGCTCACAAGTACGCTTTCAATTGAAATTAACAGACAAGAAATGTAACTTGAATGAAACTAAAACTCTTCTATATGTTTCTGGAATATGCCCAACAGTCTCTCAGCTATGGGATTTTAATACCCTGGTGGTACCTTCTGATTTTCTCAATACCTAAATATCCAGTAGGCCTATCTGTTTGTGTGTTTATTAGCCCACCATAGTCATATCTCACAATCCTTAATCCACAGTCCTTACTAGATAAAATAAATAAATACAAAGCATATTGAATAAGGAATCCAAGAACAATTAGCCTAATACAAACACATTTTAATTACACAATGAATTTACACACAGAAAACATGACAACAACAACACTTAACTTATTTACACTGTAACCTAATCACAGTTCTTAGTCAATGTCTATAATATCTAAAAGTCGTATTATTTGAAATGACAGAGATATGATATACCCGCGATAGTAGAGTTACCAAAATAATGTAAAAAAAAATGTTTGTTTGGACAGGATTTGTGAACAGTATTTTGTGTTTTTGATACTACGTCATTGAAATCAGCTACAGAAGCCAATCGCTAACCGAGCAGTGAGACAAGGCTGCGGATTGGCTGGTTCAAACAAGAGAGGAAATTTAAACGGTCACTTGCGCCAGTCCCTCATCTGATGTTCACACTGCAGTCCAACGGCGCTTCCCGTGATACATTTTTTGAGTACACGTTAAGGTAATATATTTCTTGAGTACACGTTAAGGTAATATATTTCATTTGAACGGATACCGTAGCTAACTATTATGTCAGTGTTTACAAATAGCGTTTTAATGGAAGCTAAGATAACGTTACCGTATGCTGTTTGTCAAGTTAGTTAGCCATGTAGCTAGCGTTCTTGCTTCATGTGTTTTCTTCTGCTATGAGATAATAACTGTGCTGACTAGTCGCCCTGCTTACACGGTCACTCGATACCAATGCCAAGGAAACCATTATCCTCCCGTCTCGGATAAACGTATTAGTGTTGTCTGAAGAAGGCGCGTTCTCGGTCCGGTACTACCAGTGGTAGTGTGCGACCTAAACAACTAAACTAGACTAGCTGTGTAGCATAATGTGGTTCCAGAATGAAGTAGGCTGATTAGTTAACTAAATTGTTTTAAATGCATTAAATCACATTATTACGAATGACTTAGTACTAACTAACACTTGAACCGAATGAGTTACGGATGTTATTGATGGTTCCGTGGCAGGGCGAGGCGGTTCAGCTACAAACCAGCCAGGCGAGAACACTAGAACACTCAAGCAGTTAGGCTACTTGTTTTTGTCTTTGAAAATGACAACGATGTGATGTTTAGGTTAGGTTAAGACCTCAGCTGTTGGGAGATGGATGAGCACTATGAATTCGATGCACCGTCCCATGTGTTGGATTTCCAGTCTTTGGACACCGAGGAGGCGGACAATGCAGACCATTGGTTTGGTAAGACGTTTGCTTGTGAGCCATTTTGGCAAGCGTCATACTTTGCATGTCAAGCATGCTTTTGGAGATTAGTCACACGTATGGTCATTTTATATTGCTGAACGTCACTTTCTGCAGACCAATGTGGCGAGGGTGGAGCCTTGCACCATGCCACCCCTTTGAGAAATGGCCTGTCCTTTGGTGGAGCTGCCCCAAAATCAGGCTTGCCCCAGATGATTGTTGCTCCCCTGGTGGTGGTGTCGAGCTCTGGTAGGTCCTCATCAACTAGTTGCTTTACCATTGACCTTTTAGCACAGGGGCAATGCTGCATTTGCACATCAGAAGACTTGCTGCTGTAGTTTTTTGTTAGCATCTTTTTTGAGTGGTTAATCAGCTTTTCTATCACCAGGGGTCGAGTGGTCTTGTGTTGCATTTGATGTGAAATTGTCTTGTCTCCCACAGCAGATGCCCCAAGCACGTCATCTGTGCCCGCCACAAACATTGTAACTTCCTGGGGTAGCAGTGGCCCAGTTCAGGTGGCCGCCAAGCCAGCCAGGGCACCCCCTGCTCAACCACTGAGGTAGGACGGTGTACTGCATTTCTTAAACATTTGCTCTTCTGACATGATTGTTAGTTTGAAAGTTTGTTGATGCTCTACCAGTTAACCTTGGGGGTATTCCACGAACGTTGATTAGTAAGGTTCTGAGATAGGAAATGTTAGAATAGGTATAGCATAGAGTACAGCACAGTGTTTTATTTGTATAGTATAGTGGATAGTGTACATAGCCTTTATTTATGTAAACTAGCTCTTTTCCCTTTTTTTTTTTTTCTTCCTAGCACCAGGGGAGCCCCCCCTCCCAAATTTCGTTGTATGGTACCTGTACCATATCAATGACAATAAAGACCATTCATTCATAGTATATCAGCGATTAAAATAAGAGCCGCGTTCAGGCAACTCGTGACTGGGATTCAAGCATCAGGTGATTCCTCGAACGAGGATCAGCCTTGTGTCATCAGTGTTCACAGAACACTGGCTTAGAAATCCTCTATGGGCGTGTGCACGCAGACATAAAGAGCCCCATAAAGAGTCGAACTGTCGAAATGAAGATACTACACTCCACAGCGGTCCTACTTTTTGCGCAGCACTCCTACTTATTGATCTTTATGAAGATGTAAAATAGTGCAATACTGCCGCAATTAACAAGGCGAGGGAAATGGTTTGGCACGAAATTGCTGACCGATTAAATGCGTAGGTCATACTAGCCCCACTTATTGTTATACGTTTATATTTTAATAAATTAATATTTACTACTGTGGTGATATTAGCAGCAGGCTACATGCAGTCGTACCGTCACAATGCCATGGCATAGGGTATTGACCGCTGCCATAGTATTTATTCGTCATTTTAAGACGGTGGTTCAAATCCCTCTTCTGACACACTTTTTACTGCATTTTGTTGTCTGAATCTAATCTAAAATCTCATCTAAAAAAGTATGTAGGCTATAAAATGATGGTGCAGGCTAATTTACAAGAACTAACACGATTACAATGGTGTTTGAAGCCTTTCTGAGTAGTAAATTATGTTCTTTTAACTGGACCCTGGATTTGGCATAGATTATTTTTTCTTATGATTACTGATGGATAGATGATTAACAGACAGATAAGATATACAGTATATATATTGTTTAAATCGATTTGCATGAAGGCTTCGGTTAAATGTAAAAAAAATAATAAAAACATTAAATTAAATCAAGTCTCAAACCAGCAACCTTCGGACTTCTCGCTGGCTGCCATAACCCCTGTGCCAAACACACCGCTGTGATGACGCCAATGCAAGTTGATAGACATACCAATTATTATTATTTATTTTTTTATATCTCACACTTTCAAAATATCTATCCATCGATCACACTTTCAAAATATCAAATTATCTATCTATCGGTCAAACTATCTCGTAAAAAGTGGGAACTAATATTTCCTAAAAGACACTTGAGGAACTATCGTTCGGGATGTAGTTTCCACCTGTGAGACATTTTTGACGCACGCATTACCTAAACCAGCCTGTAAGTCTGCTCGTGACCAGAATTACTCAAAAGGATTGGTTGCATAGCAACCAAGCAGCGAATTATTTGAGCCTTATTGATGGAACCGAATGCAAGCTGAAATTAGCGCCCGGATCGGATTTAAATCTGGATCTAACCTGGAGTTAATCGCACCCTCCTGATGTTCCACAAGCCACATTTCCAGAATATGGGATGTAGGCAATGTGCCTATTGTACATACAATTGTTAGACTAATGCTATTGCTAAACTGTTTCATTTTTGGAGCCCCACAATTGTGAAATAAATACAATTGTTTTTCAGATGTAATGGACAAGAATAAACAAATGGCTCCTTTTGAACTCTCCCTCCCCCCAAAGCTTTGGTCACCTCAGTTTTTGTATTACACCTCTGTTACACACAAATTAAATGTTCTCCACTAAAGGGTGTCGAAGCGCAAAATGAAAGGAGTGCCACAACCTGAAAAGAATGCCACCGTCGAGAACGCACCACCTTCCAAGAAGCAAAGAAGGTCAGTACAGTTTTCAGTGTCTGGCTCCCTCCTGTCCTCCTCAGTGTCTGGCTCTCTCCTGTCCTCCTCAGTGTCTGGCTCTCTCCTGCCCTCAGCCACCGTTATCTGGGATCATCACCAGAACGTGTGGCTTGGTTTCTAAACCAACATACTCTTGGATGTTGTCATGGCAGAAAAGGGGAATATTATTTGCTCCCCCTGGTGAAGATCCCAGTGGGTGTATTATATCAGAGTGGAGGACAATCCTCTTTACATTTGCTTCTGTCCAACGCCTGAGACTATAGGATGTGCATGTTTGCTGTTGTCATGGCAGACTTGGACCCTCTTGAGCCAGACACAGTACAGCGTCCTTGGGTTTTTGAGAAGCGCTATATAAATTAAAGTTATTATTATTATTATTATTATTATTATTGACTGTTACTCTTTACAGCATTGAACCATCCATTGTAAAAACAGCTGTCCGTCTGTCCAGGTAAATCTGCAGTGTCTTATCTTTCACGGTGGTGGCAAACGTTCTTTTCAAGGGATTGTTTTTTTTATCAATAATGCACTGACTTGGAATGGCCATCAGAACTTTTGAAATGGACACATGGTCTTATTACTGTATTCTCTCATACCGGTACAATTTTGTGGCACCTTTTCTTTTTTAGGAGTATGCAATCAGCTTTGAATAGAGATGCTTCTAATCAAGTTTTTTTTTTTTGGGGGGGGGGGTAGAATACAGTAACCTGACCCTTGTTGTGCTTGTTTTCCCAGGAGCGCCTCCTCGTCTCAGCTGGTCAGACACAGGAGTGGCGGCCGCAGGAGTGGCGCCCGTACCAGCGGGCGTCTGGAGGCAGTCAAGGCCCGGGCAGCAGCTAACAACACCAAGTGAGTCGTGCAGAGAGGCGGCCATGGACTGGTTTGATTTCTTTTTAGAAATGTTGTACATAATGCGTTATGAGTCACAAACCAGAGAGAACATAGAAATGGAGACGGGAGGTAGCATTATGACAGCTAGCCAAAGAGTTGAGTGATTTTTCTAATGAATAGTAAACTCTGTTAAAACCCTGATGTGGACTGAAACGGTCCACTTATTTACCGCTGGTTAGAATGTGAAATATAAAAATGTAATTTAAACAATATTGGGGCCATGTTTGGGCTGGCCTGTGCAGCAAACCTCAACGGCCTTTAAAAAGTTTCTATAATGACTTATGTCTACCCCAGGCAAAAGAGCTCTGAGCAACAGGAGTTGGAGCGCATGAAGAGCCTTCACAAGGAAGTAGCGGACCAGAGAAGGAGGAACGAGGCCAGCTACAAGGCTGCTATGGCAGGCAGTGAGTAGCCCTGACATCTCCCCCGTGCCCCCCCCATCAACCCCTGGGATTGGGTGGATGTAGGCAGCGTGGTGGTACAGGTTTTTTTTCTTGACTACTAATGCATTGCTTATGCCTATCCAATCCCTGAGATCACCTCAAATGTCTAGGCTTTCAATTCAGATTTGGGTATTAAAGTTGAGTGTTGCAACTGTCTTGTCTGTTTTGTAAAGAGATATTCCAACTTGTGTCATCAGGCCAGCTCCCTAAGAAGTTGGTTCTCTCCACCACGGTCCCAAAGGAGTTCCACTTCAGTACGGACGGCCGAGTGAAGGCAGGCCCTGCTGTTGACGTCCACAAGCCCATGGACTTCAACGCCCAGCTCCGCAAACACCCCATCTCTCCGGTAGAACCTCAACCTCCATATTTTAGACACCTGCCACAACTGCTCTTGGGCTATGCCCATACTAGCCCTAAATCAGAATCAGAATTGCTTTTATTACATCAATATACGGATACAAGGAGTGAAGTTCTTGGGTACAGGTTCAAATAGGCATTGGCATTGCAGTTGAAACACAAAATTGCAATGATTCAAATCATGACTTCATGTCGCGGTGTATTGGAAACACCGTTCTCAATCAAATGAAGGCTGTTGGATTGCCATCGGTCCTGTCTCTCGCAGCTTTTTCATTCTTAAAAAAGTTAACTGGTCGCTTATTACTGCAGCGTGGCCGGTGGAGATCCACATTTTGGACTATATTAGTTTATTGCCATCCTCTTGGGTAATTGTTGTCCCCCCCTATCTGAATTGATCTACTTTTCTCTCTCAGATGAAGGCGTCAAAGGGCACCACCGTGCCAAAGCCTTTCAACCTGTCGACTGGTGGCAAGCGGAGGGCGGACGAGGCTGCCTACGTCCCCTACGCCCAGCAGATCGAGCAGTTCCACAGACGCACCCCAGACCGCTATCACCTGCGCAGCCGGCAGAGTCAGGATAAGGGTACGTGTTCTGATTTTGCTTCTTCAATCATCAATTCTGTGTCCCCGATCATGGCTGGGGATTCCTAGGCAACACAGATCTTTTGACACTCCAACTGAAATACGGTACCTCACCTTCCCCTCTATCCAGGCCCGTCTCCGGTGAAATTGGAGCAGCTGAGGAACACCATCCCTCACACGCCTCAGCTGATGACCCGGCAGAGGGCCCGGCCCACCCTGGTGAAGAGCAGCGCTGAGCTGGAGGATGAGGAGCTGCAGAAGCAGCAACAGTACGTGTAGTTTAGTCCAACGCTTCATCTGGTCTGCCTCCCAGTTTTCTCACGTTTCTGTCTTTCGATCTTGGTTGTCGTCGTTTTATTAGCCCTGTCGGGGAAAAACGGGTGCATAGTTGTTATGCACTTCAGGTCAGTGAATGTAGATTTGAACACAGATGTGTTCAGATGTCTAGTTGTGAACCAGCCATGGAGAAAGGGTAAACAATTAACACCCACCAAATGGAGCACAAGATCACAACATAACATCCAGGGGAAAATATTGATACTTAAAGCCTACAGGAGGTTTGTTCTGTGCAGGCAATCATTTTCAATGTGTCAGAAGTCGTGCTAATGTATTCATTGTGACCTTTGCCTTTTTAATATTGGTTAAAAGAAAAATCGGCCAGAATTCTCATTCACCAGACACCTTGGCTGGTAGACCAAAATGTCAATGTTACAGATTGTGACAGTCCTGATTTGGCAGTCCTTGGGGTGCTCTAACCTGTGTGGTTCTCCCCAGGTTCAAGTTCAAAGCCCTCGAGTTGAATAGGAAGATCTTGGAGGCGGCGCTGAACCCCAAGAAGCCGGCGGTGAAGGAGCCCACCCAGCCTGAGGGCTTCTACCTGCAGATGGAGAAGAGAGCTCAGGAGCGGCAGGCCAACAAGAAGCCTGAGGAGCCCGAGGAGCAGTTCACCTTCCACTCCCGCCCGGTGCCCCTCCGCATCCTGGATGAGGTGGTGGTGAGTGCTGCTAGCCAGGCCTGACGTTGGCACATGACCAACGATCGAATGCCTTCAAAAAGTCAGTTGTTGTAGATCGACATGCTTTAAATAGAGCTGACTCCTCACTGTACGTCAGGTCATTTGTCTGGCTGACGTGGTTCTCTCAAAGTTCTGCAACCGTACGCCACTCTGAAGATGCTCCATAACGCTGGGATGCTTACGTTAATGGTCTCTTCCCCACACTTGTTGACAGGGTGTCCCAGAGAAGAAGCTGGCGAATCCCACAGTCCCAGAATCCCCTGCCTTTGCCCTGAAGAAGAGGGTACGGATCGAGAGAAAGGTGGAGGAGGTGAGGGCAGACAAAGTGATGTTTCACTTCCAAACTAGTTTCTCTGGCGTTTTCTGACCTCAACAGTGGTCTCGTGTGGACCTCCACGGCCCACACCTTCTGGGTTGAGCTGTTTCAAAATGGGCATGCTCTAATTTCTTGTTTTTTTCGGACTGACCTCTACAGATTTGATTTGACGTTGTGAGTGAATCTGACCCCAAACTCTGGTTGCAGGTGAAGGTGTTCACCCCAATGAAAGCCCACGCTGCTCCCCACTATGGCGTGCCATTCCAGCCCAGGCTCCAGGAGAAGAACCAGGTGGAGGTATGCCCCTTCTCCTTCGATGAGCGGGAGAGGGAGAGGAAGGTGTTGAAAGACAAGAGAATGGATGACCTGCGAAATGAAGAGGTACGTCGTCCGCCCAACACATCACCTGAACCAGTTGTAAACCCTAACCCTGAATAAAGTGAGGGTCAGGGGACATGTTTGAAACTGATGACTGGGCTCAAGACAGTGCTGACTTGGACAAAGGTTCCCACTGGGACCATATACTGAAATGTATGCGCTCACTGCTTTGTGTAGCTAAATGGCATATTACACCAATGGCCTGCCAATAGTGTACGGCACCTTCGGTGCTCATGCTAAGCCTTGACAAATAATGAAGGTTGGTAGAATACAGAAGTAGCAATAGAACTACAGGATGAATAGTGAGCAATATCAGAATATGCCTTCCCTACCTACCAGGCAAGTATTGCACCAGAGATTACTAAATGACAGCAATGGTCCTTGCCTGTTCCCAACCCCATGTGTACACACACACCAGACTCCTCCTGGAAACATAGAGCCACACCTGCCTCAAGCCTGGTACACAAAGATTTTCTAAATCTAAAACACGTTTAATCTTTATAGAATATTTAACAATCGTCAGCCCTGATCATTTTCTGAGCAGATTGTCGGGAGAAATTGACTCTTAACACACCTTACACCACAGGATAATCTTGTAGGATAATCTTTAGAGCCATCCGATAATCGGCCGTTTGCTGTCCTTGGTTGGAAGGGGGGAAATGGGGCCCAAATGCAGGCATGATAATCGCTCACCTTTCGTCGAAATTAGCCATTTTGAATCCAAAATAGGTGACTTCCCTGAATCATATAGTTCCGATGAGTTTTTTTTTTGGGGGGGGTGGGGAGCGGCCCATTAGTCTGGAGCGCACGTTGAACGTTCGAATGATAACATTTTGATGGGCCGTTGATGGCCCTACCAAGGCTACAGAAAAGCGAAGCAACGTAGCGAACAGGTGCGCAGGCGTGAAGGGCTGAAACTGTAATGTGCGCGTGAAACTCCTTGGTGAAGAAATTGGTGACAGGAACGTCAGCCGCTGTTTTTGTATGCTGAGAGAAAGCAAGGACTGAAGTCGCAAATACTGAGATAAGAATGTAACATTAACAAAATACAAATTGCTAGCTAACGATAGATGGCTAACTTTGGTACTAACATTACTAAGTACAGATAACTACTAACGTTAGCGTTGTCAGCCTATTTTGCAAGCTGTTAGCCCCTTTCACACATAGTTCCCTGTAAATTAAATGGAATCGCAACCCTGGTCCGCCAGTGATTTTCGCCGTTTAATGAGCTAAATGCCCGAAAAATAGGATGATGAATACATATAAAACTGAGGTATGATATATGGCAGTCTCAGGCGTCTGTCACGTCTCCAGTAGCTACATTAGAACTTTGCATCATTTGATACATATAAGGATCTTGTAACTTCGCAAACAATGGCAAAATTGAAATAGTTTACTCTATGTTCAACTGGAAAAGGTAGTGACAGAAGATTTTCGTGTTTTAAAAATGCCTTTCCACCAAAGAACCGTGGAGCCGCGCCGTGTGAGCAGGCTGAGGGTCATACAATATTTGCAGGGCTTAAAGTACTCCGGCACAGTGCCGGATTTCCGGCGCGGGAGAATTAAAAAAAATGCAATTGCGCCGACGTGGTGGCGGGGGCGCTGTTTCACAAACTTAGCTTTCGTGTTTGCTAGCGAAACAGCTGATAGTTGATGTTGACTGCTCAAGGAGAATACATATTTGAAAGTACAGAATGCCTGAGAGCCTTATATTGCATTATATGACATTATATTTTGAATGGCCATCTGGTGCCTGAATATTGTTTTTTCCTTTACATATATAATGACATTTCCACCATAAATTGATGGCGAAAGGGCACAAATTGGTGCATATCAATTCACCAGAATGCAGGAAATTAAGTGTTTGATGCTCGTTTAAGGACCCCCAGACAGCCCTGCTTCATGGGTCCCCCCCGATGTCAAACACCACTGGTACCACCTCCGCCTCATTTTGAGCCAGGAAAAACCCTGAGTAGTGACGGGAAGCCTTATGGGACGTGGTGCCAAGAAGGAGAATATAAGTGATAGTGGCTTAATAAGTAATCAGTTTGTTCTTTTAAAGACATGTATATATTTTATTCTGTATTGTTATAGTGATAGTGGCTTAATAAGTGATGCAATCAGTTTGGCCTTTTAAAGACATCTATTTATTTTTATTTTTTATTAAGTATAAAACAGTATTATGAATGAATGGTCTTTATTGTCATTACAGTTTTTCCCAATTGCTAAAACACAAAAGCAAATTCTCTAAACCAAATGACCAGTTCTCTAAACACATTTAATAAAACTAGCTCCCATTTGCCAAAACCATAAACACATTTCACATGAAGACACAATTCACAAAACCCAATCCTCCTTTTCTCATAAATCTAAACACATTTTGTCTTGCTAAAACACAAGTTGCAAAAAACTCTGCTCAAATTCTCAAATTAAAGCTCATGTGATGCAAAATGCTTGCCACAGTCAGCAAACTGTTAACACAATGAACACACCTGGCTTCATTCATTAAACATAACGACTCAAAATGTAAGACACTTGTTGCAAATGATTGTGGTGTGTGTGTGTGTATAGTTCCACAAATAAATTTAAAGAACATCACACCCTGAACATTGTTTTCAGTGAGTATTGTTGTGTGTAATGGATCCTCTGTAGTGTTTGCATTGAGTTGTGATACAGTACAGTATTGTACATGTGGGAATACGGTAACATTTTTCAAACCTTTATTTACGTAAAACTCGATAGGACAACAGTGCAACAACTTCGCGGCTGAACTTTAGTAAAATTTCGGACATCATATGCCATTTAAAGGGGGGAAATAGATATCTAAAAATGCATGACTATCATGCAAAATCAGCCTTAAGGGCTCTGCACACAGCGTGCGATTTCTGTTGCGTATCAACGTTCCATTTTGAAGTTTGAATGGAAGTCTATGAGAACATCGCATTTACCCACACACGGCCCCGATTTTAATCGCACGGCGAACATTCGATTCCATTCATTTTGAATGGGACAAAGCAGTGCGACAAAACTCGCACGCCGTGTGCTTTGTCCCATTCAAAATGAATGGAATCGAATGTTCGCCGTGCGATTAAAATCGGGGCCGTGTGTGGGTAAATGCGATGTTCTCATAGACTTCCATTCAAACTTCAAAATGGAACGTTGATGCGCAACAGAAATCGCACGCTGTGTGCAGAGCCCTTTACTGTAATGTAAAATATGTAATGTTAGATATAACGTTAGACAGGGAGCGCAGATTTATTTTTATGCATGACTATCATACATGTGGGAAAACTAGGGTTAGGGTTGGGTGCTAGGGTTACAGTAAGGTTAGGATTAGGGGTAGGGTTTGAGTTTGAGTTTTGAAGAGAGAAGGTGTGGTTTTGCTTATGTAGCTTTAGAAAAGTGTGTTGTGTTTAGAGTTTTGGGAAAATGGAGGAAAGTTTTGTGAAATGTGTTTTAGCAATTGAGAAACTGTAATACAGTACAGGTACCATACAACGAAATTTAGGAGGGGGGGCTCCCCTGGTGCTTGGAAAAAGACTAAACACGAGGGCCAAGGGTAAAATAAAAAAGGGAAAAGAGCTGGTTTACATAAATAAAGGCTATGTACACTATCTACTATACTACTATACTATACAATAAAACACTGTGCTGTACTCTATGCTATGCTATAAATATCCTAACTTTTCCTATATCTGAACCTTATGTACACAAGGGTTGTCATATTGCACATAGTATTGTTGCACATTCATTTAAAGTATTAATGCATTTAAACATTGAGACAAGAAGCTGTCTTCTGTACCCGCTCTCCCAATATCTCAAACTGTGACCCCCCTCCCAAGAAAAAGTTTCAGGCACAGGATTTTTTCCCACTTTAAGCCCTGTATTTGTATATTAAAGGCAACGCCGTGGCAGTTGAACAGAGTAAAGTATTTCAATTCTGCCATTGTTTGCGAAGTTACAAGATCCTTACATCCCGTCAAGATCCTTAATGATATAAATATGATGATGAATACATATAAAACGGCACATATATGGCAGTCTCACGCGCCTGTCACGTCTCCAGTACATTAGAACTTCGCATCCTTTGATGCATATGGCGGGATGTAAGGATCTGTAACTTCGCCGCGGCAGTTGAACATAGAGTAAACTATTTCAATTTTGCCATTGTTTGCGAAGTTACAAGATCCTTACATCCCGCCATATGTATCAAAGGATGCGAAGTTCTAATGTACTGGAGACGTGACAGGCGCGTGAGACTGCCATATATATCATACCTCCGTTTTATATGTATTTTTCGATATATAACGGAAGTATGATATATGTGTTGAGCTTGGGTGCACATGGATCGCGTGTATATATACACACCGTATTTTCCGGACTAAGTCGCCCCGGAGTATAAGTCGCATCAGTCAAAAAATGCGACATTAAGAGGAAAAAACATATATAAGTCGCACTGGACTAAGTCGCATTTATTTAGAAATATATTTCACAAAATCCAAGACCAAGAACAGACATTTAATCTGGAAAGGCAAGTTTATTCAACTACACAATAGCATAAAGAACATACCTGGGAGGCTGAATAGGCTAAATGAACATAATGTAACCTCCAGTAATTCCAGGTTCCCCTCAACAAAGAGGCACTGAGAGCGTCTTATAAAAAGTTCAAGTTTATTACACAGTTGTAATAAAAGGCTGTTCTCAGTTAGCAGATCAGGTGCTGTGTGCTACGTGCTAGGTTATTAGCTCCAAGGAAACAGTGACATGGCTAATGAGAGAGAGCCCCCGAACACACTGAACAAACAATGCGCCGTGTTGTGGCTGCTACTCGGTGTGCACACCGAATTTCGGACTTCTAAAACTGGCGCTCCACTTCCTCCTTTTCACCCCCGGCCTCCTGTTAACCGTAATGAGATGAGATGAGATAACGTTTATTGCCATTTATGCATACACATATAGGAATTTGATTTGGCGTTACAGTAAGAGCATTTCTAAATGCAATGCAAACAAAACAACACAGGACAGACAGCAGTGCAGACAGAACACAACAAACTGTAAAACCATAGCTGCCATGTGCGGCGCCATATATGTCCACAGAATACTGTAGAGAAGGGAGGGGGGGGGGTGGTGGCGGGGTGGCATGTGCGGGGGGATGGAGGAGTGGGGGGGGGGTAGGTATGGGTGGGGGGAGGGAGGATCTATTTTCCGATAGATCATGGCAGCACTCAAACAGAGTCCAATGTGTCCAACTATCATAAATCCAAAAATGAAAACATCTTCCACGTCCTCAATCGACATGACTGCCAAGCAAACGAGACGCCAGTTGTCCCAGGCGTCTCTGATGTAACCTGCGGCAAAAGTTCCGTCTGGGCAGGCAGGTTCCCCCGAACCAGCTTTCCTCGTGGAAAATAGGTCATCAATTGCATTCAGGGACCAGTAATCCCTTGACTAGGAGCGCACGGGTCACAATAACAAGCCAGCGAGTCCAACAAGCAAGTTACCAGTAAGCAAGTTCACCAAGCTACCGTTTGCTTAGCTTCAACAAGCTAATGTTTTAGATAACTTCTTCAGGGGTATAGGAGGAGCATATAGTTGTCACAAGCCCAGAGTGCCCTCTGTCGGCTGTAGACGGTAATGTTTACTCCTTGGTTCATGTCGGTCAGTATGAAATTATATATATTGATATATAAGTCGCAGGACCAGCCAAACTATGAAAAAAAGCGCGACTTATAGTCCGGAAAATACGGTATATATATATTTCTTTCTTTTTTTCCGCGCCCCCCCTGCAGTACCCCCCACGCCCCACAGTTTGGGAAACACTGTACTAGCTTATATTAAAGCTGCACTGTTGTGCATTTCATGAGAAGTTGTCTGTCTAGTTTCTTATACAACATATGTGTATGTTTACATGTGAACATGTAAAGATACTTTATTTGCACTTAATTATACATTCATATTTTCGTTTTTGTACAGAAACAACTCACTAAAATTGACTTGCATAACTGATTTGGAGGAAAAAATCCACCTCTACCCCCCCATTCGGTACCATGCCATATCGTGGCTTTTGCTGAAATGACGCCACTGGTCTCGTAGCCTATTGGAGTGTGTGTGAGTGAGGGAGAGTGAGAGGGAGAGCTTTTGTGAGCCCGCATGTATGATGTGTCTCTTTCTGGTACCCCAATAATCTTTTTTGGCTCTCAGTCTCCGACTGCCCTAGCAGGATCCGGGTCTCATATCCTTCTCACCTTTTTCACCCCGACCTGTTTTCATGCCTGAAAATGGGCCAGATTATCTTTGTGTGTACCAGGCTTTAGACAGTGTCATGATGTTCCTCTGGATCCTCCCAGGTGCCGACGTTCAAGGCCCAGCTCCTGCCAGACTTCTCTGAGGTGGTCCTGCCTGAGAAGAAGGTGGCGGAGCCCACCAAGCCTGAGCCCTTCAGGCTGATGGCGGACGAGAGGGGGGCGGTCAAGAATGACCGCATGGAGCTCAAGGTAAGAAAGTAGATCTCCATTTAAATGAGTTAAGAAAGTAGATCTCCATTTAAATGAGTAAGGTCTCTGCCTATTCAGTTTGGTTTAAACTTTTCATGTGGGAGACCGAATAGCGAAACCAGAACCAAATGCAGTGTAATATTATACTTATCAGTATAAGAGGACTTGAAACTGTACAGCAGCTATTTTATATTAGTCAAATAATGACTTGACCCAGAAGCTTCTCCCCTCCTGTATTAGTGCCCTGAGTATGCAAAATTGTGGCTCACCCCTCACATCCAGCTCACAGCTTGTTTGAATGACTCCCTTCTGGACAGCAGTACAGGGCCATCAGGTCAAAAACATCACGCCACTTGAACAGTTTCTTCCCCAAAGCCATAGCCCTCCTCAATAACTCCTGATCATTGCACTTTACATGTTTTTGCACTAAGTTGTACAGTATATTTATTCACTCATATTAGTACTGTATAAATTGTCTTGAGTATTGTTGTGTTGTCGTCTTGTTTTATGTAAATACCATGTTCCTAGTGCACTGCACATGGTGAATAAAGTTGAATTGAATGAAACGCACTAATGCTGCTTCCCTCTAGATGAAGGAGGAGCAGAAGCGTCAGGCCGAGGCTGCTTCCTTTAAAGCCCGGCCCAACACGGTCACACACAAGGAGCCTTTCCTCCCCAGGAAGACGAGCCGCTCGGCCCTTGGTAAGCATGAACACCCACCTCTGTGTCCACAGCCTGAGCTCCTCTGCTTTTCACACGGTGGCAGTGTTAGACAACCCTGGTCAGACATGCCTACATTCTCCCCACCCTTCAGCCATGGTTCCCTCCTTCACTTGCAGGGGCTCAACAGTCCCTCCAAACAAGGGCCTCTTCCTTCCAGAACCTTCTGGTTAAAATGCATAGTAGAACAGGGATCCTGTCCGCAGCTGTATAAATGTCTTTATCACAGCTGCCTCTTGGATCATAAGCCACCTCAAGCGCAGAATGTTTCAGTATGCAAGTGTGGAGCCAAAACATGCCAGAAAACTCCTGATGGACCAGGGTTGCCTACTTTACACAGGGATTTGTTTGGTTAACCCTGCTTCTCACACCTAACCGCACCTTTCATGTTTCATTTTCCCCTCACTGCTACCCCCCCACCTATCTTTGGAAACCCCTCCTCCGTTTGGCTCTTCAGAAGACATTAACAATTCCACAGTTCTAGAGGGCTTCCAGTTGTCCACGGAGAGGAGGGCCAAGGAGCGTCAGGAGTTTGAGCAAGGGTTGTGTGAGAAGGAGGCGCTGAGGGCTTGCATGGAGGAGGCGGAGCGCAGGGAGACGGAGCAGCGGCAGAACGAGGAGACCGCACTGCTACGCCAAGAACAGGTGATGTCACTGGGAAGAGATGGTGCTCCGACTTGTTTTCAGTTAGTTTGAGACTTACGTCAATGTCGTGATAATGACTTGGTTTGCTTTTGGGAAGGACCGATGCATAATGCAGGAATTATGGAAGCATTGCATTTGAGGGCAGACTATTCTCATTGATGCTGGCTGAATCTTTTTTTAAAGTTAATTTAGGATGCACTTGAAATTGAACAGGTTCCGAGATCCCCATATTGCGTTTTGTTTGGACTATTTCTATTCGTAGGAAAGCACAGGATGTTTTGAAACCAGACTTTCAATCTCTCCCTACAGGTCCACAAGGCCCAGCCAGTCCGGCACTATAAGCCAGTGGTTCTGAAGAAGAGTGAGGTCTCGCTCACCGTGCCCCTGACTCCCAACTTCTCAGACCGCTTCCGAATGTGATGGCTGGGAGATGGATGTTTAATTGTTTATATTTTTAACTACTTAATTTTGGGGGGTTATTTTCTTGGGTTTCTATCTAGTCTTGACTGCAGACTGTTTTATGCCCTGTACATTTGTCTACTTTTCATTTCACTTATTTAACTAAGTCATGTTTTGTTTTTAGAAAGTAGCGGCAACTTCATGTATGTTTTTACTATATGAAAGTGTTTTATAAGCTGAATAAAAATAACTACAAAATGATTTTGAGTTGCAGCCCTAGACTTTGTCGTACTGTTTCATACAAGATGTTAATGCTGCAATGTAGCAAGCAGTGGACATGCTTTCTGGCAGTTAAAATGAGATGACGTGTCCAGTGGTCTTGCACCGCGGTCTACAGTGCACACATGCCCATGTCGGCATGGTTTCGAATTCGGCCCATGCTCTGCTGACATGCCCTCTCGCCCATCTCCTTATTTCCTGTCTGTCTTCACTGTATCTGTCCAATAAAATGAGAAATATATATATTTATACGAGTGGGACTGCCCCACTCAGAAAAATTACTTAAAAGAAAACGTGTTGACCTCTAATACATTTCAAATTCTCCAGACTGACATTCAGCACCTCAGCCAGTCATTGCATGTCTGACATCAAATTGCTATGTGATGCGCCTCCCTGCATTTCCTTATTCCTTAGGAGTAGTGAGGTCTGGTAAGTGGCTGGAAGATCACCTTTTTCCTCCTTTTTGAAGCCTTTGTTTAGGCAGGGGGCTGAGATCAGTGTTCTACAGCAGAGCCATACTTTATAGACCTCCAATTCATTAAATACATGTCAATTCACACAATTGAATGACTTAAACCAAAGGCAGATTTAACTAGTTAGTACGAAGTTGTCCCATGCCAGCAGTGACTACTAAATCAAGGTAATATCAAACATTGTTGTGTGCTCAAATAAAAGGTGACAAAAAAGCTTGGCAAATAAATTGAGCCTGGAGTGTGTTTTCAGTATCTTTTTTTCTGTGTCAAAGTTTGCATGTGAATCCTGCTCTTGATGTCTCTGTCTGCCCTGCCATGCATGCCTCAGTTATCTGCTACTATTCACCAGCACCCCCACCCACATGCCTATTTCTGGATCCGAAGCTGGAACTGGTAGAGATAAAGAAGTCAACCAACTAGCACACGGCGGCTTCTCTCTGGGTAGGACTAACCGGACCGTCTCATCCACACAACTCCGTTCACTCATGGACAGGACAACCTAATTGTACCTACTGGGCTTTCTGCAAGCTTTGATCTGTAACTATCTGACCAGTTGTGTCTGAGCTCGTCTTGTGGCCTATAGTGACTTTTCTTACATTTCTCTCATCTAGAGGCCAGAAACACTTTGTTGACTGCTTGTCAGCGCCGCCTCTTCCTCCTGTTTGAGAAGGCCTGTTGACTCCCGGTCGTCATTCGTTATGGGTTCAATGAAGTCTCCGCCAGCCACCTCTACTGTAGACCAGCCTGTACTAGAGGCCAAAGTAGATCACCTGGCTGGCTCGCACACTGGAGCAGATCTTCTCTCGAAGAAATGATTGTTGCCCCATCTGCTCCACCTGCAGTCTGCACTCCAACCAGCAGGGGGCCACAGAGAGACAACTGGCAAGCCAGTCCAGACTTCTAGAGAAGTTGGAAAAGGAGGTTGCAAAGATGCAGAGGACCCTAGAGGGACTGTCCAAAGGTCCAGTACTAAGTAGCTTGCTCTGAAACAATCAGGGCCGCTTCCCAGATCCAGATAAGCCTACTTCCTGCCTGTCTAGGGGCTACTTAAAGGGGTAGTTTACCCACATACCATACCTGCGGTCGATTCTCTCCTCAATTCTTTCTCAAAAAGTGTTGGACAACATCGAAGGTTCCTGCCCTTTGACCTTCTCCTCCATAGAGTTTTGAGAAGGATGCAAGGGGTAAAGGAGAGACAGAGGCTGCGTTCGTAAATTCGCTCTGGAAATCTGATCAGCACTCATGGAATGCCTCTTGTCGAATCAAATTACTTGGTCCCTTTATTTTAGATTAGATTAGATTCAACTTTATTGTCATCGCAGAGTACAAGTACAATACAACGAAATGCAGTTTAGCATCCAACCAGAAGTGCAAATAGTGATATAAGAACATGATATAAATAGAATAAGATGTGGTGATAGGTAACTATGTAATATACAGTATGTGCAGAGGTAGTATTGTAAACATCAGTATAGTTAGAGGTATATACAGTTATGAGCTATGTACAGTTAGGTAGTTTATATATAGTATCTAATGTGCAGAGTATAAAAAAGCTATGCCAGGAGGCAATGTGCAATATACAGTAGTACAAAGGTAGTAATGTAAACATCAGTAGTGCAAAGGTAGAGTGATCACATTAGACAGGGATGAACAGCTGTGTTAGTGTAGTGTGTAGTCCATAGTATCAAGACTATGGGTTATGACATTGAACCCAGTGGGCGCTCCGGCGCTCTCAGAGCGAATCTACTAACGCAGCCAGAGACAGAACACTTAAGAACAGAATTGTGTGAATCGCAACACTTCAATAAGGTTCAGCCATAATTCAGTATTCAATGACTGATATGAGAACGGTGAACTGACTGAACTACCTGAGTAGAGGTTTTTGATGTGTTTGGAACAAGGGCAATGATTGTGAAGTGGACAAATATCAATGATTTTGTCCATAGTGGCTTGACTTTGAATTTGATATCAAGATAAAGAGACTGGAGAAGGAGAACGTTTTCAATATCTGTTGAGGGTAATTCTGTTTTGTCTGGTCACTGTGTAGGTTTGGATGGAAGGGGGCCTTATACACTACAGTCAGCTGCCCCAACCATGGAGACACCAGACAGTATAACATCTGGCCTTTCCAGGACCCAGCTCCTCACTGGGAAGGTAGGGCAGTGGATTGGAGGGAATCCCCAGGAGATCAGAGGTCCATCAATGGCCAGGTCCCACAGACCAAGTGAGGTAGTGGTAGCGGTAGTGGTCCCATCAACGTCGGCCATTCAAAAGACAACGACCATAACAACCGCAGGGACTGAAAACAAGCCAGCTACGGTAACCGTTCCATTAATACCGGGACCCCCATCGAAATCTGGAAAAGTGCCCTTTAATTTGTTATTCATCCTTGTGACATAAAGGTTAACATACAGTATATAACACGTTATCTGTTCTATTGACATAATGTATATTCATGTCTAAAGATCTTGGCTTCTGTTATTGGTTGGTCATGACACTGCAGTGACTACTACCTTTTAAGCTCTGTGTGAATGGCTGGATTGGGCCAATTTCGATCTTGCGGAACTCTTGCGGAAGCTAATGCCAGCATTTGAATGTTTAGTATTTTCCTAGTGGTCTGGTATGAAAGTGAGGGTGACATGTCTCTGTCTGGTGCTGTATTCTCTCTCATCCTCAGGATGAGACCTCAAATCAGGTGGAGACAAACAGACACCATGTCACAAAACAACACACTCTTACCACTCCTCCCAAGAAAGGTAAAACTCAGTTACATTAACAGCTGCATCTCACACACTGGTAGATTTCTTATTCTTTAGGTCTCTGGTTGAATTTAAGTGACCTATGTCTTTGAATTCAATTGCCATTTTTTGCTTGTTTGTCTCAAGACATTTCGATCCTCTCGGTATAGTGGAATAAAGAACAGTCATTCAAGACTGCTCTCACAGTTACCAGTATAAGGCACATTTGTTATCGCTAACACCCATGTTAGCTCTTTGGAGAGATGTTTTAAAAATGAACCTCTGAAATCAAATATAGGAAATCAAATTGAAGATAACAGGCAAATGAAGCTCGGTGCAGGGCAGGGGAGAGACCGCAGCGAAGGGACCGCTCCACACAAGCTCTCTGGGTTGGCTGTCCCCATGGTAACCATGCAGGGGTCCTCCCTCAGACAGTTGCACAGCTGTCCAGACTCCTTGCAGAGGTAACAAGGCTGCACACTAAGGTTGGGGATCAATTCCATTCACAATATAGCCACTCACCCTCACTCTCCCCCTTTTAAATCCCAACTCAAAACCTACCTGTTCTCCCATACATGCATACAACCTTCCCTACCCCTAACCATCTCCCCTAACCTTGCCACCCCCTCCCTCCCCTGGACATTGTTGCGTTAATTGTTCCCTGTGCCTGATCGTTAACTCTGTGTTCTATGTGCTCATGTTATCTGTTGCTTGTTGTTTCTGTGTTTTCTGTTTTTCCCATATTGTCAGCGTCTTTGATCCCCGGGAAAAGCGCTATATAAATATAATGTATTATTATTATTATTATTAATATGGTCAATTCAGGAGACCGAATTGAAGAGTATCTCAGGTCATAGTAATAGTGGGTGCCTGAGCACTCAGTCATTTCAAATTCGTGCTAAAGTTTGTTTTTCACTTCTAAGTTGAAGATAAGGGTCTATAGAATAGAAAAATGTGGGTTCGAGTGGCCCACCCACAAATACAAAATAAGGCCTCTAGGGGGCGCCGTGTTGAGCAGAATTGCTATAACTTTTGATCGGATTGTCCGATCTGAACAAGTGAAATATGTATGGATTCAGGATCAAGAGTAATATCTGATAATACAGTATATCGCTTATAGAAGCATTATTTTGTCTGATATTCACACGAATAGACTGATGATCATTGACCTGATGGGCTAAAACAAGGTTTTGTGTATATATTGGCCTAATAATGTGAACTACAATCACATGGAACAATAATGAAATTTTATTTATCTTTTAATTGTGCCAAAATATGGTCAGTAGTAACACCTTATATTTACTTGTTTGTCTTAAATCTCATGCCTACATGTCAGTCTTGTAAATGGCTCTAGTCTCGCAGCAGAATCGTGCATCCTGGCACAAATCATGTCGTCACCTTTATAGGATAACAGCACTTGACAAGGCAATAAAAAGTTTTTCTATCCACAAGATTTCAGTCTCCTAACCACCAAGGATTCTAATATAGTAGCATTTACTACACTGCTAGCAAGGCGTAGAATTTTACTAGGATGGAAATCTCCAACTCCTCCTTCAATAGCCATGTGGCTTACAGACATAATGCACTTCCTAAAGTTAGAAAAGATTAAGTTCACGCTTAGAGGTTCAACGAAAAAAATCTACTTGCACTGGCAACCGTTCATTACATATTTTGAAAACCTGACAGCACTTCCTACAAACTGATACTTTTGTAACCAAGCAGTTTGTTATCTGCCTTGGCCTCTGAGACCATGACGTTTCCAAATAAAATGGACACTAACTTAGCTATGAATATATTGTAGCTCATGATCTGACGAGCCTGAATATGACTTATGTAAGCAGCAATCTCCTATTACATAATTTGTACAATCTACCAGAATTCCATATGATATTATTTCCCCCCAATTATTTGTAAATTTTATTTTTAGTATATGTACAGTATGTACAGTATATCTCAAAAGTGAGTACACCCTTTAGACTATCCTACTGAAACTTTGATATAACTTAAAGTAGTCAGTGTGCTGCTTGACATTTAGACATGTTCACTATGGGGTGTACTCACTTTTGTTGCCAGCTGTTTAGACATTAACAGCTGTGTACTGAGTAATTTTCAATGGACAATAAATCTATACTGTTATTCAAGCAGCACACTGACTACTTTAAGTTATATCAAAGTTTCATTAAGATAGTGTTATCCCCTGAAAGGATATGACAGAATATTTGCAAAAATCTAAAGGGTGTACTCACTTTTGAGATATACTGTATGTATGTATGTATATATTTAAATATATATATATATCATCTTTTTTTATAGATTTTTCTTCAGGGAATGGTACAAGGGAGTGGTAACATGTAAATGACAAAAGAGAAATAGAATAACAAAAATCCAGCATGATGCCTGTTGGCTATCCAGTGTTCCATGCTGGCTATGTCTATGTAGTCTAGTATCCACCTCTGCGTGGTCAAGAAATGGGGTGACTTCCACCTGCAAGCTATAAGCCTTTTGGCTGCTGTAAGGCCGGCCAGCCAGATGCGTCTTTGTTTGATGTTTTAATCTAGGTTTGAACTGTGTGGAATGTGTTTGGACCTGCAAACTGCGACACTTTAAATGAATGTGCAATAACACTATGTGCAATATGACAACCCTAGGGTACATAAGGTTGCAGAGAATAGGAAATGTTAGAATAGGTATAGCATAGCATAGAGTACAGCACAGTGTTTTATTTGTATAGTATAGTATAGTGGATAGTGTAGTGTACATAGCCTTTATTTATGTAAACCAGCTCCTTTCCCTTCTTGTTTTTTTAGTTTTTTTCTTTCCTAGCACCAGGGGAGCCCCCCCTCCCAAATTTCGTTGTTTGGTACCTGTACTATATCAATGACAATAAAGACCATTCATTCATTCATTCATTCATTCATTCATTCATTCAGGATGAGGGACAATGCATCACAAACTGTCCTCCAGAAATCAGCCACTCCCGGGCATTCCCATACCATATGAAAAAAGGTGCCAACTGTATTTCGGGTGCAAAGAGTACAGTTAGGTGAAGGTATGGTCTTTGTATCGGGGGGATACACACCCGTGGACTATTATAACCTTAGTGGCACTAATTTAACACTAACACTCTATATAGACTAAATTGGATTTAAATGGTGGACATTGACTAAATAACTGAGGGGGGGGGAGACAGGTATCAAAGATGGAACAATTACAACATTTAATATATACAGATAACATACACAAATGCACATACATATAACATTGAAAGGATTGACATTTAACATTGAAATATATCTAGCCTATCTAATGGTACCAGTAGCCCGGGTTGTAGCACGTGTGGTGATGGTGATGGATGGAGGGAGAGGTGGAAAGTTCAGTGGAAACTCCGTAGAGGTAGCTAGTAGACAGATGGATCGTAGAGGTAGCTAGTAGACAGATGGATCATAGCTAGTAGACAGATGGATCGTAGAGGTAGCTAGTAGACAGATGGATCGTAGAGGTAGCTAGTAGACAGATGGATCGTAGAGGTAGCTAGTAGACAGATAGATCGTAGAGGTAGCTAGTAGACAGATGGATCGTAGAGGTAGCTAGTAGACAGATGGATCGTAGAGGTAGCTAGTAGACAGATGGATCGTAGAGGTAGCTAGTAGACAGATGGATCGTCTTCTGAATATCCCGACTCAGGACTGGACGGGCACGTCAGACTCACGATGAATTGGAGCAGAGATGGCTAGCGTCGTTCGCTAGCCGCATGTCTGGCGAATGAGATGGCTAGCGTCGTTCGCTAGCCGCATGTCTGGCGAACGAGCCCGCGTTCATACCAGTGTATCGTTCGTGGCTCGTTCGCCAGACAGCGCCAACGTTCGGAGGTTTCGGCACGCGAACGCGAACCGGCGTTCGGAACTGCCGGTGTGTAAGCCCTAGAGGTGTCCCCTTGTCTAAATGTAAGGGATATCCTATGGTTGTCTAGTGGTGATGTTAGGATTGACCAGGGCTGGACTGGGACAAAAATTAGGCCCTGGCATTTTTGGCCCAGACAGGCCCACCCCAATCGGTCGGACCACACCCACCAGCACAAAAATACTTGCCTTATATACTCGTCTTATATACTGTGCTGTACAGTCATATGACAAACTGTAGTATTCCCCCAAACCACTACAAAGACGACTACATACAGTAAGCAATGGTACCAGTGCAAGTAGACCAGTGTACTCAGTGATCAGATTCCAGAGCGAATTTACGAACGCAGCCTTGTTGTTCTAGATTTTTTTTTACATTATCAACCTATCATTGCGCTTTAGAGTAAAACAAAGCACGCAACTGTCGCGTCTATCTTTTCATGGCAACTCTACATTGTGATTTACAAGGGATATTAACTAATATTAAGTAATATTATTACTTGGTTACATTTTGCAATTGATCCGCGGTACACATGCGTGCCGAACCGTGGGGGGCGATCCGTTACACCCCTACACAGCTACCTATATTTTCCTTACCGGGTCAACGGTTACAGGCTGACTCGGCCCCGCTTCTTCTGTATCCTCTCTATCCTCTGTATCTGTACCCTGCTCCCGCTCCTCCCTGCCAGCCTCCTCTTCAACCTGTTGCTGTTGCTGCTGTGGTAAACTTGAGAGTGCAGCAAACATGTCCCTAATGTTTACACATTTGGCAGCATCTGCCTCGAGTTTCTTCTTGTTTTTCTCCCTAAGTTTTTCCCAGCCTCCCTTCCGTTTTAGTGTGCTTTTGCGCTCCATCTCTCTCAGTATCTATCTAGTAACTATCCAGGCTAACTAAATTTATTTTGCCGGCCGGCTCGGCCCAAAACTACCGCGAAACTGAGACGGAGGTCTGGTGCTGCGTGCGTGCGTGACCCCTGACCCCCCCCCCCCCCCCCCCCTTCTCTCTGTTGATTGGGCCAGCCCAGTGTCTGTATCGAAAATTGACCAATGGGCCGCTGTCCCTGATGTATGGGCCGTTCAATGGTAGCTTTCGATTTATGGGCCGTTCGATGGTAGCTTTCGGCCGGGCCGGCTGGTAAAACAAATTTATTTATTTTTTTTGCCGGTCGGCTCGGCCCAAAACTGCCGCGGCCCACCGGGCAAATGCCCGGTATGCCAGATGGCCAGTCCAGCCCTGGGATTGACTGTGTGTCCCCATGTCTAAATGTAAGAGGTATCCTATGGTTGTCTAGTGGTGATGTTAGGATTGACTGTGTCTGTGTGTACCCATGTCTAAATGTAAGGGGTATCATATGGTTGTCTAGTGGTGATGTCAGGATTGACTGTGTCTACCCTTGTCTAAATGTAAGGGGTATGGTTTGTGGACGGTGGGGAGGGATATCCCTTATTTTCGGGAAAATATCCCTTATTTTCGGGAAAATATCCCTTATTTTCGGGAAAATATCCCTTATTTTCAAATCCCAATGTTGACAGGTATGGAGTGGGGTGAACTACTACTACTAATAAATATAACTGACTCCTATTTTAACTAATTCGAATTCTTACTCTGGGCCTTCAGAACAGCCGCCCCCTAATTAGTGGGCTAATTAGTTAACTTAAACAAGAAGGCACAGAGTCATGTCACGTCAGGTGGTTGAGTCAATTACTGTCCATAGTAGATCTCTGACTAGGTTGGAGGTATAGATGTGGAGGGGTCGGGTCGATCGTCATCCTGGGAGTCTGGGAAAGCAGGGAGCTCGATCAATTTCGCTACAGGTCTGGTGTAGGTCCGCCCTTGGACAATGACTTCAGCAGCTCTGACCTTCCCGTCCGATCCCTCAATGACTTTGCTCACTCAACCCGCTGGCCACATGGCTCGGGGCAGCGACTGGTCCACAACCATTACGACTGTCCCTACTGTCAGGTTGTCTCTTTCCTTGACCCATTTCTGGCGGGCTTGAAGGGATGGTAGGTAGTACAAGAGAAAGTGGGACCAGAATTGATCGGCCAGCACCTGGCTATGTCTCCACATCCTCCTCCCACGCATCTCATCTTGCCGGTACACAGCCTGGGGTAGGGCAGGATCCAGCCGCCCCATAAGGAGGTAGTTCGGTGTAATGGGGTCGACATCAGCTACGTCCGTGGATACGTAGCCGAGCGGCTTAGAGTTCAGTACCCCTTCTATCTCTGTGAGGACGGTGGCCAGAACCTCATCTCCTACGGTCTGGGCTCCCAGGACTGTGTACAGGGCTGCCTTGATAGACCGCACCGCACCTCCCTCTCCCAAGCCCCTCCGAAGACGGGTCCTGAGCTCTTCGCTCATCTCTTTGAAGCTCTCCCTCAGCTCTGTATCTCCTCCGCGGAAGTTAGTTCCTTGGTCAGACAACAGAACCGAGGGGGTCCCTCTCCTGGCCTGGAACCTCCGGAACGACATGAGGAAGGAATCTGTACTCATGGATTGGAGGAGGTCTATATGTACAGCTTGGGTAGTCATACATTTGTAAACGATTCCCCACCGCTTCTCTGTTCCTCTTCCTCTCTTCACACTGAAGGGGCCAAAACAGTCCACTCCGGTGGAGTGGAAAGTCCGTTCTCCGACCCTGAGGCGGCAGGGGGTCAGGTCTGCCATCTTTGGTATTACAGGTTGTGCCCTCCACTTACGGCAGTCAGCACAATTCCGTTGGAACCTGAGTACGGCTTCTCTCCCTTGTGGGATCCAAAAGCGTCGCCGGATCTCCGCGAATACTCGCTCGGCCCCAGCGTGGCACACCACCTGGTCGTACTTCTGGATGACTAACTCTGTCACCCTGTGACGGGTACCCAGGACGATAGGGTGTTTTGTGTCCTCTGATAGATTTGGGGCCCTTCTCAACCTGCCACCCACTCTGATGAGCCCCTGGGCGTCAAGTTCCGGGGCTAGGGTCAGGATTCGACTGTCTGATGCGACTGGCTTTCCTTGTTTAGGGCACTCCCTTTCTTCTGGGAAGGAGTCCCTCTGCGCTCTCTGCCACACCAGGAGCTCCGCTTCCTCGTAGTCAGCTGCACTGAGGTTGGTAGTAGTGGGGAACTCCGGGTGGTGCCAGAGGAACGTTTTCTTCTGGAGGCTCACCAATGTCAGGCAGTCATCCATGTTGGGGCCCTCCGGGGCCTGATCTTGACTCAGCCCGCAGAAGAGGGACTTCTTGATCTCCGACTCATCCTGACACTTCATCAGGGATGGTTGGGTGGGCCACTCCCCCTCTGGTAGCCGGAGGAACTCTGGTCCGTTGTTGTAAGAGTTAGGGAGGACAAGACTGGCAAGGGACGTCCCTCTAGTGATAACATCTGCAGGGTTTTGTCCGGTGTCTATGTACCTCCAGCACTCCGCTCCTACCAGTTCCTGGATCTCCGATACTCGGACTCCTACAAACACCTTGTACCGGCAGGATTGGGACTGGAGCCAGGTGATAACGGTCGTAGAGTCCGACCACAAGACGGTATCACGCACAGGTAAGGTGAGTTCTTCCTTCACCAACTTAGCTAACTGTGCGCCAACCAGAGCTGCGCAGAGCTCCAGGCGCGGGATCGACTGCTGCTTTCGTGGGGCTACCCTGGATCGGGCTAGGACGAAGGCGACGTGGACCTCTCCTCCCTTGTCCTTAGCCTGAAGATAAGCCACTGACCCGTAAGCGGTCTCCGAAGCGCGAAGTGAAGTAACTCCGGGGGATGGCGATCTCGCAGAGCAGGGGGAGTTCTTCTTCCCACTCTCTCCATTGGTCAGCGAGATGCTCCGGGATGGGGTCGTCCCAGCCCTGTTCTTTGGCCCACAGCTCTCTCACCAGCATTTTCGCCCGTGTGGTGTATGGGAGTATGTAGCCTAGGGGATCGTACTGGCTGGCCAGGGTACTGTAGACACTCCTCCGGGTTATGTGTCTTGTTCCCGGCTGTGTGAGTCTCGCCTTTGGTGGTGTGTGTCGGTAATAGGGCTGGGACGACACGCGTCAATACGTCGACTTGCGTAATGTGCGTCGGTGCGTCGCAAATTTTTTAAAAACTAACTGCAATTGCGGCACTGCGCCGACGTGGTGGCGGGGGCGCTGTTTCGCAAATAAGTTAGCTTTCGTTTATGCTAGTGAAATAGCTGATAGTATGTTGACTGCTCAAGGAGAATACATATTTGAAAGTACAGAATGCCTGAGAGCCTTATATTGCATTATATTACATTATATTTTGAATGGTCATCTGGTGCCTGAATATTGTGTTTTCCTTTACATAAATAATGACATTTCCACCATAAATTGATGCAGAAAGGGCACAAATTGGTGCATATCAATTCACCAGAATGCAAGAAATTAAGTGTTTGATGTTTAAGGACCCCCAGACAGCCCTGCTTCATGGGTCCCCCCCGATGTCAAACAGTAGTAGTAGTAGTAGTAGTAGTAGTAGTAGTAGTAGTAGTAGTAGTAGTAGTAGTAGTAGTAATAATAGTAATAGTAATAGTAATAGTAGTAGCAGGTCGCCGAATTAAAGGTGTCTGTGTTTAATTGCGGGACCACAGACAGCCCCCATACATTAGCTGATCATTTAAAGGGGCGGCCGTCTGAGTAATGTGCATGTCACACGCTGCTTTGTTTTATAAGAGCAGCAGCTATTACCCAGAGTGCTTTATAAAGACACTGTTAAACAGAGAGACAATACAGACATTATTTTGTGGAAAATTAAGTGATACATTAATCGAACAGTAAAAAAATATATCGTTAGACTAATCGGTAAATTAGTCGCTAGAATAATCGAAAAAATAATCGCTAGATTAATCGTGAGAAAAATAGTCGTTTGGGACAGCCCTAGTCGGTAATGCAGAGAGTCGGTCTTGAAGCACCAGACTAGACCCAAGGTCATCTCTTGAGCTTCGCCTGGTGTCTGCGCCATCCATGTTTCACTGCTCGCGGCTTTGGCCTCTGGGGGGAGGCGACGGAGGACTCGGGGGTCACTGCTGGCCCACTGTCGGAGGTCGAACCCGCCCTTTGCCAGCGAGGTCCGCAGCTTCATTAGAATGCTCTCCGCTTCTTCTTGACGCTCGGCCTTCTCCCTTTCCATCCTTTCAAGTCTCTCTCCCGCCTCTCTCTGGGCTGCAGCGGCTATCGAGGTTGCTAGTATCTCTAGCACCCTGACAGATCCCCTCGAGGATGTTGTTGATGTCATCGATGCGGGGCTGCCCGGACTGGGCGACCTCCCCATCTCCTGGTGCACTCCGAGTCTCTCATCGGGGCTGTGACTTTCAACCAGTTCGGCCCAGTAGGGCTCTGTCAGTCCCCTAACGTGCACTGGGCTAGTAGTGTCTAGTCTAGCTAGGTTCTCTACACCAGTGTTTTTCAACCAGTGTGCCGTGAGAGATCATCAGATGTGCCGTGGGAAATGATCAAATTCCACTTAATTGGTCCTGAAAAATCAAGGCGCAAAAAAAAAAAAAAAAAAGGATTTCATACAGCTCTCGTATGGTTGCGCATAGGTGGTAGGCCTGTAGGTGGCGGTAGCGCGATTAATAGCTTAATCTGACGTTGTTGATTTTTAAGTGACACTGCTAACAACAAAGATGGATAAATATTTGAAGAAAGATCCTGCTGCACCGACTCCATTGTGCTTTGTGGTGGACAGCTATTAACAGTGCCATGGACCCTAGCAAGCTTAAACACAATCTGCAAACAAAACACCCGTCACTCCAAAACAAGGACACAGAGTACAGAAACAGGCAACTTGCGAATGCACGTTCTCACAGCTCTAAACGACGCAGAGCAAAGCGAATTTTATCAAAAACTCTGATTCCAAGTGAAGCAAATGTTCTAGTGAGAACACACCCTAAGAGACATTAATATTACTGGACTGCAAAGCCAATGTGAACACGATGCTTAGCTCTGATGTCATTAAAGAAATTGCCAAAGTTCCCCTCTCGATTAAGACGATTGCCAGACGCATTGCTGACATGTCTGCAGACATCGAAAGTGTTGTTTTGGAGAAGATACGTGGCAGTGGGCAGTTTGCTTTGCAACTTGAGTCTTGGCTCAACTCTTGGCCAATGCACGCTTTGTGGATGGAGACTCAATCACAGAAAATGTCTTTTTTTGCAAGACATTGCATAAAAGAAACAACAGGGGAGGAAATATTTCAGATCACATCAGAGTATGTCGAACAAGGAGGACTTCAGTGGAACAGAGCGTAAGTGTCTGCACTGATGGAGCAGCAGCTATGTTGCCGAGACTTCCCAGCGGAGATATCTGATGTGTTGAATGCTGTTGTTCGTATGGTCAACTTTGTAAATACAAGACCTCTGAAAAGCCGCTTATATGCAGCATTCAGGGGAGGCTGGTTCATTAGGGGCAATTGGACAATGCCCCACCAAAGGGAGAAGAGAGAGATTTTTCTTCTATGACTTCTAGACAGTGTTGCTTCTGAATATCATAGTCCAATCAGCTAGTGTTCTGTGGAGTATATCATAGTCCAATCAGCTAGTGTTCTGTGGAGTATGTTCCAATCAGCTTCAAGTCCCGCCCCTTTCAGGGCAACTTTCACTCTACTCGAAATTGCACTAGGCTGTTCTCGTAGACTTGCATGTAAAATCTATTTTGGTAACTTCAGGCCATTCGGTCATTTGTCTATGGGGTTTTGGGACATGCACAAAGAATCGTACGTGCTTACGTCATGTCATACGGCCGGCGTAGCTAACCTACATTTCAGATCACCTGCTTCGTTCACCTGCTTCACCATGGCTATGGCGGCTAGTAATGTTTGCTTCGTGTTTTTATTTGTTTTGTTCGTTTTGTGTTTTGTGTAATATGTCTATTGGCAACATTCTACTGCTGGTCTTAATTATCAGCGACCGTCTCCGCTGCCGTCTCCGCTGCCGTGCGACCAACACGCAGGGGGAATATGGAACTACTATACAGCAAATCACACAGCAAACCACTACCGGACTTTGTAAACAAATTGAACAAATGGATTAGAAGGAGGCATCTTTTGTTCCCAACTTGATGATATTGCAACTGGACCTATTACCGAAGTCAAACTTGTGTAAGTAAGTGAATCATCTGTCCTTCAGTCATGATAGGAAAACCAAATTGATGCTGGGAGAAGGAATGGCAGACTGTATTCTGATTGTATCTTCTATGCTCTTTGTATGTTTCTATGCTCTTTGTATGTTTCTATGCTCTTTGTATGTGTCTTGGTGTAGGAGAAACGTAGGACCACGTTGGAAACAAGTGTTTCGGTACACGTTGACGTGTAGAAACTGTAGAGAGAAAATTGTAGAAATTGTAGAGAAAACTGGGGGGGTAGAGGTGATGAAGAGGTCTGTACAGGGGGGGTAGAGGTGATGAAGAGGTCTGTACAGGGGGGTAGAGGTGATGAAGAGGTCTGTACAGGGGGGGTAGAGGGGATGGAGAGGCCTGTACAGGGGGGTAGAGGGGATGAAGAGGTCTGTACAGGGGGGTAGAGGGGATGAAGAGGTCTGTACAGGGGGGTAGAGGGGATGAAGAGGTCTGTACAGGGGGGGTAGAGGGGATGAAGAGGTCTGTACAGGGGGGGTAGAGAGGATGGAGAGGTCTGTACAGGGGGGTAGAGGGGATGAAGAGGTCTGTACAGGGGGGTAGAGGGGATGAAGAGGTCTGTACAGGGGGGTAGAGGGGATGAAGAGGTCTGTACAGGGGGGTAGAGGGGATGAAGAGGTCTGTACAGGGGATGAAGAGGTCTGTACAGAGGGGTAGAGGGGATGAAGAGGTCTGTACAGGGGGGTAGAGGGTATGAAGAGGTCTGTACAGGGGGGTAGAGGGGATGAAGAGGTCTGTACAGGGGGGTAGAGGGGATGAAGAGGTCTGTACAGGGGGTAGAGGGGATGAAGAGGTCTGTACAGGGGGGTAGAGGGCATGAAGAGGTATGTACAGGGGGGTAGAGGGGATGAAGAGGTCTGTACAGGGGATGAAGAGGTCTGTACAGAGGGGTAGAGGGGATGAAGAGGTCTGTACAGAGGGGTAGAGGGGATGAAGAGGTCTGTACAGGGGGGTAGAGGGTATGAAGAGGTCTGTACAGGGGGGTAGAGGGGATGAAGAGGTCTGTACAGGGGGTAGAGGGGATGAAGAGGTCTGTACAGGGGGGTAGAGGGGATGAATAGGTCTGTACAGGGGGGTAGAGGGGATGAAGAGGTCTGTACAGGGGGGGTAGAGGGGATGAAGAGGTCTGTACAGGGGGGTAGAGGGGATGAAGAGGTCTGTACAGGGGATGAAGAGGTCTGTACAGAGGGGTAGAGGGGATGAAGAGGTCTGTACAGAGGGGTAGAGGGGATGAAGAGGTCTGTACAGGGGGGTAGAGGGGATGAAGAGGTCTGTACAGGGCGGTAGAGGGTATGAAGAGGTCTGTACAGGGGGGTAGAGGGGATGAAGAGGTCTGTACAGGGGGGTAGAGGGGATGAAGAGGTCTGTAGAGGAGGGTAGAGGGGATGGAGAGGTCTGTAGAGGAGGGTAGAGGGGATGGAGAGGTCTGTACAGGGGGGGTAGAGGGGATGAAGAGGTCTGTACAGGGGGGTAGAGGGGATGAAGAGGTCTGTAGAGGAGGGTAGAGGGGATGAAGAGGTCTGTAGAGGAGGGTAGAGGGGATGAAGAGGTCTGTACAGGGGGTAGAGGGGATGGAGAGGTCTGTACAGGGGGTAGAGGGGATGGAGAGGTCTGTACAGGGGGGTAGAGGGGATGGAGAGGTATGTAGAGGTGGGTAGAGGGGATGGAGAGGTCTGTAGAGGTGGGTAGAGGGGATGAAGAGGTCTGTAGAGGGGGGTAGAGCTATTCTCATGCTAAAATTGACTATAAATCCAGATTTTAAAGTTGATATTCTTCCCCGTGGAGCATGCCCCCATAACCTGTGCCCCACCCAAACATTTTAGCACCAGCCGCCACTGGCAGCATTATGTGAAGAGATGGGAGCGGAGCATAAGACGTTATTGCTCCATACGGCGGTCCGATGATTGTCCCGCGGAAAAGTGCCGCCCGCGTGTTTGAGTCACGGGAGGAGCTGAAAACCGTTTTAACTGATGAGAAGTGTGATGATGCAAAGCTGCTTGCTAGTGACACATTGTGCGCAAGGCTCGTATACATGGCCAACATACAGGGCCAGGCTTCGCACTGAGTGAGTATAACGACAAGTTCTTATAATGTTACGTATGATAGGCTACTATGTATCATTTTGTAACATTTGAGATGGCGGCGTGCCGTGGGATTTTTTCAAGGTAAGAAATGTGTTGAAAAACACTGCTCTACACTACTGTGTATAGGTGGGGGCAGGGCTAACACTTGATTATTGTCGGGTAGGCTTTGACTATCAGTCCCTATATCAAGGCTGGGAGGTAAATCTAGAACGTAGTCTTGTAGATGGGAAGGGGGTTGGCGCTGGCGCCTACTAGTGCCCTGTAGGTGGGGGGAATTATCTGGCGAGTGTCCACCGCTTGCCATGTTGGCACTAGTTTATCCGGCTCGAAGGACCAATTGTATCGGGGGGATACACACCCGTGGACTATTATAACCTTAGTGGCACTAATTTAACACTAACACTCTATATAGACTAAATTGGATTTAAATGGTGGACACTGACTAAATAACTGAGGGGGGGGAGACAGGTATCAAAGATGGAACAATTACAACATTTAATATATACAGATAACATACACAAATGCACATACATATAACATTGAAAGGATTGACATTTAACATTGAAATATATCTAGCCTATCTAATGGTACCAGTAGCCCGAGTTGTAGCACGTGTGGTGATGGTGATGGATGGAGGGAGAAGTGGAAAGTTCAGTGGAAACTCCGTAGAGGTAGCTAGTAGACAGATGGACCGTAGAGGTAGCTAGTAGACAGATTCAGATTCAGATTCAGATAACGTTTATTGCCATTATGCTTGACACATATAGGAATTTGCTTTGGTATTACAGAAGGTGCATTTATGCAATACAAATGCAAAAACAGGCAAAAAAGGACAACACAGGACTGACAGTGCATGGATAGTGCTGTAAATAAAGTGCAGTGCAGAGTTATACAAGGTCTAGTGCATGTTCAGTCCTGGGAAGACTTGGAGGCGGGGGGGAGGGGGAAGCCAGAGTCATTTAGCAGCCTGGCGGCTGAGGGGAAGAAACTGAGCCTGTGGCGGGCCTTCAGTGCCTTAGGCAGCCGCAACCTTCTTCCAGAGGGAAGCAGGGTGAGGAGGCCGTGGCCGGGGTGGATCGTAGAGGTAGCTAGTAGACAGATGGATCGTAGAGGTAGCTAGTAGACAGATGGATCGTAGAGGTAGCTAGTAGACAGATAGATCGTAGAGGTAGCTAGTAGACAGATGGATCGTAGAGGTAGCTAGTAGACAGATGGATCGTAGAGGTAGCTAGTAGACAGATGGATCGTCTTCTGAATATCCCGACTCAGGACTGGACGTGCATGTCAGACTCACGATGAATTGGAGCGGAGATGGCTAGCGTCGTTCGCTAGCCGCATCCCACGGTCCTAGTTCGTTGTTCACTTCAAAACTGTCCACACAACAGCAACCTTTAACTTCGGTTTACTAGAGGTTTATGATTGAGCTTATACTGTATATATAAGTAGGTGAAACATGTCTCTATCCTAGCCACTCACGAGTCCCGAAAGGCAACCCTCTTCTCCGTTACAAAACCACCAACTGACTCACACCGTTAGGAGCACCAAACATTTCGTCGCGTGAACATTCTAGGGTGCGTTCACCAAAACTTGCACAATTATCCAGCAACACAAAAACGGCAACGTCTCACAACAGAACACACACAGCATTCAAACGAGTGGCATTCATAGAAAATAACTAACGTGGGAACCTGAAGGGGTGGGAGTGGGGTGAACTACTACTAATAATAAATATAACTGACTCCTATTTTAACTAATTCGAATTCTTACTCTGGGCCTTCAGAACAGTCTTTATTTTATGTAGCAGATATGGAGTGAAGTATGTCATATGAGTAACATTGAAATGGATATGTTTTGCCAAATTAATTGCCAATTTAAGTTATTGAGTGATAAAGTATCTTTCCATACTCTGTCAATGTGTAATGGTTTTAAAGAAGCCTTAACCAGGATGGAGTAAAGAAGTATTTTATTTTATTTGTTATGTTTTTTTACTACCATACAGATATTTGTTTTTTATCTACTCACTAAATTGTTGTTAACATTGGTAACTTGTCTATATGTGTGTGTCTAGATGGGCAAATCTATATGTGACAGGGCATGGTTAAAAAGTCTGCAAGTAGGGCACAACCATTTTTCTGTTTTTTCCAGATTATGAAAGGGTAGATTGTAAGCTTTGAAATGATGTGTAATACATTGAAATCTGATACAAGTTGAAGAAGTCATGGATATTTGAATGTTGATACCCTCCAAATTACCATTTGAGAAAACCAGGCTCAAAGTCTTCACAGAGTTTTTTCACAGAGGTAATGGGTGGGAACAATAGCTGGTTAACTCCACCCCAACCACTCCCTCAAGACAACCACTCCCCCATTACACTACTTGTCATTATCTACCTGTCATCTGTCAGTGGGGTTGTCAGCTAAACCTCAGGAAACAAAATTGCAGGGCTGACATGTTTAAATTGTTAAATAATAATAATAATTCAAGATTCATGATTTTTTATTGCCATGTGTGCCAAAAGTCTATTACATCCCATTACAAGTACAAGAGAAAATTCATGGCAATGGAAAAAATTTGGCAAGATACAATTGAGCAATACAATAGAATGGTAGAAAATAATTATGTTGCGTCCGTGTGTATGCATTTATCATTATAGTCCATAAAGCATCTAGTGGGACTTGGTGTAGTTCCTTCCCATCCCATCTGGGCATCAAAGCTGTAATAAAAAAAGAAGACAGTACATTTAAAATGATTGCCCACTATTACCAACACACCACTTTTACAAAATACTACTATGTTCATAAAATAGAATTGCCTATACAATGACTGACAAATACCTGAAGTGCTGGTGACTCTCATCAAGGTGTCATCTCTCAGAACCTCTCACCTTGTCATTCTGTAACACAAATCTCAGGTCAGAGGTGTGGACACTTCTCTAGTGTCGGTTTTCCATAGACTGTCAGTGTACTGTACTTGTACTGTAAGAAGTAGGCTAGTGAAATCATTTCAATCCACAGTATTATTCTACAGCAAATCTACATATCAATGAATTCATTATTATTTTTGACATTACCTTTCATTACAAAAGCATTTACTTTTTCTGTAATCTATTATATCTCTAACAAAGCTAGCTAACAAGCTAACACTTGTTTGGCTAGCTGGTACACACAAACACACTAACATGGTGCATGAAACATATTACAGTATGTTGCATGTTTAGTAGGTCTGCAACAAATGTATTTATTCATTATGTTTTATCTTTGACAACTTATTTCTTCCTCCCACCATCTCCTATTAGTTTTGTAGAGGGGTGGCATAATTGTGGTGAGCACAGTTTCAGTGGTTTGATAACTGATGCTAACAAAGGCTAGCTACCTTACTCACAAAACAACAAATAACTGTTTGGCTATCCTAAGTAAACAACACATGTAACTCACTAAAACTTACCAAAGAACACAGCAGAAGGTCTGTCTGCAGACGACTGTGCCATGAATAGTGAAGTGATGTGGAGATCAATGTCTGAAATTCCATTGTCTTCTTCGTCATCGTCAGGTTCGGAGTTCCCGTTCGGAGTTCCTATTATGTATAGTCCAATATGAAGGAGTTCATTAATTGCCCACTGTCGATATTTCTGCCTGCTTTTGAAATTCTGTTGATAGCATTAGCGAGAGCTTCAGCAACTTGTCAACAAACAGGTCCACACACACATGGCTACTTAAATACAGCTGGGGTGGGTGTGGCTACACACACTGCCACACTAATACCCCCCACCGACTTTGCTAACTAAATGTAGGTATTTAGTGAATGTAAAACTATTGGTTATGATATCGAGTGGGTTCTTCATCGCTTCATTTGTCTTTCTATGCCAAAAAACGGAAAACACATATTTTCACAAGACTTGTTTGGCTCGATTGCAAGGTTTCACAATTCCCGACATGAGGACCTTTTAATGAAACGGTGTCACATATATGTATGCAGACATGTTTGAGAGGGAGGGGTGGGTGGAGGGGAGGGAGAAAAACTGAAAATATTCATGCCTTTTTCAATGTACATGACATCTTCTATACTGGAATAAAAAATATTATATAAAAAAAGTTTTTCTAGAGGATTTTTCGATCCTCGAAGATCCAGACGAACTGGTGCACCTGTTAATCGTAACCATTGTCTTTTATGTGGTGAAGAGACAAATAAAGACGACCATTCTTTCCAGAAAGTAGAACTAACCCAAACGATACATGACAAGGCAGTTGCATTGGGGGAAGATCGTATTGTGGCACTCTTTGCAGGAGGAGATCTGGTTGCTATTGAAGCCAAGTATCATCTGAAGTGCTACGCAGGGTTCAACCGCTGTTACAATGCAATTTGTAGAGAAGACACAGTGGGTGAAAACTCTGAGATCACAGCAGAAAATGAATTGCTCCAATTCATAAAGGAAGAAATAGCTGGAGGTTGTAGGAGGTTTGCATTGCAAGACCTAACAGAAATGATGACAGATAAATTGGAACAATATGGAATCCAGCAGACCGTGAACCGGACACGCTTGAAGTTAACAGTCCTTGAACACTTCCCGGATTTAACAGAGGAGAAAGGTATCCGTAACCGAGTTCTCCTTGTACTCGAAGACCGCCAGGAAGATCATATCAGAAGCAACACAAACACCAGATGAGGAAGCACATACATTACTAATGGCAGCGTCAATCCTCAGAAAGGCTGTTGTGGATCATGACACCATTCAGGTTTGATGGTTCATTTCCCAATGGTTGTGAAGAATCATCAGTTCCACAACGTATGAAGTATTTCTTCCGTCATCTCCTCGCAAGACCCAAATCATTGCCAGAACAAGAGAATTCCAGAAGGACCCTCTCTGTGAGTCAGGTGGCCATGTTAAATATGACCTCTCTTTCTGCAAACTCTAATTGTGAGCCACCGCTTACAGTGTTTCTTGCCCTCGGATTGCATTCGCTAACAAGAAGCAAGACGTTGGTCAATCTCCTACACAGATATCGTCTGAGTGTGTCTTACAAGAAAGTCCTCGCCCTTGAAGTTAGCTTTGCACAGGCTATTGCACAGCAAACAAGGAACAACGCAGATATAGTCTGTCCTACTAATTTGCTTCAGCAAATCTTCACAGTTGCAGCCCTTGATAACTTGGATCATAATCCCACATCACATACTGCAAGCTCATCCTTCCATGGAACAGGGATTTCAATCTTTCAGTTTCCTACATCAGAGAATCCTGGGTTGAACCAAGAATGTCTACGAATCGACTCACAGAAAACAGGAGCAGGCAGCAGAGGACCTATCCTGCCTCATTTGTACACGTTTGTACCACCTGTGGGCCAAAATCTTGTCACCCAACCTCCAGTAAAAGTTGTGCAGCTGGTGGCGACCAGTTCCTTCGATGCAGAGAAACAGCATGAACAGGCATGGATGACTGCAGTACATGAAACCCTTTATGTTGATTCTGATGCGGAAAATGCCACTACAGCAATGTGGTCTTCATTCCACGCTGCTCGATCAGATGCAGTTGGACACTTTTCCTGCCACTTTTTCATGAGAAAGCAGCCACCCCAGAAATGAATCGCCATGGAATGGAACTGGTAAGACAACTGAGCACCTCAACCCACAGCCCACCTCAAGTCCCTGTGATGGTAGTGGACCAACCACTCTGTCCTTGCAAAACGAATGCAGTGGACATTCTCTGACATCTTCAGACAAGACAAGTTTGTGGTGATGCTTGGTGGGCTCCACATTGAAATGGCTTTGTGGAGCACCATTAGAGATCTTCTACATGGGTCTGGATGGTCTGAAGCCCTGAAAGAAGCTGGGCTTGTGAAGTCAGAAGCAGCAGCAACATCATTTCTGAAAGCATCCAATGCAATGAGAACAAGATACGGCCATCAAGTTACTGTTGTGGTACTGAACAGCCTTCTGAAGCGAGCCTACGAGGACAGTGGAACCGAGAAGGCCCTTGAGGATTGGACTGAGGGAGTTGCCCAAGAGAGACACCTGAATATAAAGTGCACTTGTACGAGTAGGCCTACCTGCTCTCAGTGCAAGTGCATGCATACAGTTGAAATGCACACGTCTGCGCAAGTGCAAGTGTGAGAAGTAGCAAGACAAGAGCAATTTACAAGACTGACATGTAGGCTGTATGGGATAAGTCAAACAAGTACATTTCAAAGGAGTTACTACTGATCATATTTTGGCACAATTAAAAGATAAATAAAATGTAATGTGATTGTGGTTCACTATATTAGGCCTAAATATGCACAAAAACTTGTTTTAGCTTATCAGTTCAATGATCAACAGTCTATTTTTGTGAATATCAGACAAAATAATGTTTCTATAAGCTATGTGCTTGTATTATCAGATAGTACTCTTGATGCTGAATCCATACATATCTCACTGGTTCAGATCGGACAATCCAATCAAAAGTTATAGCAATTTTGCTAAAAACAGCGCCCCCTAGAGGCCTTATTTCTTATTTGTGGGTGGGCCACTCGAATCTATAGACCCTTATCTTCAACTTAGAAGTGAAAAACAAACTTTAGCACAAATTTGAAATGAAAACAACTATTTACCCATAGATTGCCACCCACTATAAAGAGGATCATTGCTTGAATTGGGATTTCTTTTTTATTCAGGCAGTGTTTTCTCTCTCTGGTCGTAGGCTCCAGAGCACAGGGATCAAGTCCTTGTCCGTTTGCCCAGTCCCAGCCCCTCCGCTGGGAAAGAGCTGTCTAACCCTGGCCCCTCTGCTTGGGAAGAAGTCCAGTGTTGTGAGAGGGACTGGCCCAGGCCCGGCCAGTGGGATCCAGATCAGATTAGTCCCAGCCACGGTAGACAGGCCTCAAGCCAAGGCCACACCCAAAACTAGCTGCCACAACGTCATAGGTAGATGCTCACTTACCATGTGCAGACAAAAGACTCATAAATACTAATTCACTTTTCAACCTTGTTTCCATTTGGAGCCCCAACTCAACGACATAATGAACAGTCCCTAGATGTAGTACCTTCCGTCATTTCCCCCCAATATTTTCTTTGAATCACAGATATGCAAAAGGCTCTGACCAGGCTTTGAGTCACTTGCAGATCGAAGAGACCAAGTATTATGCTAGCTACAGGAAGTTTGCCATTAAAGTGGTTTAACTAGAATACGCTACTTTGCAGGATCCTGGGTATCTCTAGTTGCCTACTCCGACTATCTCTCTCTCTCTCTCTCAATTTGAACTTGTGCTTTTTTTGTCATGAATAAGCAAGAACAACAAAATACAACAACAATAAGAATCAGCGGAATCAACAATAAGGCCATAATTTGTAACTAATGTGAAGCTATAAACAGTCAATACACTGTCACTTCTTATGATATGGAAAGAGGCCAAATACTTAGCTGCCAATGTGGCATACTCAGTTTTTCCCCCCAGTAAATACAAGAGAGGTTTTCTAGCTTTTCAAGTCTGTCAGAGTCTGTCAAAGTCTTTAAAAGTCTGGCAAAATATGTTGGAATCGGGGGAAGTTAAATGTTCTATTTTTTTTTTACAAAATAAGAGAAAGTGTTTTTCTGTTTCTACTCCTCTCTGAATATCTCTCTCTCTCCCCCCCTCTCTCTCTCTCTCTCCCCCCATCTTTCTCTCCCCCCCTCTCTCCCCCTCCCCTCTCTCTCTCTCTCTCTCTCTCTCCCCCGCCCTCCCTCTCTCTCCCCCCCTCTCTCTCCCCCTCTCTCTCTCTCTCTCTCTCCCCCCCTTCTCTCTCTCTCTCTCTCTCTCTCTCTCTCTCTCTCTCTCTCAGATGCCATAACCCCCCAGGCAGCCCCTTTCCTTCACCGTGTTATATCATTGAGGTCCAACACTCCATCTGACGCCTTCATCATCCACGTTAAGGAGGTGCTGGGGGGGTGAGCTGACGTCTACTGTCATCTATTTTACCATCCTGTTTCCATTGATGTTTACTCAGTATTTCATAACAATGACATCAGGAACAAAGTGCACTTAAACTTCAATATTCAACGTAATGTTTTCCGTCGGCCCTCACCAGGATAACATCAGTGCTGATGACCTACCTTGTTAGATTACTGCAAGTAGCAGTGAGGTGTAATGTTGTATTGAGACTCCTCATCCCATCATCACATGAATGAATGAATGAATGAATGAATGAATGAATGAATGGTCTTTATTGTCATTGCTATAGTACAGGTACCAAACAACGAAATTTGGGAGGGGTGGCTCCCCTGGTGCTAGGAAAGAAAGAAAAACTAAAAAAACAAGAAGGGAAAGGAGCTGGTTTATATAAATAAAGGCTATGTACACTATCCACTATACTATACTGTACAGATAAAACGACTAGGGTTGTCATATTGCACATAGTGTTATTGCACATTCATTTAAAACATACATGTTCTCTTAATGTTATGTTAAACAGCGACCCTTTCTTGCAACGTCTCTATTACAAATGTACTAGAGTATATGGAATAAGTATGGAATAACTCAATGTAAAGGATTGCTGTCTATAGTTTGTAGTTGAATGTGTGTGAACGTGTGTGAACGTAGGTACAGTACCTACTTCTAGGCCCTCAGTACCTACTTCTAGGCCCTCAGTACCTACTTCTAGAGTGAAGACAGATTTCTGTCTCCCCTAGTGGACGCTTCGGCACGGTGCACAGGTGCACAGAAAAATCATCTGGACTACGACTGGCCGCAAAGATCATCAAGACGCGAAACGCCAAAGAAAAGGTTTGCGTGTGTGTGTGTGCGTGTCTGGAAATGGCGTTTATTTCCACATGGTACAATGACATCCATTCACGTACATACATACAATATACTACGCAGTGGCGGCTGGTGCTAAACATTTTGGGTGGGGCACAGCAGTGTTTCCTCCAGGATTTTTCACATTAGTGGCGGGGGGGTCCTCTTTCGCTCGCACAGCACGTGTGATTTTTTTTCCGCGTGCACGATTTTTTTTCCGCGTGCTCGCGCACGTTTACCCGTACCTCCGCCGTTCTGTTCGTGGTGATTTTAGAGGCAATAGATTTTTTTTTTTATATTATTACTAACACCAGAAGACAAGACATATAAACTGTGGTGAGCTACATTGCTTGTGTAACATTAGCTAGTAGCTATCCATTTTTCACTCATACACGGCCGGAAAAGTGAACAGAAATACAACGCTGACTTATGGTGGTGCTATCTTGCGGCTGTCTTCACAAAGAGCTCCAGGATGCTTTCTCTTGAGGTGCTCGTTCATTGCAGATGTACTCCTGTGATAGGCCATTTCATTTCTGCACAGTTTACAGACCACCACATTGTTTTCTTTTTTTGTAAAAGCCGGAAATTGCAAAACGTCACGTTTGACGTCAGACTTAACAACCGGATATTCAGGACGCACATTTTTGCGCCCCGGCCTAGAAATAGGAGACAGCCAATTGGAGCGCTGCTACAGCTCACGTGTAAGCGAAAAGTATTCGGCCTGCCATAGACTTGCATTGACCGGCGCCCCGACGCCTCCCCCTATGTATTTTAACAGTGAATTTTACACACACACAGATAAAATGTTTATTGTATTGGAGGATTTTTAATGAATGCTGATAGGCGCCGACAGAATATCAGCCGCATTTTGTGAATAAACAATGTTTATTTAAACATTTTTTTTTTACAAATCGCAACTAGGAAGTGAAGGTGGGGAACTAGGAAGTGAAGGTGGGGGCGGCGCCCCAGCGCCCTCTATCGGCCAGCCGCCACTGATACTATGTCCATTTGTGTTGTGTGTGTTCCAGGCACGTGCCGTGAGCTTTTAGATTGGGTAAGCATAAAATATAGAAATACACATAATTACACATACACGCTATCAGTGAATGCAGTTTCAAGGAAATGCAATTTTGATGCCCTAGAACCCGCTAATAAACTGTAGTGTCACTTTGTGATCAGATTACCAAAAACAAAAAAAACAGTTGCCAGTTTCGACTATATCAGGGGTGCTCATTGTTCTTTTTTATTTTTTTTTTATTTTTTTTATTTTATCCCTTTTTCACCCAATTTGGTAGCCAATTGAACCCAACCTAGCATCCAATTATCCCCTGCCTATTGCGAAGGATCCGCCGCACGACCCCGTGGCCGGCAGTCCCAGAAGAGGCCGCCAGGCAGACTAGCTGACTGGCTCCTCGAGCCCAGCACCTGTTATTCCGGCACCCCGGGGGCGCTGTTGCGCGACGGATCCTTGTCCGGAAATACTCCTATACTGCCCTCGGGAGCGGCCGCCCAATATGCCGCTCCCTGTGTGTGCCCCAGCCATATCCGGATCTGGCGAGCTGGGATACGATCCCAGTCCCCGGTGGGCAGCTTGCACTAGTGGCCAGAGCTTAGACCGCTACACCACCGTGGGGCCGTTCAATCTCAACAAACAAACCCTCCCTCTCTATCTCTCTCAAACACTTTTGGTCCAGAACCACTGGCACGGAGAGCGACATTAGGCCTATCTCAGCGATTGATTAACCAGCTCTCTGATTGATTGATTAAGCAGCTCTCTCTCCAAACACAACGGCACATGACTATTCAAAGGTAAAAGCAGAGGAAGTCTTAAATAAGAAGCCATAGCCAGCAGCACAGTAGTACCCAAACCATATAGCTAAACAAGCACAGATCGCCACCAGCCTCGCCAATCATATAAACCAGCAAAGAAGCCATGACGTAAATTTAAAAATGATATCTTACCTTTACTTGAAAACGAGGTCCATGCGCCTCTCCTTGCGAAGGAACACCTCTGTCACTTTAGTGTAGAAGTCACTCGCCTGTTGCAGTTTGGAAAGTCTCTCTTTTTCAATTGAGATCAGGGCCAGTGATGACACTGACAGTAATGTCCATATTCACAAAATTAAAAAAGCAAGTTATCCTTATTGATTAGATCGTTTGAGCTAGGTAGCATAAACTATTCTGCCGGGCGAGAGAAAGTAGTGTGAAATGTTATGTGAACTTGAAAATGATAGCCAATCAGTAGCTCTTATCGGAATGAAATACCTACTTATTGGCTGTAAGCATGCTTACCATGGCCACATTAAACAGCGGGCTGAGGCATCGGAAAAAAATAAAAAAGACATTTTCACGCATTCGAATGTACGCAAGGGAAAGCAGAGAGAGGAGTGCTTATATGCAACGCAATGCAGAGTAGGAAGTGCTTACTCCTGCAGGTGGCGCTAAAAATGCAACGTCAAAATGAATGACTCCTGCTGCCCTGGGACCTAAAATACGACTCTTTTAATGAAAACAAACAAACGGTTTACATGCACTTTTATTTTAATATTTTCTTTCCTTTCCTTTTTTCGTTGGGTAAGCACTGCTTACCTCTGCTTATATGGACGGCACGTCCCTGGTGTGTTCATATTCCCTGCAGTGCACTGTGTCTGACAGGAAATGGCCGTTACCGAGGTGCAGGTGATGAACCAGCTGAGTCACGCTAACATCCTCCAGCTCTACGACGCCTTTGAGACAAACAACCAAGTGGTGTTGATCCTGGAATAGTAAATGACTACAGTTTCTACTTTCTCCAACCTTACTCTGGGTTCTTTGATGTAAATTCTTTACTGTAAACCAGGGGTGACTTTTTTTTAACCAAGATCTACTTTTCAAGTAGCCAGTCTGCCCAGATCTAACAGTCTAGTTTCAACATCGCAAACGTACACGCACGTACTACAAACACACACACACACACACACACAAACTCACAGTTCCCAGCCTGCATAGTAAACTCACAACACACTTTCTCTCTCTCTGTCACACAGCCACACAGGAGAAGACCATCACAAACCCTCCCTCTTTACAGTGTAAACCCTAATAAAGTCTTAAAATGCGTCAGTGTTGAACTCCCTGGTCTGTGTGTAGGTGAAGCGGTGTTGACAGAGCTGTTTTGTGTGTGTGTGTGTGTGTGTGTGTGTGTGTGTCTGTGTTTGTGTCAGTGTTGAGGGTGGGGAGCTGTTTGATAGGATCGTGGACGAGAGCGCACCGCTCACGGAGGTGGACGCCATGCTGTTCCTCAGGCAGGTGTGTGAGGGGGTTCACTACCTGCACCAGATGTACATCCTGCACCTGGACCTGAAGGTGAGGCTGCTGGCCATCTGGGTTACCTAGCAACACATACCAGGCACACACACACTAACACACACACACTAACACACACACTAACACACACACTAACACACACACACTAACACACACACACACTAACACACACACAAATACCAGGCACACACACACACACACACACACTAACACACACACACACACACACACACACTAACACACACAAATACCAGACACACACACACACTAACACACACACACTAACACACACAAATACCAGGCACACACACACACACACACTAACACACACACAAACACACACACACACACAAATACCAGGCACACACACACTAACACACTAACACACACACTAACACACACACTAACACACACACTAACACACACACACACACACACACACACACACACTAACACACACTAACACACACACACACACACACACACACACACACACTAACACACTAACACACACAAATACCAGGCACACACACACACACACACACACACACAAATACCAGGCGCACACACACACACACACACACACACACACTAACACACACAAATACCAGGCACTCACACACACACACACACACACACACACACACACACACACTAACACATAGAATACCAGGAACACACACACTAACACACACAAATGCCAGGTACACTTCAATCATCACAAAGCAAAATCTATAACTGCCAAACGGCCAAAATGTGTTAAGTTTTCAACCAAAACACAAAAATGTGCACACACACAACACACACACACAGTTTCATTGAAGACAGTGGTACACAATTGCAAATCCCCTTGCCCTCAGTCTTGTTGGGTCAGTATTTGAAAACCCAGAGTGCAGCTTTAGAACTTTGCTGTCATAGTTGTTCAAATGAGTTGATGCTCTGTTCACAGCCCGAGAATATCCTTTGTGTGAATCGCAACGGACATCAGGTGAAGATTATTGACTTTGGATTGGCCAGAAGGTAATGCGTGTGCGTGTGCATGTGTGTGTGTGTAAGACCTGGGTGGGATTTTTAACCGAATCTCTATTTTTGATGTACAAAGGTACAGACAGGCCCAATCCCAATACACCCCATTGCCCCTACAATTCAGCCCTACCCCTCCGTTTTAGAGGGGTAAAGCCCAATTTATACTTCTGCGTAAAACCTACGGCGTAGCCTACGCCGTAGGTTGACACGCACCTCTCCAAAAGTGTAACTACGCGGCAGTGCCTACGCAGACTGTAAGCACTGTGATTGGTAGCACATGATTCCGACATGATTCCGACTCTCTCTTAGGCCAAAATGCGGAAGCCATGACAGAAATGTCATTTACTTTTTCTGTAATTACTTATTAATAAAGATTTGAAAGATTATGATAACCATCGTATTATCTTAGTTTAATGTCATTTCAATGCATCATAGAACTTCGATAAACTGCGATAAAAAAATCGCTATTATGCCGCTATGAGTACACCGTTCCAACGGAGCGCCCCATGGAAGCGTCAAGCACAGCCTTCCCATAAGGAGCGCGATTCACATTTACGAGATGTACAATCCTGTTTATTTAGAAATAAATGATTACCTGTGGCGTTTGACAGCGGATGATGATAAGACATATTTAATGTAAAGAACTGTGATTGGTCCGCTGGGTAGCGTCACATTCCGACTCTCGTAAATGCGGAAGCCATGACAGAAATGTCATTTACTTTTTCTGTAATTACTTAATAAAGATTTGAAAAATTATGATAAACATCGTATCATCTTAGTTTAATGTCATTTCAATGCATTATATACATTTTCTTTACAACAAGCATTAAAAAAAATCGATATTATGCCGCTATGAGTACACGGTACACCGACCAACGCGACGCAGACCGACCAACACAGAAGTATAAATTGGGAGAGCCCTTGCGTAGGCTACGGCGTAGTCGCGCGTAAATTCGACGCAGAAGTATAAATTGGGCTTAAGGCGAACTGGTAGTGCTACTGAGGTTTTCAGAGGCACACTCAAAATGGAATGTTATGAGAAATATCCTAGAATGCCTTGTGAAAAGGTTGATCATTGAATTAATAATAACTGATAACAATAACAATAACTGATAATGCAGCCTAAGGCCCAGTCCCATCACACCCTGTGTCCTTACAATGTAGCCCTACCCCTCCGTTTAGCACGTTCACGCATAGGGGTAGGGTGTCCTGATTCTTGTTGGGATAAAGGAGTAGGGCGAAGTGGTAGGGCTACATAGCCCTCCAGTTTTTTTCACACACTCCAAACTGAGTGTTATGAGAAATCTCCCAGAATGCCCTACAAATCATCGGCAAGATAGTGGCGAACGCACAAGCAACAAAAGAAAACCACAAATAGAATTATTTCCTTCGTTAATAAAGATATATAAATGGTGATAACCATCAGATTATCTTAGTATGCTGATAGCTACCTAGCTAATGTTACATCATTGTTTTAAGGCTGATTTGTGAATGACAGTCCCGTATTTTGACACATTTCCCCCCTTTGATGGCATATGACGCCCAAAATGTCAGTCCAGCAGCAAAGTTGTTACATTTGTTACCGCTCCTCTAATATCAGTGCAGACTGGCAGGGTAGGAGCAGGGTTGCTAGCCTACAGAGCACCGCTATTCTGTCATGAACTGGCCTGATAATGAAGCATTGTTCTTTTTTATTTGATGACTTGTTTGATTGATTGATAGCATGAAATGTATAAGTTGGGAATGAATCACAAGCGTCCATGCTTTTCTATGATACCACTGATGACGTATCAGGGTCTTGAAGGGTCAGAATCAGAATCAGAAGACTTTATTGCCATGACATGTAAACATGTTAGGAATTTGGTTTGGGACAGTAGAGCACGGTTTACAGCAGGACAGGTGCAAGACAGGACAAGACAGTGCAAACCAACATCATAGTGCAAGAGTCATAATTAATATAAATATAAAGTGCAGAGATCAAGTGTTCAAGTGTTCATATCCAGACAGTCCAAAGCTCTCTGGGTGGGGGTGGAGGGAGGGTAGATAGATAGGGGTCAGGTCAGGGGGGGGGGCCAGCAGCATTTAGGAGCCGGATGGCTGTGGGGAAAAAGCTGTGTGCATGTCGGGCCTTCACAGTTTTTAGGGACCGCACCCTCCTGCCTGAGGGGAGCGGGCCGAAGAGACCGTGTCCTGGGTGTGCGGGGTCAGCCATGATCTTCCTGGCCCTCCCCAAAGCCCTACTTTTAAACAGGGCCTCAAGGGGGGGCAAAGGGCAGCCATGGTCGTCCCATTTCATAGGGGAAGATTTCAACCACTACCCCTTGTAACTCTGTTCCGAGGGGCATGCGAAAAAGAGGGGTAGGGGTGAAAATAAGAAATGGGATTGGGCCACACTTTTGTCATGAATTAGCTTGGTGTTGAATCTTACCGGCACTAGTAACAACACCGAAATATGCCCTTTATGAAATACTAAACCCAGGTCTGAGTGTAAAAAAAAAAAAGCAAAGATAACACATCTGTATATCCTGGTTGCTTATTTATTGGCTGTGCTGTCGGTTTTCCCTCAAAGAACACCTTATTGATCGATGCCCTTCCTCTCTGCCCACCAGATACAGACCACGGGACAAGCAGAGGGTCAACTTTGGAACACCTGAGTTTCTGGCCCCAGAGGTGGTGAACTATGACTTTGTGTCCTTCCCAACGGACATGTGGACCCTGGGGGTGGTCACCTATATGCTGTGAGTCAGCCTAGAGGGGGTGGTCACCTATATGCTGTGAGTCAGCCTAGAGGGGGTGGTCACCTATATGCTGTGAGTCAGCCTAGAGGGGGTGGTCACCTATATGCTGTGAGTCAGCCTAGAGGGGGTGGTCACCTATATGCTGTGAGTCAGCCTAGAGGGGGTGGTCACCTATATGCTGTGAGTCAGCCTAGAAGGACCAGACACAGTTTCTGATTCCCTGTGAAGTGACTCTACAAACTTTAAGACAAGGGTATTCATTTCATTCAGAAATTGCATGAACTATCATCACTGCACTCAGATGAATGTGGTTGTCTAACTTGCTGAAGATATCGTATCATATCATTTGAGCTAATTCTACGGGTGCCAACAAAGGAGGTGAATACTTATGCAACCAGGCATTTTTTTTTTTTTTTTTTATGTTATACTGTATTTATACAACTTTGAAAGTGTCCAGCAAGCTGTAGATCTGTGGGGAAAATCTGAATTGAATGTATATACGTAAATGTAAGGCTAATAGTGCTGGGGAGGGGGAATACTTTGCAAGGGATTGTATAAGAAAGATGGTAGTTGCTCCACTCTGCCCATAGTGGGCTAGTTCAAATCATTGCCATAGTTTCTAGCTATCAAAGCCTTTCAGGGCCACAGTGTCCAGGGAATGGGAGCTTGGGGTGTTTGTGGATAGGGCCCAGGACGAGCCTGATCTACATGTTCCCTTCACTTTCATATCAGTTCTAAATGCTGTGGCCCACCATGCTGGTGTGTGGAGGCCAGTGTCTTGTCCAACACTGTGTACTGGGTACTGGGCTGTATGTGGATGTTGTTTCCTCTGCCCCATCGGCAGGCTGAGTGGCCTCTCCCCCTTCCTGGGCGATGATGACAGCCAGACCCTCAACAACGTCCTGGCTGTCAACTGGTACTTCGAGGAGGAGGCGTTTGAGCACATCTCAGCTGAGGCCAGGGACTTCATATCCAACCTGCTGATCCGGGAGAAGGGGTGAGGGAGAAGGGGTGAGGGTCGCTAGCCTGGCTTAGAAGCAATCAATGTCTCAGGTTTGGTTGACGGTGGAGAGGGGGGGGGGAGTCAGAGTCTTTTGCCTTTGTCCATTATCTAGGGCAGGGGTCGGCAATTAGGTTTGGCCTCGGGCCCAAACAAATTTGAGCCACTAGATAGCGGGCCCGAACATAATCAAAGGCTAATTTAAGTAATTGATTGTTAAAAAATGTGACACGTTCTAATGCTTTGACTTTTCTTTCGAAAAATGTACACATCGCTAGTCAACTAACACAGCTTGTTTTGTGAGCCTGCTAACAATGTAAAGTAGTCTTAAAGTTAACTAGGTAGCAGTCCAATCCATTACGTTGCAGTATTAGGCTTGACTAGCGAGTTTGTGTTGTGATTCTCAACAACGTTGAAACGTAGTTTCACCCTTTTCCATATTTTTGAATAATAAATATGTGGACTGACGATGTATCGCAGCCTAACTTATTCTAATAATTATTTAACATATTTTTATTCTGAATGATTCCCCCCTCCTCCCAGACATGGTCACATTATTTATTATTGGATTGGTTGTTTGCGTGTCGGGTGAAGTTAGCTAAACATTTAACCTGCTAGCTAGCAAGAGAAACATAATGTCACTCTCCAAAGGTCTAAAGAGGAAAGTTGCCGTTGTGAGACTCACATCTTCAGTGCTCACAATGTTCCCTTTCTATACATGCGAGTCGTCCTTTTCGTCAATGAATGCGATAAAGACGCACGAGAGGAATCGATTGATGCATAAAAATACAAATAAACTGCCTGCGGATTAAAGTGACGTCAATATCACCAGATATCAAGCAAATAGTGACCGATGGGAGATGCCACTTTTCACATTAAGTGAGTACCAAGCCTGTCGTTATTGTATTTAATAACCTAATTGTATTTTGTATATTTTGAATGAATGGCTTATGGCTCATTGTACTTATTATCCCTAATAGCGCGTTTGCTCTGTCGTTTCAGGAGCATAGGCCTACCACCACTTTGCGCCGATTTTGTTGTCAATGTTTTTCAGAAAATTAAACAGAATTTGCTTTGTTACTGTTCATATGTGTGTTGCAGTCACATACGTAAACATTACGTTTGAATGATTTAATGAGCTGATGTTATTTTTTTCAAACCACACACCGCATGTTGGCTATTTCAGCACCACGCCTTGTCCACCTACTTATGATTCACTCTGAGGGGTTCAGGGTCAGTGCGCTTCGGTGCACCCCGCTGCCTGATTGTCTGTCCCTGTGTCATTCACTCTCAACATGAATAAAAGTACAATAAGCATTATTCAGGTGGAGGTAGATTCTCTATTCGGACATTATAGGCGCGGTGTGGGACTGTCGGTCCGATATTGTAAAAAAATAAAATAAAAGTGGATTCTCAAAATAATCTGCTGGGCCAAATATTATTGGTGACGGGCCAGCAATGGCCCACGGGCCGCCTATTGCCGACCCCTGATCTAGGGGTATTCCAAAAGCGGGTCCTCAGCCAAAACAGTTGGATAGGAAGGGGGGGTAATGCCACAGTGAAGGGGGGTAATCCCACAGTGCAGTGGCGTAATTCCATCAACGTTGCTAAAGGGAAATCCTGGCTTATTTTGATCAATTTTGCGAGATTTATTAAAAAATCCTGCCTTATTTTGATAAGTCTCATCAGACTTATCAAAAATAAGCTTGGATTTTCCTTTAGCAATGTTGATGGAATGCCCCCCAGGTCACACAGGAAGGTAATCACACATATCCCCTCACCACTCCTTGCCGTCTGCCACAAACTTTAAACAAATGTTCATGATAATAATTTGAAAACCCTTCTTAACTTTTGGATCTATGCATTAACTAAAACAAAATGCATGAAAAACAACATAGAATGACAAAATGCACAGCATAATAAAGAAACAATTAGCGGCTAGATAGATGACCATTTAGGGCTAGGCGGTGGGCCGAAGCTGTCTATCTGCTTTAGTTTTTGAAATGATCGATCTGCAACTGCAGACTAGTTGATTTTTTCATATAAGCTAAATGTTTTTTTTGGAACATGGTTCCGTTTGTTGGCAGCCTATTTTCGAATGACGTTTTATGAAAACTAAACTTACGATTCATAAGTTAATAAGGAGAATGCTTGGGGCTACTATGCCGCTAACCAATCAAAACCTGTTAAAGCGTCACCTGACTTGACGTCTGCCAATGATATTCCTACAAAATACGGAACTATGAAGTAAACAACGGAAAGACGAGAAGACTGAGTTGTTTCGGATAACTTTACTGTCAAGTAATGTTTCAGGTAAGATTTGCATGTCATACTAATTCATATCACATATTAATGAACAAGTCCATGTCATGTTGTGTCAATACAAACATGTTCTATATGCTATTTTACTGAAAAACCCGACCTAACGTCACCCGCGATTGTGAAGCTAATTAATTAACAAGCTAGTTACCAATGATGTCAACTATGTCTATTCTCAATTATTTCAGTAATAATTGTGCCAAATTGGGACCAGTAACATTAACTTGTGTGTGAGTACGTTATATGTGTGTGCAAGCATGTTTTTGATATTGTCAATCGTCTCACTTTTACGAGGTGAGCTGGTAAGACAAAACCCAAGACTAAGTGTATCTTCACTTGCCTTGCCTATAATTGACGAGACTAGACAAAGATTCAAGTGTTTAGAGAACATTTATAACGTGTTATGTGTTTTCGCAGTGCAAACACAGACACATGTCTGTACATGGTAGGTTGTTAGATTTGCATGTGCATCTCCCTTTCACACATTTTGTTTTTTTGCAGGAGCAGTATACAAGCTCTAAAACTGGGGCTGGGGGAAGTGACATCCAGTCAATCCCAAAGAAATCTCCCTCTGTCTTCCAGCCATGGCTCATTGGCGGAGGGATGTCTGGCTGGCTCTTAAGGGACCTCCTGTATATGGCTGCCTGGTAGTTTGCCCGCTGACTATGTTTGTGCAAGGCATCCTTATTTAGTGGTAGACTTCGGTCATTGCACTTCCCACTCTTAAACATTGACAACTATCTAAATTTACATCCCTACAGCCTTTGTGGTCGTAGAGGTCGCATGTAAATGCCTCAATTTCCTCATACAGCTCTGTTGGCAGTTGAAAAGCTGTTCCCAACTTTTGGAAAGTAGCACAATGCTCTTTGTTGTACAGGAGTGTTTTTACGGCCTTCACTTTTCCATTGCCGTGCAGTGCACTCACTGTATCACAGCCGGTGAAACAGTGAAATCCAATGAGCGCATCAGAGACTTCATCACCAAGATGGCTGTGTATTCTCTGTACGTGTATGGTGTTTGTTTGTCCCTTTCCCTTTTGTGGAAGTACAGGTTTGCTCCTATTTCCTTACAGAAAGCGATAGCCAGTACAAACACATCTGTGTCAGGACTGCTGATCACAACATGTGAGCTATACTGTGAGGCATGTTCACAGTGAAGCAACAGCAAGGTGTCTGCCTCCTCCTGTATTGAGAACAGTGTGAGCAGTGGTAAAACCTCAAGTTCTGTGCCACTGCTGTTGACTCTGATCACATGACACTCAGACCCATGTCCAACAATCAAAGTGATGTCTTGAATTTGGTCTTTCCTGGACTTGGACCATGTCTCAAAAAGAAACTGTTGTAGGTTTTCTTTGTTTTGGCCACAAGTCAAGAACTTGGACCAAAGTCTTCTGGTCAGCTGAATATATTGTTGTCAACTGACATCCTTTTGTTGCTCGTCGACCTCGTTCTGCGTTCTTTATACTCAGTGTTTTGTAGGTGTCAGGGACACTACTTTAGATTTACTCACTTTGGCTGCATTGATCAGGTACATTAGTGCACTGTTGGCAAATCTTCCAAATGTATCTTGGAGTTTCATAGCCTGTACTAGTGCCATTGCATCCCACACCCAGGTTGAGCCATCAGGGATTTCAACTGTGGCTGGTGGATTTACTGATCCTTCTAGAAAGTGCATTAATTTGGCTTTGTCAGTTTTCACAAGAGAGCCTTCTATGTTCGCAATTGCTGCAGGAAAGGGTCCCAGACTATAGACCAGCATTTCCCCTATGTCTATCTTCCTCACTGTTCCCACAACAATAGTAAAAGTAGTAATGCTTCCAACGTTATAGCCTAGTTTATTTAAAACTCTCCTAATCTGTTTACCCAGGTAACCCCAGATGCTCAGCCCTGGACTGCACTGCACATCTTCTGGACCTGACCTGGCAGGGCTGACCCTGACCCATTGATGCCTTGTTCATATCTTGTTCATGTCATATCTTAGCTTGTTTATATCATATTGTTAATAATGTTCATGTCATATCTTAGCTTGTTTATATCATCTTGTTCTTATAAATAATTTATATTGCTATAAAAAACCTGCAGCCTCCTGTACTGATTTTTCCCTTCTCTTGTGGGCTCTTTCAATGTTTCGTATGTTGGCATACTATATACATTAGGGATGCAACCTCAGATAATATGTTCAAGTCAAGACTAAAAACCCATCTTTTTAATATTGCCTTTAAATGACTAAATCATTAAATTAAGATTATAAAAACCCATGCTTTTAATATTGCATTTAAGTTACAAAATAATTAAATTAAGATGATATAATGATTAAAGCACTTTGAGCTGCAACGTTTGCAGGAAAAGCGCTATACAAATAAAGTTATTATTATTATATAGCATTGTCTATGGTAGCCAATATTAGCTGGCACATCTGGAATGTAACTGTCTACTAGGTTATATATTTTTACAGCCCTTTCTGCAATTTGGCTTTCTGCAGTGTGAAGATTCACCCACTGTAGAGAACAATGTACAAATTTGGTCCAACTTGCATCTGAAAATGCTATAATATTGTCCGTTCGGTTTGTTAAATGCATACAACACTCCATAATTCATCACATCTCTTTATTTCCCCGTGGTTGCTAGGGTTAACATCCAGTCAGTTGCTAGGGTACATTTCGGGGTGCTAATGAAGCCATACTCGAATTCTGATTGGTTTATCAACTAGAGCGACCAGCGATGTCCCTGAGCAGACAGACGATTAAAAAATAAGTTTGTGAAAATCTCTGTCATAACTACAGCTGCCAACAAATTGTTGTAGACTTCAGAGAATTACTTAATATTGTATGTAAGAGATTGTGTACTCTGTAGATGGAAAAAGATAAACTTCACGAAAAACGCGTTCGGCCCACCACCTAATTGGCTTAACCATCAAACTACCAACATATTTCACATACATTGTTTACCAACAGACAACCTCATTGATTTCCTAGTTGGGAAAGCCTGAGGAAACCCTTTGCAGAAAGTAGTTACAAAGGTATGGAAACCTGTTCGAAATGACGCCTCTTGACACGTTCAACCACTCAAATACCTTGCTTAGGCAGAGCTCCAAAACTTCCTTCAAATTCAAGCCATCTTCCATTTTCTTCAATTTTGCAATCTAGCATAGGCAACAACTCCTTACCGGAGTCGGAAAAGACAACACATGTACAGTAATACCAAGCAATCATTCTACGGGCGTTTGGGGGAGGGTTCTTGGAATATAACATCCAACAAAACTGCAAGCATATTCTCCTATCTCTCCATCCAGTTCAATCCAAGCCTGATCTCCAAAGGAGGCCTGAGAACAATGTGATTTGAGGTATAGCTACATGAGGCTAACCCACAGCCGTCTAGTCAGACCCCAATACTGAAAGCATCTTTAAAAAGCCACAATCTTTGAAAAATAAAAGGTAATAATTATTCTTCCATAATCATGATTTATTTTCCCCCTCGCCCATGTACACACTTTAATAGTCTAAAGCAGCGGTTCCCAACCTTTTTGGACTGACGGCCCACTTTACAAATCTCTACTAAAGGATGAAACCAATAGGGGCTAATGGGAGCTAAAATCATAGTCATCAGGTCAGGCGACCCCATGTGGAATAGGCACTGTCTCACTGTGTTACTTGCTCTGTCATGTCCTATGGGTTCTTAACATGTACCACAGTAACATGTTCTCTATTAACATGTACCACAGTAACATGTTCTCTGTTAACATGTACCACAGTAGCATGTTCTCTGTTAACATGTACCACAGTAGCATGTTCTCTGTTAACATGTACCACAGTAACATGTTCTCTGTTAACATGTACCACAGTAACATGTTCTCTGTTAACATGTACCACAGTAGCATGTTCTCTGTTAACATGTACCACAGTAGCATGTTCTCTGTTAACATGTACCACAGTAGCATGTTCTCTGTTAACATGTACCACAGTAACATGTTCTCTGTTAACATGTACCACAGTAACATGTTCTCTGTTAACATGTACCCCAGTAGCATGTTCTCTGTTAACATGTACCACAGTAACATGTTCTCTGTTAACATGTACCACAGTAACATGTTCTCTGTTAACATGTACCCCAGTAGCATGTTCTCTGTTAACATGTACCACAGTAACATGTTCTCTGTTAACATGTACCCCAGTAGCATGTTCTCTGTTAACATGTACCACAGTAACATGTACCACAGTAGCATGTACCACAGTAGCATGTTCTCTGTTAACATGTACCACAGTAACATGTTCTCTGTTAACATGTACCACAGTAACATGTTCTCCCTTTTTTTTGTGATCAATTTTTTATTATTATTTCAGGGAATAATACAAGGGAGTGGTAACATATAATTAAACAAAAGAGAAATAGAATGGCAAAAATCCAGTACAAATGCAAAATGCCCATAAACGTTCCACCCTTCCCAATCTCCCTTTGCCCTAACAGTCCCCCACCTCCCCCTTCTCCCACAAATGTCCCTCCCGCCACATATCTCCAACCCACCCGCCCAATCACAGCCCCCACCCCCACCCCCAGGATCCCATTAGATATTAGCCTATAGTAACGTCTTGAGAATGGTAATGGTTTGATCCCAGCATGTAACATTATCAGAGATTGATCCTAGGCATCATCTGATGCCTGTTAGCTATCCAGTGTTCCATGCTGGCCATGTCTGTAAAGTCTAAGATCCATGTTCTCCCTGTTGTCTTGTTTGGCCAGTGGACGACTCAGCGCTGCACAGTGTCTCAATCACCCGTGGCTCAACAACATCTCAGAGAAAGCTAAGCACAGCGCCATTGTGCTCAAGTCCCAGGTCCTGCTGAAGAAATACATGGCCAAGAGACTGTGGAAGGTCAGAGTCCTCAGCCAGACAGCCACACACACATTTGTTTATTTGAATCTCAGCCACAAACACTGAAGAAGGCTTGGACTTGTAGAATACCTTCCTTACTCACTCTGGGTTGTAGAGTACCTTCCTTACTCACTCTGGGTTGTAGAGTACCTTCCTTACTCACTCTGGGTTGTAGAGTACCTTCCTTACTCACTCTGGGTTGTAGAGTACATTTGAACATTGAACATTGTCAAATGTTTTTTTTTCTGGCAGAAAAACTACATTGCAATAGCGGCAGCCAACAGATTCAAGAAGATCAGCAGCACCGGGTGTCTGACCTCTCTGGACGTCTGACCTCTCTGGGTGTCTGACCTCTCTGGGTGTCTGACCTCTCTGGGTGTCTGACCTCTCTGGACGTCTGACCTCTCTGGACGTCTGACCTCTGGACGTCTGACCTCTCTGGACGTCTGACCTCTCTGGACGTCTGACCTCTCTGGGCGTCTGACCTCTCTGGGTGTCTGACCTCTCTGGGTGTCTGACCTCTCTGGACGTCTGACCTCTCTGGACGTCTGACCTCTCTGGACGTCTGACCTCTCTGGACGTCTGACCTCTCTGGGCGTCTGACCTCTCTGGGTGTCTGACCTCTCTGGGTGTCTGACCTCTCTGGACGTCTGACCTCTCTGGACGTCTGAGACTCCCACATCCACAATCTACCAGTGATGAGAACAGATGTTGCCTTTTTGATGCATGTTCAGTTTTTTGTGTTTTTTCCCCCTTAAATGTTATGTTTTTACTTTAGTGAGGTTTATGAGAGAGTGCTATAGAAATAAAATATGTTATTATTATTATTATGATCATTATCATGATTATATAATATTACTATTATTATGATCTACAATAAATTGGCCAATGTGTGTGAATAATTTGGGGATGTGTCACTTGTGTCAAAATCAGCAACAATAAAAAACGTTCATATTTGTACTTGTATGTACTTGTAAAAGAGATCACAATTTGCAATTCCATTCGTTGTATCAGCTGGGATCAACTCAAGAATCATCTAAATGATGATGCTAAATTCCTACTACGCATTAGAAAATAAACCTCCAAGTAGTACAATGCTATGCCCCCACCAACAATGCAGACGATGAAACCAAGGAACACTTCTACAACCAACTGTATCACATACTGCACATTAACGCAAATACCTAATCAGCCAATCATGTGGCAGCAACTCAATGCATTTAGGCATGTAGACATAGTTAAGACGATCTGCTGAATTTCAAACCAAGCATCAGAATGGGAAAAAGGTGATTTAAGTGACTTTGAACGTGTTCATGCCAGACGGGCTGTTTTGAGTATTTCAGAAAGACTGGGATTTTCCCACACAACCATCTCTAGAGGTAACAGAGAATGGTCAGAAAAAGAGAAAATATGGTAATGGTTGTGTAATGGTAGTGGTGGTCTAGTGGATAGTGAGTTGGACTTGTGATCGGAAGGTTGTGAGTTCAAATCCCGCCTGAAACCACACCACTAGTGTGCCCTTGAGTAAGGCACTTAGCCCTCAGTTACTTAAGGGGGAATGTCCCTGTAATTCGTAATTGTAAGTCGCTTTGGATTAAAAGCGTCTGCTAAATGGCATAACTAATTAATTAATGGTATGGGGGATATTTTCTTGGCACAAATATATTCAGCAACTGCATAATATTATAATGTCAATATGGACCATTCCATCTCTGAGGAATCTTTCCAGCACCTTGTTGAATCTATGCCACAATGAATTAAGGCAGTTCTGAAGGCAACAGAGGGGGTTCAACCCAGTACTAGCAAGTTGTGCCTAATGAGGTGGCTGGTGAATGTACGTGGAAACCATATGGAAAGAGACGATGTGAAAAAGTGGTAGAGAGAAGGTATCATTGAGCAATCCATCTAATGGAACTCTCCTGTTTATCTCAATTTCATAGATTTTGAAAAGGCTTTTGACAGTGTGGATCGAGAGATGCTGTGGAAATTGATGGCGCACTACCACCAACATTTATCAGCATCATCAAGAGCACCAAGGGATGCAATGCCAAGTTCTCCATGAAGGATGCATATCAGAGGCCTTTGAGGACCTGACTGTGGTGGGATGCTTGCTCTCGCCCTTCCTCCTCCTCCTCTGCATAGACTGGACTATGAAACAGGTAACCAGCAACAGCCGAACTGGCATACAGTGGAGCCTGACCGAACAGCTAGAAGATCTGGATTTTGCTGATGATTTGGAAATACTAGCAAACACACACACACACACACACCAATAGATGCAGGAAAAATCACACAAACTAGAGATAACAGCTGCTTCATTTGGGCTCAAAATCGCCGCATCAAAAACCAAAGTACAGACCTTCATTAACCACTGCCTCCGACGCCTCCTTGGAATCTACTGGCCCAACACCATCTCAAACATCTACTGGTCCAACACCATCTAAACATCTACTGGCCCAACACCATCTCAAACATCTACTGGCCCAACACCATCTCAAACATCTACTGGTCCAACACCATCTAAACATCTACTAGTCCAACACCATCTCAAACATCTACTGGCCCAACACCATCTCAAACATCTACTGGTCCAACACCATCTAAACATCTACTAGTCCAACACCATCTCAAACATCTACTGGCCCAACACCATCTAAACATCTACTAGTCCAACACCATCTCAAACATCTACTGGCCCAACACCATCTAAACATCTACTGGTCCAACACCATCTAAACATCTACTGGCCCAACACCATCTAAACATCTACTAATCCAACACCATCTCAAACATCTACTGGCCCAACACCGTCTCAAACAGCAACCTGAGGGAACTCACCAAACAAGAAACAATAGAAATCCAAATCAGGAGGAGAAAATGGAACTGGATTGGCCACACACTCAGAAAACAAAACAATTCAAATCAATGGCAAAGCAGGCTTTAACATGGAACCCACAAGGCAGGAGGAAGACCTAGAACCACCTGGAGAAGAACCACAGAACAGGAGATGAAGGCGGAAGGGCTGTCATGGCAACAACTGGATCGGACAGCACAAGACCGGAGAGGAAGGAGGGGTTTCATCGATGACCTTGTCTTCACAGCTTTTTTTCAAAAGGATTTGACTGAATGAATAAAGAACAACTTTGACACCAAAACAATCTTAAATGATAAATGCTAAGCTATTAAATAAAAGGGTTAATTCAAAAACAACGTGACTATCAATGACATGGGGATTAAGTGAAATAGGTAGCTTTATAAAGGTAAAGGCTGCAAGACTGCTCAGGCTACAGTGATGTCACAGGCCCTGTCGGGAGGCTTTTCAGGCACTGAAACCTAGACTTCAGTTGCCCAAAGCACATCTCAATTCTTGCCCTGGTTTTGGTTGAAGGCCATCTCTGCTTGTGTTGCTGGTTCTGGGTAGGGAGTCAGCAAGTATGGCATACAGGGATAGCCTCTGTCCCCAAGCAGAACTCCATTAAACTCCCCTTCAGAATAAAGGTGTTGGTTAAATAGACATGACATTCTTAAGCTTCAAGTACATTAAGTGAACCTTGGATAGTGAAGAATCTTCTTGTCGGTAAAATTATGGAATAGATCAATCTATTGAGGATTCGTGATCTTAAATGCGTTGTGTCATCTCAGGATAGATCAGGTGTGCAGCATACACGATTTGACAAGGAATAGAATGTTCCAACACGGGTCCAATGAGTACTAACAGATTTTATTAAGACAACAGCAGAATAACTTTGTCAGTACAGTACAAGCATTTGAACATCATGAAATACAGACAGGTTTAAATACTTTTCATGTTATCTCAGATGTTACGTTGTGAATGAGCTCACCATCCCTGGTGCCTACCACCCCCCCCCCCCCCGCCCAAGGTCTTAAGATAACAACCCCGAATCTATCTATTTGTGGCGTCACTGCTAACCGTGAAGATCAGGCTGACCTGGAAGAAGCAGAATGTGTGTGTGTGTATGTGAGTGGGTATGCATGTGTCTGAGTGACATGAGAATAGAGTGTACCGTATGTGTGTGTATGTATGTGTGTGTGAGTGACATAAGCATATATGTTTCTAGACAATCCCACCAAGATCTAACAATAGTAATAACATTGTCTTGCCTTGTGCAAACCTCTGTGACAGTGATGATGCTCGAAACATTCTGGAGTCATGGTCAGAGCCAGGCCGTTTTGCTTGGATATTAGATATCAGGCAACTTCCAACCCAGATCATCTGACGACAGAGAGGGTCACCTTCAATGATGTGGCACACTTTGCTTGGCAGAGAATTCATTTAAAATTGCTCAACATGACTAAGAGGTGTTGATGCAGTGGTGTCTTTCAACATGTAAAAATCCAGTTCACTATTATTTGAACATTTGTCTCACATTCCAGAATAATATTAGGGTAGACCTCAGCCAGAGGCTCACCTTCCCACCCGAAATTGCAGCGACCAACCTGCGCCCAGACCTAGTCCTCTGGTCCAAGTCCTGCCGGCGTGTCTTCATCGTAGAACTGACGGTCCCATGGGAGGAGGCCATCGATGAGGCATTCGAACGGAAGAGGCTGCGGTATGCCAACTTAGCAGTCGAAGCAGAGGGGCGGGGCTGGAACGTGAAGGTGTGGCCAGTGGAGGTGGGCTGCAGAGGCTTTGTAGCCAGCTCCACCACAAGGCTCCTGAGGGCAGTAGGGATCAGAGGACAGGCCCAACGGAAGGCAATCAGAGAACTGTCCACTGCAGCAGAACGGAGCAGTCACTGGCTGTGGCTGAAACGTAGGGACCCAACATGGGCTCCCAAATGACCACGTGGTGCCACCGTGCGACACACACCCAGGCCTGATCAGCCTGTGGTGGGCCAACCTCGGCAGAGGGTGTCTTGTGATAACTGGCCGAAACACCCAATGAGGTCGGGGACCACAACTGAAGATGTGTCGTACTGGTGGCACCACGTGATCATTGCCAAATTCCACTCCACCCAAGAGGACATCTCCAACTCCACTCAATTGTTGTGCTGAATATTTAGGGATTTTAACAACCAGTCCTATTAAGAATCCTTGTGTTTACTCAATCTTTGGATCCAGTCATTCAATACAAATAATCTATGCGTAAACATAAAACCAGTTAGCATTTCTGGATTAAAGTAAAGGTGTTCATTGTGAAATAAAGAGAAATCAATCAAATCTAAAGAGTACTTTATTATTTTACATTCTGACAACAATAGGAAAACGCTTCAATGATAATGTTGAAAAGAGCAGTTCGGCCATTCTCCTTTCTTCTACACTATAGGGTGATAGTACAAACAGCTAGAACATTGTCCTAAGTTAACAAGATTGAGGAAGTGATGCCTGCACATCAGAAGTGCTCCAAGCAAACAAACCCCACAATGCAATTGGATAGAATCATCATTTATCATGTTTGATGGGAACATGGCTGTTGTGCTAGCATCCCTTCATCAATGTACTAGGCTAACCTCAATACAAAACTATAGCTATAAAGAATGTGCGTTTGTTCGACTGAAAAAAAAATAAAACTGTTTTCTCTGTAATTACATGGAGAGTAACCAGTTGCACTTCTCTGAGGTAGTCAACAAGTATAAAAATATCATGGGCATGGATAAACTGATATATATCAGGTTAGGTTACACAACTACTGGTAAATGAGTAAAAACAGCAATGTTGAAGGATGAGAGGTGGTTTCCAAGTCATCTACCATACCTTCATTTGTCAAACTGCTAAATTGTTACATATCCATGTACTTTAATAGGAGACGATAGAGGTAGCAAGTTTATGGGTCACTGTCTGTTGTAGCAAAACAACAACAACCTTTAGATTCATAAAATCTACATTTTTCACTTTAGACCTAATGGCACTTAAGAGCCAAAGAAAGTAACTAGAAAAGAAGATTACAAAAAATATCATAACCCACAAAGTTGTAGGAGCGCTTGTTTGTTGAGGTAAAATAACTATTTTTTCTTATTTCATAAGACATCAGTTCTGTCCTTTCATAATGTCATAAGTGCTTAAACCCAGTCAAGAGATTAGTCACCCTAGAGAGGCACAGCAGTAGCATTTTAAGACATAGGTGCAACATTTCAAGGCTTATGACAATGTTTAGGTAACAACTCTGAACACAGGATATAGTCAATTCTATGCAGTATGGTGTAACCCAATCCAGTAACAAATTAGGCATTTCTGGTATCTGTGTAAATATAAGTATTACGTGACACATCAGTAAACTTATATGGAAACTGTTGTGAAATATCTAGCATTGAACATTGTCATAAGAAAGTGACTCTCATGCACATTATTGCAAATAAGATATGAGTGGCAGGTGTCACGTAGCACTTGTGTCCATCATTGTCAAAAAAAAAAAGAGAAAAACATGTGGACGTTCCTTTCCTAAGTGCAACCATTATTAACAAGTTCCGGAAAAAACATCTTCGATTTTGGTTGCTTAAAGATATTTTCCCTACTCTCAAGTTTTTTTTTTTTTTTTTAATTGATGAGGTAATACTGATGAGGTGATTTGTTGTGTTCCACGTCAAGAAAATGTGCTCAAATTAGCATTAATAGCACCAAACGCTAAATTAGCATCATTCTTAAAGGACTAAAGGCTCATGCAAAATACCATTCCCATTCACCCCCCCGCTCCCCCCCATTTCAAAAGAAGAGAATGCATTTTGTCAGTCATGTATTCCAAGTCTTTCTGGAGACGTTCCTCTCGTGTGTGTGTGTGTGTGTGTGTGTGTGGGGGGGGGGTGACGTGTTGCGGTAACGGTCAGTCTACAGTCTCAAGCTGCTCACTGCTGGAAGGCCTGATAGTATCGAGGTAGGGAGGAGGAAGTGCTCATGCCAGGGCTGCTGAACCCCTGAGGTAGCTGGTTGTGGTGGTGGGGTCCCAGGCCCTGGGGGGTGGGGTGGGCTTGTGGAGGCTGCAGGAGGGTGAAGGGTCCGGGGGCCTGAGAGTGCAGGGGGGTGGAGGAGGAGGAGGAGGAGGAAGGGGAGGGGGCGGCCGAGGCCGAGGTGGAGGTAGCCGGGTAGCCCATCACCAGCCCCCCCATGCTCATGTGAGCGCTGTAGGGGGGCAGGCCGAAGGGCAGGAAGCCCAGGAGGGGGCCCAGGTCCATGTTGGCGGCGCACGACAGCTCGGCCGAGGTGAGGGTGGGGCTCCTGGACAGCAGGTGGGGGGGGTCCCCCCCCGGCCCCCCGGCCTGGCCCTCCTGCTGCAGCACCTCTCTCTGGGGGGAGGCGGCTGAGGAGGAGGCGGAGGAGGAGGTCAGGTGCGGGGGGAGGCCACTCTGCAGGTCCATGAGGAAGCTCTCGATGTCAGTGCGGTGAGGGTACGAGGTAGATGCGGCGTGCTGGTACCTGGGCATGTGGGAGGCGTAGGAGGGCTGCTGCTGCTGCTGGGCCTGGGGCGGGGGCTGGAGGTGGTGATGGGGGTGGGGGAGGGGGTGGTGGTGGTGGGGCGAGGGGGGCGGCGGCATGTGCCGGCCCACCCCCACCCCCACCCCCATGGACGTGGACAGGGAGCCCTGCATGAAGGAGTGGTGGTGGTGGGGGCCGAGGCCCGGGTTGGACATGACGGGCTGGAGCGGGTACGAGTTGTACATGTCCAGCGGGGGGAAGGTGGCCGCCTCGGGGGGGAGGGGCTCCTTGGAGGAGGGGGTCCCCATGTCGCACGTCACCGGGCTGGGCTCCTCCTTCACGGCGGGGTGGCTGGGCGTGGCCGCGGGGGGGAGGGCGTGGTCCGCGGCCAAGGGCGTCAGCGCCGCCGCTTCCTGGGCGTGGCTCTTCTTCAGGTGGCGGGTCAGGTGGTCGCGGCGGCCGAAGCGTTGGGCGCAGCGCGGGCAAAGGAAGTCCCGCCGGCCCGTGTGCACCACGGCGTGCCGGCGCACGTCCTTGCGCGTGTAGAAGCGCCGGTCGCAGCGCTCGCACGAGTACTTCCTCTCGCGTACCGGGGGAGGGGGGGCGGCGCCCTCCGGCGGGGGCAGAGGCCTGTCCGAGGCGTGGCCGCCCAGCTGCTCCAGCAGTAGGGAGGAGGGCACCACCCCCCCCCCCACGCCCTCCAGACAGGGGGGGAGCTCGTCGGAGGTGCGGGTGGCGGCGGGGCCGTGGGCGGCCAGCAGGTGGCGGCGGTAGCCCAGCTGGGTGTTGTACTGCTTGCCGCACTCCTGGCACTGGAAAACTGGTCTGTTGTTGTTGTTGTTGTTGTTGGGGTGGTTGGCGGGCAGGTGACTCTTTAGGTGGTCCTTCTGTTGGAACATCCTCTAGCGGTGGGGGGGACAGCAGCTCGGGCACTTCTGCAGAAGGCGACTGGCCATAAGCCTGACCAGACGGACAGAACACTCATGGGGTAATTGAATGACGAGTGGAACCGTCCCGACTTTCGAGGCCTTCTTTGGGACCCCCGTCACTGGAGAGGAGAGGTGTGTGGAGCGCCTGGGGCGGCTTGTTGAGCGTTGTGTGTTCTCTCAAGGCGACGACGGACAGTCCGTGCTCCCTTTCCAGCAGCGCAAGCTTCTTCTTCTATCCGGCAGGAGGTTTCCGCGGCAGCAGCTGCCATAGCAACCCCGAAGGGGCCGAACAGATGGGAGGAGAGGAGTCACACAATCAGCCTTCCCAAGGCTCTGACTGGATGTGTGTGTCCCAGTGTGTGTGTGTGTGTGTGTGTGTGTGTGTGTGTGTGTGTGTGTGTGTGTGTGTGTGTGTGTGTGTGTGTTTCCAAAGGAGTGGCCTGGGTTCTCTGTCTCACCTCGCCACGACAGCCAGAGCAGAAGTTGAATATGAGTGGCGGTCTTCCATGATCACAGCCCTATAAAAAAGAAAAAACAAGAGAAAAAGACAAAGTGCAACATTATGATAAGCGACTCTGGGGTAGAACCTTCTGGGAGTATTTGATTGCTAACAGATGCAGTCTACCACTTGATGTTAATGACTCACAACAACCACTCTTTGTCAATAGCTAGCCCTAACCTTTAAGCTTAGGTAACTAAGCCTAACCGCTTGGTAGTACAAACACCTAACCTACACCCTTACCCTAACCACTCTGTCACTCACTCTCACCATAAGCACAAAGTGAAATGTCAATAACTGACTTCATTTACTGATCTTCTTTAAGCAAACACATTTTATGGTGAAGTACTGTAACAGGGTAGCTACATGAATAAGGCTCAAGTACTTGGCAGGTAAAGAGTAGGCTATTTATTTCATACAGTACATTTTACTTGACTTAATGCTTGAGATTTGACAGTCATCAAACAACTCTTTAATGGCTGGGGAGACCCTCCAGCCCTCTCAACCCTCTGTCCTGACCCCCACCCTCCAGCCCTCTCAACCCTCTGTCCTGACCCCCACCCTCCAGCCCTCTCAACCCTCTGTCCTGACCCCCACCCTCCAGCCCTCTGTCCTGACCCCCACCCTCCAGCCCTCTCAACCCTCTGTCCTGACCCCCACCCTCCAGCCCTCTCAACCCTCTGTCCTGACCCCACCCTCCAGCCCTCTCAACCCTCTGTCCTGACCCCACCCTCCAGCCCTCTCAACCCTCTGCCCTGACCCCCACCCTCCAGCCCTCTGTCCTGCCCCCCACCCTCCAGCCCTCTCAACCCTCTGTCCTGACCCCCACCCTCCTGCCCCCTCTCAACCCTCTGTCCTGACCCCCACCCTCCAGCCCTCTCAACCCTCTGTCCTGACCCCCACCCTCCAGCCCTCTCAACCCTCTGTCCTGACCCCCACCCTCCAGCCCTCTGTCCTGACCCCCACCCTCCTGCCCCCTCTCAACCCTCTGTCCTGACCCCCACCCTCCAGCCCTCTCAACCCTCTGTCCTGACCCCCACCCTCCAGCCCTCTCAACCCTCTGTCCTGACCCCCACCCTCCAGCCCTCTGTCCTGACCCCCACCCTCCAGCCCTCTGTCCTGACCCCCACCCTCCAGCCCTCTGTCCTGACCCCCACCCTCCAGCCCTCTGTCCTGACCCCCACCCTCCAGCCCTCTCAACCCTCTGTCCTGACCCCCACCCTCCAGCCCCCTCTCAACCCTCTGTCCTGACCCCCACCCTCCAGCCCTCTCAACCCTCTGTCCTGACCCCCACCCTCCAGCCCTCTGTCCTGACCCCCACCCTCCTGCCCCCTCTCAACCCTCTGTCCTGACCCCCACCCTCCAGCCCTCTCAACCCTCTGTCCTGACCCCCACCCTCCTGCCCTCTCAACCCTCTGTCCTGACCCCCACCCTCCAGCCCTCTGTCCTGACCCCCACCCTCCTGACCCCTCTCAACCCTCTGTCCTGACCCCCACCCTCCTGCCCTCTCAACCCTCTGTCCTGACCCCCACCCTCCTGCCCTCTCAACCCTCTGTCCTGACCCCCACCCTCCAGCCCTCTGTCCTGACCCCCACCCTCCTGACCCCTCTCAACCCTCTGTCCTGACCCCCACCCTCCAGCCCTCTCAACCCTCTGTCCTGACCCCCACCCTCCAGCCCTCTCAACCCTCTGTCCTGACCCCCACCCTCCTGCCCCCTCTCAACCCTCTGTCCTGACCCCCACCCTCCAGCCCTCTCAACCCTCTGTCCTGACCCCCACCCTCCAGCCCTCTGTCCTGACCCCCACCCTCCAGCCCTCTCAACCCTCTGTCCTGACCCCCACCCTCCAGCCCTCTGTCCTGACCCCCACCCTCCAGCCCCCTCTCAACCCACTGTCCTGACCCCCACCCTCCAGCCCCCTCTCAACCCACTGTCCTGACCCCCACCTTCATTCTGGTTAATGAACCAAACAGCACAGGTTATCTCACTGCACAAACTGTCAAACTGTCAGTCTGAGTTTCAATGTCATATTAGGATGCTAGTACTGTATTGTATATATTGACGTGTCAAAATGCATCATCATCATCATCATCATCATCATCATCATCTCACTTTTCCAGGAATTAAATATATGCTTGTTATTAAGATGTCTACAAGGCTTGTATGAGATAGAGATTCACTTCCGGTCAAAGGTTTTATAACACCTCAATTTTTCCAGTTTTTAGTTGTTGTTGTTTTAAAATGTATTAATTATTATTATGTATTAATTAAAATTATAGATCAATTTTGTAGAGTGACTGAAATGATGTCCCATCAACTGTGCTTTTTCCTCTCCACCATTCAACGTTGTACATTTTTCTGTTCTCAGTTTCAGGATCGCATTCCTGAGCAGTTTTGTTCCTTTGTAATGACAACCTGATCCACACAGTGTGTAATTGATTTCTATGCAAACAAAGATATTAATTCCAAAATGACATTATAAAACTATGATCTTGTATTAAGACAGACTCAATTCAACTTATTTGAGTGATTTGTTGATGACATAAAATGTGTTGATGACAATAAAAACTGGAAAAATGGAGAGGTGCTCTAAACCTTTTGCCCGGCTGTGTGTGTGTGTGTGTGTGTGTGTGAGAGAGAGAGAGAGAGAGAGAGAGAGAGAGAGAGAGAGAGAGAGAGAGAGAGAGAGAGAGAGAGAGAGAGAGAGAGAGAGAGAGAGAGAGAGAGAGAGAGAGAGAGAGAGAGAGAGAGAGAGAGAGACAGAGACAGAGACAGAGAGAGAGATTTTTGTGTTTCTGTTAATATAAGTGAACAGTCAGAGAAGATGTTTCTGTTACTTGTAAATTCATTCTGATGTTGAATAATGAGTGAATAATATAAGAATAGAACACAATGGGCCGGTTTCACAGACAAGGCTTAAGCCTAGTCCTGGACTAAATCACACTTTCAATGTAAAATCTCCATTGAAGATGCTTTTTAGTCCAGGATTAGGCTTAAGCCTTGTCTGTGAAACTGGCCCAATAAGTTACAGTCTACAGAGGCTATAGCTAGCTACCAAAAGATAACCACTCCTAATTCAAAACCAAAAGGGTGGGGAACCGAGGTTGCTGTAAATACAAAGATGAGTTCTGGAACAAATGTTTTTGGACAGATGAGACTGATATGACGAATGTGTCATTCGGCTATTAGATAGAAGCTCTTCGGGTATTGCACTACAATACCTCTAATATTCAGGATAGACAGTGCCATCTTGTGGGACCTGGAATGGTGAGACTACATTTGGTATTGAGGCTGTTCGTTTAATTTATAGGGCCATTCTACAAAAAAACTAAACAAAAAAACCCATCAAATTCCGAGAATATAAATGTAGTTCGAAGGGTTTGTGTAAGTGGGAACCAAATCAAGTGTGCCCCAAAACTATGATCACATCCTACTACAAATTAATTCGTTTCATTCATCTGGTCGTTTATGAAAATATGTTCATCAGAACACATGAACGATGAAACCCGAAGTTGTACGTGACAAGAAGTGTAGTTATTTTGAATACACACAACATCAGCTTAATTAAACCTGACGTATTCATATTATGTTTGAAAATGAGGCAGGCAGCGTTCACAATACGCGTGATCGCATAAAAACGCGATTTACATTTCTGCCTTCTTGAAAGAATCATAGCCTATGACGCTGCGTAAATGTGCTTATTAGTTTCAACAGTAGTGAAAACAAAAACACAATCAAGATCACTGCTGTTTTAAAATTTAAGGCAATTCAGCAAGTTTATGTCATCGAACTTGGGCTCACAAGTCTGGCAGCATGAGTCGATTTTACTATCAAGTTGGCAGCCCATAATATGATAACTTTACCTCAAAACCTGGCGAAAACGTACCTTGAGAACTTTCAGAACGGCTTCATTGGTCCCTTTCTCTCAGATCTTTGGTAAAATAATTTTACCAATTTTTTTTAAATCCTATTCTTTTTCGGGCCTGGCTCTCCTGCGCGGCGCTGAAGTTGTAGAGCGCGTGCATTGTGGGAGCGTGACGTCACACCACTTTGACAAACTTTTGGCCTCAAAACTGACCCACGATCAGCGCTCAGAGATAACTTCACTTTGTACAACAGGCATCAGGTACACACTACCAAAATGTATTTTTTATAAAGGCTGGTGAGATGTATAGGTGTCACTTTTAACATTATTCATTATTAACATTATTCCCAGTAGACCCACTGTTATTCAAACAACAAAAGAGGAGTATGGGGGGGGCTGAGATAGGGAAGTGTGTGTGTGTGTGTGTGTGTGTGTGTGTGTGTGTGTGTGTGTGTGTGTGTGTGCGTGTGTGTGTGTGTGTGTGTGTGTGTGTGTGTGTGTGTGTGCGTGTGCGTGTGCGTGTGCGTGTGTGTGTGTGTGTGTGTGTGTGTGTGTGTGTGTACAGCCAGTACTAGCATGCTAAATTCTATAATATCTATTTCACACCATGTCTCTGCTATCTGTAGTCCTGTGGACCCCTGGTTACTCAGCATAGTAGACAACTTGAACTTGCACTCCGAAGGCCCACCCTCAGGCATAAAGAGGTGCTTCGCATAGACAATAAATTATGAATCAGAATATATATTTCTGTTCTGCCGCCTCTTGCCTCTGGAATGAGCTTCCGGAGGACCACAAGACAGCCCTGACGCTCTCCTCCTTCAAATCAGGCTTACAAATTCTCCTCTTTTGACAGGCCTTCCTGTATTTTAGTTTTAGTTTTAAGTGTCTTGTTTGTGTTTATTATTATTATTATTATTATTATTATTATTATTATTATTATTATTATTATATGGGATTTACCCTCCATTTAACTCATACATACTGAGGAGTTGTTGGCTTGTTTTTCTCTCTTGTAGTTCCATCCCCCAGCATCAGGAGGACAACATAACACTCTCTCAAACCATGTGGTGCTACACAAGTTGTAAATCCATAATACTCACAGTACTTTAACCAGCATCCATATAAACTTAACTTTTAACAAAGTTTAAAGGAGGATTAACAGCTTTAAAAGAGCAAATGTAAACCAATCTGTTGCTAACTGTCTGGAGTGTGGCGGCACATGCAGTGCCACCTTGAGGATAAGCTTTGCATTACATGTTGATAATATGACAGGTCAGGTGGTCAAGAATTTACTAGGTACTCATACAATCTAATGCACGCAGGGCACACAGGTGTATTCGGTTTTACACACCGTTGTAATAAACATTGGTCTGCTTTAGGTTCCCTGTGAGTGTTAGAATTGATACCACACTGAAATTGGCATTCAACTCTCAGTTCCCCAGGCTTGGACTCAATCACTGTCAATAGAAAAACTATTGCTTTTTAGTCTAGGATTATCAACCTCATCAAACTTCACTGGCTGCCTGTAAAATACAGCATTGACTTAAAAACTCTCCTCCTCACATATAAGGCTCTCCACAACCAGGCACCATCCTACCTCTCTGACCCCCTGTATGCCGACAACCTCAGAGGGTCTCCTCACCTCCCCCTCCCAGCCTTACCACCCCCATGGTTGTTTGAGCATTCAGTTGCTCAGCACCCAAGCTCTGGAATCCTCTCCCCCAACACATTAGACATAGTGACACCCTAGCCACCTTCAAGAAACATCTAACAACATACTTATGTAAACATGCCTATTCACTGTAATGTCCTGCCCTGTCTGCCAGGCCTTCTTGCTAACCTTCCTTGTGCTACCTCCTGCCCTCTGTGTCCTGTCCTATCTTGGTGTAATATTATTTTATACAAGCAATATTTAGAAGAATGCTAATTAATTACTGTGCGTGTGTGTGACAGAAAAGTGTTTTAAAAAAATGTTTAAAACATTTACAATCTCCTAAGAAATGTGCTCAGTCCGACATGGCAACTGTCCAGTAGAAGTATTTCCCCCAATTGAAGAGCCATCCACTCAGAAAGAAATCTAATCTCAAAATAATTCATTTGACATATATTCAGTTCACGCCATTGTGGCTCATTATGGGCCCCTTCAAAAAATAAGCGCAAAAGAGCCACAAAGGCTTGTTCTCTGTCTCCCCTAATAGCATCGCATGATTTGTAGGACGACTGAGGGAGAGAGAGAGAGAGAGAGAGAGAGAGGGGGGAGTTGTTTTGTGTTGCATTCCTGCAGTGAGTTTGACCTTTGACCTCGTTGTTGTGTATCTCTCCGCCTTGCATTCCAGAGTGAGGGCTTCCTGCAGTCTGCTAGCTGGCTACACAAGCGGCGCTCCGTCGTACACACATACAGCAGGGCTTTCAGCTGGTCACTGTTCCTGCCCTCGGCGTGTTCACTAGGTTAGCCACCCTGCAGTCACGTACCACACTGGTCGACTGCATTAGAGTAGAGACACAACACATGATTGATCATTTATAGCCAGCGGTAGCCAGCTAGTAAAGGCTTGTGAACACGGGGGAAGAAACAACAGCTAGCTCACTAGCGCACACACGGTTTCCTGACACACCGATCGTGTTGCTTAGCTTCAGTTTGCCCTGAACCAGCTGAGACACGGACGGACACCCAGCCCCCGAGAGGACAGCTAAGCTAACCGCGAAGAAGAAGGGAGGAAATGAAGGACAAACAGAAGAGAAAGAAGGAGCGCACGTGGGCTGAGGCGGCTCGCATGGTAATAATCGACTTCTCTAACCCGTCTTTAATCTGCGTGTGAGGCACCGGCGGGGTACTAGTCAGGGGAAACGACCACAGCAGTCGAACAAAGATGTGTCGGAGCCTAAGCTAACCTGAGCTAGCCGACCGCGGCTCGCAGCGCGCTAGGTGGCTATGCTAGCTAGGTTGTACGTCCTGCACGCAAGGGTTGTGTTTGAGATGTTCACTACCAAGGCAGGCTTTCAATAACATGATTCATTTTAATAACTGCATGCTCATATGCACCATATGAGAGCCACACACCTACGTTAGTAATCTATATTCTTCTGACCAGCCCATTCCCATGGCTGGTGGCTAGCAAAGCTAACGTTCGTTGTTGACAGTGGGTGCGTTCGTAAATTCGCTCTGGTAATCTGCTCAGCACTCGTGGAATGCCTCTTGTCCAATCAAATAACCTGGACCCTTTATGACGTTTAACCCAGTGTGCGCTCCGGCGCTCTCAGGGCGCATTTACGAACGCAGCCACAGTCAGACAGACCAGAGCTTACTAGTCAGTAGTAGAGCTGACTAGTAGTAGTAGTAGTAGTAGTAGTAGTAGTAGTAGTAGTAGTAGTAGTAGAGCTGACTAGGAGCACACGGACCCGCCTTCCTTCCCCGTTTGACCCTTTGTTTGCTAGCGAGTCAGCTAGGTGGCTAGTAGCTAGCTAACGTCCCCCACACCACCACATACAAGGCGAGCTGTTGCCATTGTTTGACAGTGAAACTCCCATAGTCACTGTAGCAAAAAGCCATCTTAACGACCTTAACGTGGTTCTTGCTTTAGATAGAGATGCATGGATGTCGGTGTGTTTTGGTGGACATAGTGACGCGCTAACTGATTGGGATAAGCACCACTACAAACGCGCCCTAGCTGGTTGTTCCAGTGACTAGGTGTTGTTTACGGTAGTTACAGGTTTACTAATGCATCATTGTAAGTCCATGCGCATCCTCCTTTAGATTCTTCTTCTTTTTTCACATCAGATATTTCCTCTCTCACACGGTCACCCCCCCCCCCCCACTATGCATGGCAGAGTAGTATGATGATGGTCCCTGATCATCCTATTCTTTGTGAGGGTCTAGGCGGATTGATAATGTTTCAGAGAGCATTCAGACGCCCAGAGACATTCTCTCGGTACAGGGATAAGAGCATTTATATGTAAGAGATACAGGATGGAGAAGAAAGCCAGGGAGTGCGTATAGCACTAACCCCAAGATGTGAATCGAGCAGGGTGATCAGTGGAACCAAGTGTCTTTGAATATGACAACGGTGACTGCATCAGGTATGCAATTCACACCACAGTATCAATAGTGTTTCCTCCAGATCTAAAACTGGGTAAAGCTAATTAGGGTAGGGGGATGTTTTTTTTATGAGTAATTGCTGATTAGCCAGTTCGTTGAGGTTGAGGTGATTTTGTTTTAATGTAAAACCACGGATACCAGTCCCTAACCTATTGACACGGTTAACCGAACTTAGCATCATATAGGTTGTTGGCAGTTATATAAAACTGCATATGCAGAAAGTGAGGCACATTGCATTAATGTACAAAATGTGCTATATAGATGACATTTGAATTTAATTGATCCAGTTCAGGGCGGGGCCGGGTTCAGGAGCCAGGCCCTACTTGACTGTTCCCTGCCTGTATCAGCATCCGGTGCTACAAAGCCATGTGCCATTTATGGGTTTGACTGTGGCCAATGCATGTATTTATAAACTGGGGCCCATATGTCACTGCAAAGTCTTGTGGTAAATACATTTGGACTGAGTGGTGGAGTCTGTCTCCAGACTGAGTCCAATTAATTTAATCATGTTTAACTCAGTGTGTTGCTGGTAGTGTGTTGCTAGTGTGGCTATCCTGTCTGAAGCCCTGAGACCTCGTTTTTGTTCAGAACAATCTGCTTGAAACCAATTGCTGTCAATCTCCAGTGGGTGGGGCTGAAACGTCTCTTCTGCAAGGTATTTGCGTTCCCTACTCAGCTTTGACTAGAACTAAATAGGCTACATTTGAACTGAGTGGTGAAGTCTGTCTGTTCGTTAACTGATTGGTAGGTGGAAGGGGTTGCAACTCTGCATCAGCAATTACGGAATATGCACTTATATCCTGATGGTCAAAGAGCGACAGCCTCTGTGACAGCCTCCTGACACGAAGACGAAGGAGTCAATCTGTGGAGTGCATCGAGGAAGGCCAAACTATAAGTATTTTTATTCTATTTGAATATTTTTCACTACTCTTGAGTGTATTGAGCGCTACCTACACCTTGTAATGCCCACAAACCTTCTGTCTCTATACTGGGAAATATCACAATGTGCTTTCTCCCCATTCTTTTTGTTTGTTCTGTTTGTTTGTTATTTCATCCCTCAGGAGGACACATAGATGCTACACCTCCCCTCGCAACCCTTCTAATCTACCCACCATGCTCAACTGTCCTCGACCTCACTGTCGCGGGGGGACTTTGGAGCCAGCCAGTGGTCCGGAAAGCAGAGGCAATCTCAGTTTACGCCCGCTTCATGTCCCTCCACTTCCTTGCTCTTACAGAGACATGGACGACACCGGAAACACAGCCACTCCGCAGCCCTCTCTGATGCCTACTCTTTCCCGTAGACTCTCTGGTCGAGGGGGAGGCACAGGACTCCTCATCTCACCTAAGTGGTCACATAACGTCCTTCCTCTTTCACACCTGTCCATATCCACCCTCGAATTCCATGCTGTTTCTGCCCCTGTCAACACTTCACATTGTCGTTATCTATCGTCCCCCAGGTCAGCTTGGCGACTTCTTAGAAGAGATGGATGTCCTTCTCAGCTTCATCCCCTCAGGACGGCACACTGCTTCGACCATACCCTGTCTCACTCTCCTCCGACTCAAAAGGCGGGCAATCGGCTCGACCTTGTCTTCACCGAATCTTTCCATACCTCCAACCTTAAGGCCGATTTAAAGTTCTGCGTCGAATTTACGTGCGTAGCTTACGTAGGTCTCTTACGTAGATCTCGCACTTTACACTTCTGCGTAGCCCGCGCTGCAATTACACCGTCACATCGCTAGGCATCGCATGTGCCTCTTCCGGTTAGAACTCAACGGAGCTCAAAGCTCAAAGCGGCATAATAGCGATCTTTTTGTTGTTATGCTTGTTGTAAATAAAAGTTCTATGATGGATTGAAATGACATTAAACTAAGATAATACGATGGTTATCATAATTTTTCAAATCTTTATTAATGAGTAATTACAGAAAAGGTAAATGACATTTCTGTCATGGCTTCCGCATTTTGGTCTACGAGAGAGTCGGAATCATGTGCTACCAAGTGGACCAATCACAGAGCTTACGGTTGCGTAGAAACTGACGCGTTCTTACATTTTTGGAGATGTGCACGTCAACCTACGCCGTAGGCAAGGCGGGACTACGCAAGGCTACGCCGTTGATTTTACGCAGAAGTCTAAATCGGCCTTTACTGTTACCCTTCTTCCAGTTTCTGATCATCCTTTGTATCCTTCTCCCTTCCCCTCAAATCCACCCCTTCCCAGTAGTGTTGTTCCGATACCATTTTTTGATACCGATACCGGACCGTGCAGTACTTGCCGATACCGAGTACCGATCCGATACCACGGCGTTTGAAAAAACAAAACAAAAAAACATGTTTTTTGAGCCGCATACTCACCTCGATGTAAAATTATTGCTAACACTTAGTCTGGCACTGCTCAAAACCTGAAGATGTTCCAGTTAAGCAGCATACTCTCAATTGCTTCTGCAATTGCTTCACCAGTGTGGGACCCCTTGAACTCGTTTGCATGCAGCACAACGCTTTCCCGGTTGTATGAATCGGAGTCCACCCAGTGAGCAGTTAAACTAAGCAGGGACAGTGGGGAGACGTCGCTGGTCCAAATATCCGTAGTGAAGCTGATGGCCTGCACCTTTCCTAGCTTATCTGAAACATGCTCAGTCACCTTCTTATTGAGGGCAGGGACGGCCGTCTCCGTGATGTATTTGCGACCTGGTATTTTGTATTTAGGTACAGCGTGAGCCATAAAAAGGCGGAATCCCACATTGTCAACAAAGGAGAGGGGCAGGTCACAGAGCACAATCATTTCAGCCATTTTCTCAGTCATCTTTCTTGCCATTTCACTCGTCGCATCCCACTGGTCCTTTTTATGGAATGAGCTACTCAGCGTTTGTTGTTTTGGTCCATCCGTTCTCTTGCTTGCTGTCGCAGCTGCAGTAGATGACAGAAACTCTTCGTGCTCTTTAATATGTTTTGCCTTTAAATGCTTAATTAAGTTGCTAGTATTGAAACTGGCAGCTTTAGTGCCACCCCTCAACACATTGAGACCGCAAATTGTGCATTTAGCCGTTGTACACACCGGACTATCCACCTTGAAATATCTCCATGCGTGTTTGTTTTTCCGCGATAGTGAAAAGCTGCCACGCCATTGGTTGAGAGCAGCTGCTCTGGGCCAATAGCGTTCCAGCAGAGGGGCATGTCTGGGCATGTCTGTGTTAGGAAGGCTGTGTCAGGCTTCGTGCTGCGCAACGTGCTGCGTTTGAACAAGAGTTTGGTATCGGGTGTTATTATTTGTTAGTACTCGCCGATACCGATACCAGCATTTTTGTGCGTATCGGTGGCCATGCCGATACTAGTATCGGTATCGGAACAACACTACTTCCCAGTGAGACTCTACCCACTATCCTTTCGTCACACCCTGCGCACCCTCTCCCTCACGGCTCTCTCTCCCTCTGTCTTATCCTCACTACCCTCTGTTGAATCCATCTCCATTCTATCCGCTGACGCAGCCTCCTCCACTCTCCGGTCCACTCTTACCTCATACTTAGACTCTTTCTGTCCACTGACCTCAAGGCTAACACAATCATCTCCACACGCTCCTTAGTAAATTCTGCAAGCTTGTAGAATAGGGCTCCGGGCAGCTGAGAGGAAATGGAGTAAAACCGGCCTCCCTGATGACCTAAAACCATATCCCTCTCCTCCTCTACTACACAGCCTCTGCATCAACTGCTACAGCTTCTTACTACCATTCCAAAATTCAACCCTCTGCCTCGGACCCAAGGAAACTATTCTCCTCATTCCTCCAATCACCTCCCCCCCTTCCTCCCTCCTTTCTGTCTTCAGATGACTTTGTCCCGTACTTTGAAAAGGAGGTTGATGATTAGGAGCTCTTTTTCTGTACCTCTCACCAACACTGCGATCACTCCTCCCAAACCCACTGGTCTACACTCGATCTCTGGTTTATCAGCTCTCTCCCCCTCTCCCCTGTTAAATATTCTGAACCACCTGTCCTCTTAATCCTGTCCCCTCCCCCTTTCTCCAAACCATTTTCAAAGACCTCCTTCTGTTCCATACCACTATAATCTATTCCTCTCTACTCTACATCCAGAGTCAAGCCTCTTCTCAAGAAACCAACTCTTAACCCATCTGTTCTCCATAACTACAGACCAGTATCCCTTATCTCCTTATCTAAAACCCTTGAACATGCTTCCTCATATCAACTGTCTCCCTATCTCCTTTCAATACAACTTCCTTGACCCTAACCAATCTGGCTCTAAGGCTGGGCACTCTACTGAGACTGCTGTCCTTGCTGTCAGGGAGGCCCTCCATTCTGCTTGAGCTTCCTCCCTCTCTTCTGTTCTCATTCTTCTGGACTTGTCTGCTTCATTCAACCTGCTGCTTTTCTCCGCCCTCTCAGAACTGGGCATCTCTGGCTCTGCACTCTCTGGGTTAGCATCCTATCTGGCCGATCGCTCTTACCAGGTGACGTGGAGAGGATCACTGTCCTCTCCACAAGCCCTCACCACTGGGGTCCACCAGGGCTCCGTCCTAGGGCCTTTCCTGTTCTCCCTCTATACCAAATCTCTTGGCTCTGTAATTTCGTCACACTACCACTGTTACGCAGATGACACTCAACTCTTCCTCTCTCCCCCACCCCCCGACTCACAGGTGGCAATACACGTCTCTCTGCGTGTCTTGCAGACATTTCTGCTTGGATGTCAGCTTGGGCTGCACGATTTGGGCAAAAAAATCTAATTGCGATTATTCTGACAGATATTGCGATTGCGATTTAATTTGCGATTATAATTTTTTTAAAGAAGTTTTTGTAAAGTGCGGCCATATCTCCGGCTAGGAAGGTCGTATCAACTTGCAGTTTGTTTGTACGTCTTCAGGGGACTTAGGAGCACAAATTGGCTCCCGTCTCTAGCAGCCCCACAGCCCGAGTTACGAGTGAAAGAACTAAACTTACATGAAACTTACGTTGGGTTGCTTTAAAGTCAAGCTTCAGTTTAAGATTCACTGTGTAATAGATGTGATGGAGCATTACTAACCTGACTCAGATGGTTTGTTTCACACAACCATCTAGGAAAGCTTCATTGGAAGCTGTTTGGAAAAGGGCGGGCACTTTCAAAAATACTTTGCATTGGATGAATCTGTCTATCATGGACTAATTTCAGAGAGCATTACCACATGATACCATCAAACTGTTAACTGCTCTAATTCTAATGCAAGGATGAGAACTTGAAAGATATGAATTGGAACAACATGTTTATTTTATGTTTTTTTTAAACAGCTGTGATTTTGTTTCTCTCAACAAGTGTCCAAATGTTTTAACAATTCCAATATGAAAATAAAATAGGACCTTTCTACAAACAAGGTTACTCAATTATGGCTCTGGAGCAGCATCTAAATATTGCACATACTGCAATCAAGTTAAATAAAGTGATAATAAAAATGTCCAGTAAAGAATAATAGGTCCTTTCTGTAAACATTGAAATAGATAAAGCAGGACAGTATACCGTTTGCAGGCAACTCTTCAACTCAAAGTCGTAATGTATAAAGTGCACGTTGAGACTAAGATCCGGTTCGGTCGTCCTGCCCGACAGATCGGTTGTTGTTGCATAGTACTCGACATTTTTCAGCTCCGTCTCAAGTATCTTCCTACATTCCGCATACGTTTCTGGGATGGCCACATGACTAAAGTACGTGCGGGAGGGAACCGCATATCTTTTATCCAGCGTTTGGATGAGTTTTTTAAACCCTTCGTTGCTCACAGTGTTAATAGACACCATGTCTTTAGCGAGGTAGTGCGTGATGGAATTGTTTATTTCACGGTGCCTTCATGAGCCCTTTTCATACGGCGTAACAGCCGCAAACGACTCTAAAACACTAGTTTGCTTAACGTTAGACTGGGCTACGGGACTTTCACTTAACTCTCCTTGCCTCTGGATGTAGCGACTGTTCCACGACAGGTTGTGCGCAACACCTGCTGTTGTTGCACATCTGTCATCCTAAACCCGAAATACTTCCCTACAACAGAGATGTTGTTTTTGAAGCGATTTATCCGCACCATTAATGTTGCTAGCTACTGAAATGTCTTCACAGATTCACACGTGGGCGTTTCACGTGCAGTGTTGTTGTTGTTGTTGGGCGTGTGTTTTCATTGACGTTGAATCCGGCGCGCTGTATAACGTATCCAAAATCGCAGGCTTTGCGATTTGCTAATCGCATCATCTCAAATCGCGATATCGATTAATCGTGCAGCCCTAATGTCAGCCCACCACAGCCCACCACTACTGCCTTCTCCAAGACTGTAGATTCTTCCTCTACAACATCAGAAGGATGTGTCCATTCCTCACAAGAGAAGCAGCACAACTCTTGGTCCAGACACTTGTGATCACCCTTGACTATTGCAACGCATCAGACTTCTGCAGCTAATCCAGAATGTCCGCCGCCCGTCTGGTGTTCAATCTCCCCAAATTCTCTCATGTCAGCCTCCTCCTTCGCACCCTTCACTGGCTCCCGGTAGCAGCTCACATCACCGTCCAAAATGTTTTAAAAGGTATTAAAAAGTATTTTTTAGCTTTGTAACTGCCAATGTCCGTGCTACTAGCATAATCGCTTTGGATATAGGCGTATGCTAAACGTCTAACATGTAAATGAAATGGTGAGAATCTTTTTGGAAGCCTTCAACAACATTTCCGAACATTTGTTCTGTTAATGCTTGGCCATGCTAGTTTTAGGGCTGCCACAAACGATTATTTTCATAGTCGACTAGTCACCGATTATTTTAACGATTAGTCGACTAATCGGATCATAAATGACAGCTTATCGCACAATTACTCAATCGCTCTTATTTAGCTATCATCTTCTAAATCATCTTCTAAATTTAGCTAACCCTAGTTGTTGTTGTAGGCATGTGCTAACTAAAAATAAAGACAATTAAAATGATTGTTCACTCAAAAATAGATATTTTAATGAACTTTGCAGATTTATTTCTGGCATCACTTGCATGTAATGTAATGTAAAGAGTAGTAGAGAGTGCAAACTGCTGAGTAAAATGAGGTAGGCTAGGCACTAGGCAACCAAAAGAATACAAAAACAAAAATAAATACTTGTACAGAGTACAAAAGTTTTGCTTTCCATAGTAGAACGCGCCTTCTTAGCACTGTAACGTTAAGACAACATTTTTTGCTATTTGATAAGTATCGCTTTGATGACAACGTTACAGCACATAACGTAAAATAATGTAAGAAGGCTTTTAACGTAACGATATCGTTAGCCAATAACAAGCTAACTAGCTTACCGAGACGAGCCATCGTCTTCCTCGTCATCTGCCACAACGTGCTTCCTTTTGAGATGCTCGCGCATCATAGACGTGCTGCCATGATAAGCGAGTTCAGCTTTGCAAATTGTATATTTTACATTCTTTTTTCAACGTTGTGGTTGAAATGCTCCCATACTTTAGAGGTACGAGGACGGGAAGACATTTCTCTCTGTTTGTTTTTCCGGGGATGTCACATGTGCCCCGGATGACCGACACTGCGCATGTACATCAAAGACACTGGGAGACGCTAGCCAGTGGCAGCTTCAGGGAAGAAAAACGAATGCTTATCGCTTATAAGGCATTGGCATTGTAAATAAGAATTTTGTTCTTAATTGTCTCGCCTGGTAAAATAAAGGTAAAAAACCCAAAAAAAACAGCTCCAAAAAAACATGCGACGACGTCGATTACCAAATATGTCGGCGACGATTTTGGTAATCGACGTCGTCGCGACTAGTCGACTAATCGTGGCAGCCCTAGCTAGTTTTTTGGTCCTAACTGTTTAATTTTATTTTTTTCACTCAATCCATGTTCAGGTTGTCTCTGCGAACGACAGTGTGTGGGCCCTTGTCACCGTCACAGATTGGACTGCGTTGACTTGTGTCTACTTGAACTACAGATACACATGAATTCCCTTCTGCATCAAAGGGAGATGATGCGTGAGGGAGAGACGGGCATGTGTGGACTTGTGCATCAGTTGGGGGGGTGCACACACCGCACATCACTTGAAACAAGCACCCCCCAAAAAAACCACATTGCATGTCTGTGGATTTCATGAAATATGGATCGCCACGCCACATGTGTCTTCCAACAAATCACCACAATCTCTCACAGCCTGCCAATTCCATCGAGCCAGAGACGGATTGATAATGAGGAGAACCAGAAATAGCAGCTCTCTTATTGTGCATCGATGTGTGCTCTCGTGGAGACAACTGAACTTAGAGTTGACCGTTGTTTTCAACTTCAAGACTCCAGGTTTGTTATTAGAGAAATGCAGGACTCTGGTGACGTTTTCCAGGGAAACGTGGCCATTGTGTATGGAGTTGAATGTTTAAAACATACGGGACAGGAAGGTCTTTGAACTCGTGTTTTTTAAAGCACCTCCCTTCAGAGTGGGGAAGGTTGCCTGTGTCTGGCTGTAGGCGACGAGAGTCAGATCTTGCTAATTGCAGCTTTTTGAAGGGAGAGGAGGGGCCCAACTACTCACTCTGGAACTCCAGAGCTGCTCTAGATAAATATAAGAAATTCAGAAAGAAATCTATTGGGTAGAACAGGCATTCCTTATCTGACATGTAGAGTAAGTAATCTACTCACAGCTTATCGATCAGCAAGTTTTACTTACTTACTTACTGATTTATCGCCATGCAATCAACTTTGTCAGTAAATTTTAGCTCCGCACGTTGCCGCCACCTCCTCCTGAAAGCGACCCAGGCAGGCGTTGAGGAGACTTGGAAGGGAATGGTAAACAATGAGTGTCTTATTTGGGTTCAGAGACTGGTAGGCCCTGACCAGAAACAACCCCCCCCCATCACCCTCGACACCCAACCCTCGCAGAGATCCCAGGTGTGTATTAAGGCTGGTTCAAGGATCTCACCCATGGGATACGTGTCACGGCACATGGCTCACGATACAATAGTACAACAATACATTGCGATTCTAGACGTACTTTTAAAATGTCAACTGCTTTTTTGTATCACCCAAAGGTCCTCGAATGTTACGCGTTAGGATGGGATGTTACTGTTGATATTCTCTCTTCAATCCATTGTATGCTAGTTTTCATTGGAGCTTACATAGAGTACACTCCTCCGACATGGAGACAGGCAGAGAGCGTGTGCTCTCGTGCTGTGGGCGGGCGTGTGATGGTGTTCATGAGTTAGTCTGTGTTACTGCTCCTCCCCAGAGATCTAGGAGAGCCCCCGACAGGCCTAACTTCCCCTTGATTTCCCTCTGGATTCTGTTGTTAACTTTCCCTTCTTTATGGGAACAACCTCATTTTTTGTCACGAGACACTGACAGTTCTGTCAATAGTCAGTTTGTACATCACACAGCTTTGTGTGTGTGTGTGTGAGCGCGCACACACGAATAAGCTTTGTCTGCATGCTTCTCTCCCTGACTGAAATACCCTTCCTCTCAGTCCCATATTGTGTGTGTGTGTGTGTGTGTGTGCAGTTGAATTGAAACAGTGCCCAGTGTGCATTCTGTATTGTTGTTGCTGGAGTAGACTATCCTGTCATGACACACGGAGAGAGGCCTGATGGTTGTCAGAACGTCAAGCACCCTATCTGTCTTTTTTCATTTGCAGTATTGCAATGAAAATACACTCACTGGATATTCAAGTGAGTGGGGGTAGGTTTTAAATCCACAGATGAAGATGTGTGTACCCCTAAGTATAGGCACTGTTCGCAGTAATGGCATAATGTCTCGAGTTGTGAACATGTTTGATTCAGAGCGAAGAGCAAATCCTCTGAATTTGATGATCTCCACATACGCAGTAGGGCTCGCTCCATCCCCATGCCAGCTATGTGTACCAGACTGTGTTTGGGACAGGTTGCTCTGCTAAATGTAGGCCTACTACATACCACATTCCTAGCATTATACTCTTCCTATGGTGACAGCCCAGAAGGCTAATGTTGGAGCCCCATCTGAAAAAAAAGAGATTAAAATCACTCTTAGTGATGGTTTGTGTCAACATGTAGTGCATAGACTTGCATATCAAATACCCAAACAATTCCCTCAAAATACACACATGGGTCTTTACATACTATTTCACTAGTTCGGCAATGTGAAAAGCGTGGGTGAAAGGAACCAAAACCAAGCTTAATGCTCTCAGGCATACCGTTTGTATCTCCTAGCAATTGGGTTCCAAGCCTATATCTTTAAAACGGCCTCCCTGGTTACTTTCACTACGCGCAATGCTATGGTTTCCCACATTGTAATAACGATGCTTGAAGCAGGGTGTGTGTCCAGTTGAATTGAAAACAGTGCCCAGAGTGCATTCTGTATTGTCGTCGGTTGTCAGATCACATGTCAGTTCACATGCAAAATGAAATTGAAGATTTTTTTCTCCACAAGGATTGTTTCTGCGTTAATAGTGTGAGCGTGTGTATATACGGTATATATATATATGTGTGTGTATATGGAACAATGGTGCTGCTTATGGTGAGCTAGTAAGCCGTGGTGTAGGTGGCATAGCTATCCCACCAGCCTAAGGGGGTCTGGCCCAGTTGACGGATGCTAGTGGTGTCCAGCTTAAAAGGTAGACTCAGCTGGGTGACGTGATGTTGGACTTCAGGGGTGTTTCAGATCCATCTAAGCGAGACGTTTCACCCACTCAGCGGTCCAGCCTGTGCTCAGAACACGCCAGTGCAGCGCGATAGCATGACACCAGCTATCCTCCCACTAGAGTCAAGGATGCTACATGACTCCAGCTATCCTCCCACTAGTCAAGGATGCTACATGTAGCATGATACCAGCTATCCTCCCACTAGTCAAGGATGCTACATGTTAGCATGATACCAGCTATCCTCCCACTAGAGTCAAGGATGCTACATGTTAGCATGATGCCAGCTATCCTGATGCTACATGTTAGCATGATGCCAGCTATCCTCCCACTAAAGTCGAGGATGCTACATGTTAGCATGATACCAGCTATCCTCCCACTAGAGTAAAGGATGCTACATGGTTGATGCTTCCTGGCTCGTTAGGGTTAGCCGTCCCCTGCCGCTCTAGGTTTCGGAATGTTGCGTCCTGGAGTGCTACTTTTGGTCTGGTTGTGGCGTTCTGGTGTTGTGGGCGTTCTGTTTTCTTATTTTTCTTTAGTGGGAGATTGAAGCCATATGCTTTTCTGCTGGCAACGCGTTGGTGGTTAGCTTAAGTGTTTGAAGCATTTTAATAAGTGTGTGCTTGTTTTAGGCACCGTCTTCCACTCTCGGAGTACAAATATTTTCATTCGGTTGTTTTTTTGACCTACTAGGCCAAGCGTACACCGAATGTTAAAGGAACATTTCACTTTTTTTTTCCTTTCTACTTTGGCAATTGTTCACACAACTGTTTACCTTCCAAGTGCTCTGTCGTTAGCCTGTGTGCAGGGTACAGTATTGCAGCAAGTATTACATATCGAGACACATCATTTGAAACTTCACAAGTCCCATTTTCCTATAGGAACTGATAGGGCTAGGTTACCGGCTAGTAGCCTCTAGCTAGCTACTAATGCTGACATGTTATTTGACTGAAACACCGTGTTTAGAATGGACAAGTTGCCATGTATTGTTTGCTTAGTGTATCGCCTTTACAAAACGAGTACACAACGGACAACTGGACCGGTTTTGAGAATGAATGGAGTGAATGGAGCTATCATGGTGCTGGTCTTTACCATTCTGTTCTGAAAAAAAAAGGGTTAGGGTTAGTACAAGTGTACCTTGACATGTGCTGTTAAAGTGAGGTGTTTGGTAACTGAGTGTTTGGTGTTGCAGGTCCTAGAGAACTTCTCAGACGCCCCAATGACACCCAAACAGATCCTGCATGTTATACAGACCAAGGGGCTCAAGGAAATGAGGTAACCAAACAGTGCAGTACACACACACACACACACACAAGCCAAGCATTCAATATTCGCCTACCCACCTGCTGCCTCTCTACAGAAATGTAGCCTACCAGCAGTAATGGCATACAAAGCATATTACCCATAATGTGTTTTGGGATAAGTCAGTAGAAGTAGAGTTGTGGGGATATCTGGGACGAAGGATTTTTTTTTTTTTTTAGATTATTATACATTTTGTATATAAATCAATGTAATTTTCTTCCCTTTCCTCCAACATCTCCACCTGGATCCATCTGAACACCGTTCACCATTACAACAGAAGGTAAGACGGCTGAGGTCACTAACGGAACACACAACTTTGGATTACAAGTGTTTTGGGGTTTTCTCTGAATATCAATATCCCCCACCCCCCTGCTTTCTCCCCCTCTTTCTCCCCCTGTCCTCCCTGCGCCCACCCCCCTGCTTTCTCCCCCTCTTTCTCCCCCCGTCCTCCCTGCGCCCCCCCCCCTCAGTGGTACGGCGCCCCTGGCCTGCCTGGTGACCATGCTGCACTCCCAGGTCAGAGGAGACCGCGTCAAGAACAGCATCTTCTTCAAGCTGCCGGGCAGGATGAGTCTGTTCACACTCAAGGTACCGGGGGCACACCGCACGCACGCACGCACACACACACACACACACCCTTCACATTCCTACCCAGCAAGGGACAGAAGAAGTTCCTGACTTGTAAAATGTCATCATGTTGTCATCACCTGATTGTCTCAGTAAAGTGATGCGTGGCCGTTAAGACAGGAAGGACGGGAAGAGACAGGAAGGGACAGGAAGGGACAGGTAGAGACAGGAAGGACGGGAAGGGACAGGAAGAGACAGGAAGAGACAGGAAGGGACAGGAAGAGACAGGAAGAGACAGGAAGGGACAGGAAGAGACAGGAAGGCACTGGAAGCCCGAGCGGTGGGAATAATACATTACAAACATCACCCCTCTCTGCACTGCTCTACCTCCCACTCCTTACCCAACACACACACACACACACACACATTTGAAATGCTTTAATTATGTCCACATAAATACAAAGTACATTAAGGACAAACACTATCAGTGCAATCAGTTCATTGGGAGACATTCATTTACGTTTGTGACTGTACAGCAACCATCGGACACATATAATATTAACACAGAGGATGTTTCAAATGTGGGTTAACAGATACAATAGCATTACTGTAAAACAGTATCTACTCTAAGGGTACAAAAAGCAACACTGTCTCCATATTGAGCGGCTACCGATAATAGCAGATATGGAGCAACACCTTGCTAACTGTTTAGCCTTTTTCTTGGAGATGTGGGCCATCTGAAGGCCCCTAACCACCAGCTTGTGAACATGACCCAGGCTGCCAAAAATGAAACACACACACCCCCTTACCCAACACACACACACACACACACACACACACACACACACACACACACACACACCTCATACCCAACACACACACACACCTCATACCCAACACACACACACCCACCCATGTCACCGTGTCTCCCTGTCAGCTGTGTGTCCTCTGTCCCGTTGCAGAAGAACGCCCCCCAGTGGACCAAGGCGTCTGGAGAGCCAGAGACCGCCCCCCCCACGGCCGCCACCGCTACCACGGCAACTGCAGGGCCAGCAGAAGGGGCGGAGCAAGAGAGTGGCGACTCCTCCGAGACGGCAGCTGCCAGCGGAGAGAATGATGGTGTGTATTAAGACTGGACCAGGTCTGGACCAGGTCTGGACAAGGAGAGAATGATGGTGTGTATTAAGACTGGACCAGGTCTGGACTAGGTTTGGACTGGTCTGGACCAGGTCTGGACTAGGAGAGAATGATGGTGTGTATTAAGACTGGACCAGGTCTGGACCAGGTCTGTACCGGGTCTGTACCGGGTCTGGACCAGGTCTTGACCAGGTCTGGAGTCTGTATCAGGTCTGTACCAGGGTCTGTACCAGGTCTGTACCAGGGTCTGGACCAGGTCTGGAGCTGGTCTGTACCAGGTCTGTACCAGGTCTGGACTAGGAGAGAATGATGGTGTGTATTAAAACGGTCTCTACCAGGTCTGGAGTATCTACTGTCAATGCTGGTTAATGCTAACACCATAACATGAAATTGTTGGCCGCCAGCGAAATGATGGTAATGTTATCGTCGGTGTCCGCCATGTTTACAGTTAGTAGTTCCAGTTACTTTGTAAAGACTTTTTTAACTTGCCGTTCATAAATCGACTCATTTCAGAGCGCTCTGACATTGAAACAAGAGCAGATTTCCAGAGCGTATTTACGAACTCACCTGTAGTTGATTGATTCTCGTGATCTTTCAACTGGAAGTGCCATTTAAATGCTTACTGGTCAGAGCTGCTGCCCTTCTGTCAATCAGGCCCATCACACACACCCATGTTTACAGCTAAACTGGCCGATGGTGTCATTCTTTTGAAATAGAACAGAAATTCTCTCTGCTAATGGATAACGATGTTGATCGTATTCGCAAAATGCCCCAAATCTGTAACGAGTATTAGTTTTGTCTGTGTCTGCATTAGGGATGGACGGTTTCCAATTATTGAAACCGAAAAACCGTCAAAGACTAAAACCGGGGTTTTCCGGTTAACCGAAAAATAAATAATAATAATAAAATAAAATAAAAGGAGCGCCAATTTCAAATAATTGAGCCCTACTGCTACAATACACTCATGTCGAACACCATTAAAACACCGTAAGCACAGTCGCAACACATTTAGGCTACTTAGTTTCACAAATATAAGTGGAAAGGCAGACTTTTGTAAGCTACACCATACAGTACATGAAAACACATGAACACTTAACACACCAGCTCCGCTGATCCAGGGTGCACGCCTGCACGGAAGATCATCTCTTGGAACAGCGTCTTCATTGAATGAACTGCTTTCTCAATATCTTGGTTCTTAGACAAAGTTTCAGCTGCTGCTCAATGTATTTAAATATTTGAATACTGCTCAATAATCACTGAAATATTAGACTTAGAATTATGCAGTGAACATACTTAAAGCTTTTCATAAAAACCACATGCCGCGAGACTGACTCGTCCTGAACTGTCGTAAGTCAATCAACAAAGAATGCCCCATCAAAATAAAAGTGCCCATGGTAGAGCTGTCAAAATAGAGCTTTCAAAATAAATGTACTAATACAGATAGAGATAAATACAGAACTACCTTTGCGTCACTAAGTGACCGCGTATCTTCTGAGACATGCGTTCTGTCATCACTTTCAGTAGCGCCTTCACACACAGTGGCGCTGTGCACAAACACTCTTGATCCGTATAGCTCTTGTTTTATTATATTGTGGTTTAGTAAATACTGCACTTGGAGTTACATTCAATGCATGATTTGGGCTATAGAACATAAATAAAGTTTGATTGATTGATATCAAATCAAATCACATTTTATTTCTATAGCGCATTTCTCACAAAAGTGACCCAATGCGCTTTACAGAGAGCAGCGAAAATGATCTTATTAAATGTAAGCGAGTAATTGTAAAAAAACCTTTCCTATCTACCAATAACTGAAGGCAACTATCTTTCCCATAGAGTGATTCGTTACCCTTAAATATAATCCCAATTAGATATTAATCCTCAGTTATTCTTCACAACTGACCAAACCTCTCACTCATTGCGCGGCAGATTCAGACTGTATCATTGTTATTTTCACACACGACAAACATGTGACATGTTCCAGTTTTATTCTTATTCTATTTTATTCTTCTAAAAAAAAAAAAAAAAAAAAACGGTTTCAGACGGTTTTGATAAAAAACCGTTTCTATTTTTATAAACCCCGGTTTTCGGTATAACCGAAAAACCGTCCATCCCTAGTCTGCATCCCCTGCCACAAGAGAAGCATACCAAATGCTCGTCTCAGATAAAGGCAGAATGCCCTTGAGAGAATTCAGCTACGTGTCCTGAACTTGAACAACATGGCTTTTTTGTTGTGTTTGTTGCCATGGTTGCATGTGAGCATGACACTGTTAGCTGTGGCCTAGATCAGTGATTGGGTGTTGGTGTGCGCATTTCAGTGTGTACATTTCAGTGTGTACATTTTTGTGTGTACATTTCAGTGTGTACATTTTGTGTGTTTCATTTTTGGGGGTTTTACAGTGATGTTTTATTGCACACCCAGGTTGCATTAGTTCGCACATTTTTCAACGTAACATACGATAGACAGAGACAGACATTTACCACAAATTAAGTTTATCATATACAGCCCTGGAAAGAAATTAAGAGACCATTCCAAATTAATCTTAAATCAGTATCTCTATATGTATGGCAGCCATTCCAGTGTATTGATTCCAACACAGGCATACATTCTACTTAGTGAAGTACTGATTAGGTGATCAACTGAACGTAATCTTATTTAACAAGGGAAAGTATAAAAACAACTGCTGTGGTCATCACTATCTTCTAGTATAGGACCAGCTGGATGGAAAAAAACTGTGATATTCCAAAAGTAATTGGAATAAAAACATATCTATTGACTATGCTAACGAGTTGAAAAGAAGGGTTCAATTCTGCCTTTACTGGCAAAGGGATACAGTGAGCGTCAGGTTACTTCAATCCTTAACATTTCAAAGATGGTAGTTCATACTAAGAACAAGGACAAGCAGCAGACATTGGGGAAAACAAAGCTACAGACTGCCAGAGGGTGAAAACGACTCCACTGACAGGGATGTCCACCAACTCATTAAAATGTCACTGTAAGATGACATCAAGTGACCTACAAAAACAATGGCAAACGGCAGCTGGGGTGAAGTGCACGGCGAGGACGGTAGCAGGACAGGGGCAGGGCAGAAGCCGTGCAAAGCTAGAAAAAAGCCCTTCATCAATGAGAAGCAAAGAAGAGCCAGGCTGAGGTTTGCAAAAGACCCTAAGGATTGGACCGTAGAGGACTGGAGTAAGGTCAATCTCTCTGATTTAAATGTTCACCTTTGCACAACACCTGGTAGTCTAGTGGTTAGACTGAGACCTGGGGGGTATTCCATCAACGTCACTAAAGGAAAATGCAGGCTTATTTTGATAAGCCTGGATTTTCCTTAAGCGACGTTGATTGGATATCCCCCCTGGAGAGGCCTAAAAGACACAGTGTCACACCCACTGTGACAATTGGTGGAGGATCGGTGATGATCTGGGGGTGTTTCAGCAAGGCTGGAATCAAGGTGTGGATGGAGGACCACCAGACCAAGACCCTGTCATGGCCAGCCCAATCTCCAGACCTGAACCCCATTGAAAACCTCTGGAATGTGATCAAGAGGACGATGGATGGTCACAAGCCAGGGGTGGCCCCCCCCCAGAAGGGAGAGTCTCATACAACCTCCGTCCGTCATTCCGATCGATCGAAACCCTCCTTCTGACGTGTTCTAAACCCTCCTAATGTGTTCTAAACCCTCCTGACGTGTTCTAAACCCTCCTGACGTGTTCTATACCCTCCTGATGTGTTCTAAACCCTCCTGACGTGTTCTAAACCCTCCTCCTGATGTGTTCTAAACCCTCCTGATGTGTTCTAAACCCTCCTGATGTGTTCTAAACCCTCCTGATGTGTTCTAAACCCTCCTGATATGTTCTAAACCCTCCTGTCATGTTCTAAACCCTCCTGACGTGTTCTAAACTCTCCTGTCGTGTTCTAAACCCTCCTGACGTGTTCTAAACCCTCCTGATGTGTTCTAAACCCTCCTGATATGTTCTAAACCCTCCTGTCATGTTCTAAACCCTCCTGACGTGTTCTAAACCCTCCTGACGTGTTCTAAACTCTCCTGTCGTGTTCTAAACCCTCCTGACGTGTTCTAAACCCTCCTGTCGTGTTCTAAACCCTCCTGATGTGTTCTAAACCCTCCTGTCGTGTTCTAAACCCTCCTGACGTGTTCTAAACCATCCTGTCGTGTTCTAAACCCTCCTGACGTGTTCTAAACCCTCCTGTCGTGTTCTAAACCCTCCTGTCATGTTCTAAACCCTCCTGTCGTGTTCTAAACCCGCTTGATGTGTTCTAAACCCTCCTGACGTGTTCTAAACCCTCCTGACGTGTTCTAAACCCTCCTGTCGTGTTCTAAACCCTCCTGTCGTGTTCTAAACCCTCCTGACGTGTTCTAAACCCTCCTGTCGTGTTCTCAACCCTCATTTGTGAACGAGGAGCGCTTCTTCCCACAGGAGGGAGGGCCACGCACGCCCTCTGGCCACACCTGATAAGAGGAGGATTCCAACCGAAACGCATCGTCCAATACTTCTACACCATATGTAGGCATATGATAGGGAGAAGCCCAACTTGTGAAATATGAAGAATCATATGAGACAACAGGGTGGCAGTTACAGACCTGTGTGTGTGTGTCAGGTTCCTCCCTAGGATGTTTGGAACAGGGTGCCGCCGGATTGCATTCTCCAAACCCCGACTTGCATTTATCGTGTCCAAATGCGCCAAGAAATACTGCTAAAACGCTGAATTCACTGAGGAGCACCGTAGTGGCACAGCAAGTTCACCGCGTGGCACAGCGCCGTGGGTGTATTTGGTATGTTTTGTACACCGGTCTATGTACCGTATGTTGACACAAACATTATCAAACAAACATTATCTAGATAGTGGTTTTAATCTCCCTTTGGGGGGAGATGTCATTTAAAGGCAACTTTATTGTCCCATCAGAAGGGTGTTTCCTGCCATTGGGGCTCTCCACCGTTAGAAGAGTATAACGCTAGCAGAACAACCTGTCCCAAACACGCAGTCTGAACCCATAACCCTTGGCATTTCATTGTTTGCGTGGCGTTGTGCTTTCGCACAAAGAAGGGTACGACATGGTCGTTGAGCTTTATATCCAAACCAGGTAGAGAGTCCAAAGTCCAAAATCGACTGCCGTACTTGCGCAAAAATGGTCCGCAGACTATTTCTCCACAACTAAGCCTGGGGAAATGATGTAACAAGATGGTAATATGGTTTCTGTCACCCCCCACAGCGTCGGTGGATGAGACCTCCTCCAGCGCCTCCTGCTCCACAGAGCCCCAGCCCCGCCTCAGCAGGTCAGGACAGGCCCGCTCAGAGGCCCAGGCCCAGACCCGGCTCAGCAGGTCCAGACAGGTACAGTACTGCACCTCAACTTCAAAGCTTTCATTTGAGAATTTTGGGTCGTTGGGTGTTTTTAAGAGTTGTTTGTTTGTCTGTCTGTGTTTTTATTTATTTAACCTTTTATTTCTCCAGTGTCGTGTCATTGATGTCTCACATGTATTCTTGGCGTGATTTAAGCTGTATTGCTGGCCAGAGTGTTTTTCTACCCCTGGTTTAATTCTTAGTTATCTAGATGTGCCCATAACTCAAGGACTCAGCGTAAACTTCTCAATGTTGAGAGAGAGATTTGTTGGACCTAATACATCTCAAACTTTATCACCCGTTTGTTGCAGTTGTTTGTGGTCATAGATAGTCGGCAGTTCCTATGTTTCCTGTAACGTTGCATTAAGAGGCTGTTGTTCCACTGCTGTGTCTCTCACCGGGTCCTTCTCCCCCATTTGCTGCAGTCGGGGAGACAGAGGAAGAAGGCTGTGATGATGCCACGCGTGGTCCTCACGCCACTGAAGGTCAACGGTGAACACGTTCCATCAGGTTAGGGTCACTGTTAACTACCTCCTCTACCCCCCCTACACACACACAATCATTTGCCTCAGCAAACGTCTATTTTCCTTTCATTGGTGTCTTGCCGCTACCCTGTCACAGCTGCAGTCTTAGACAGTGACCTGCCTGAACCACCTCTCTGTAAAGGTAGACTGCAACACAATATGGTCTTAAACACCGGGGCAACTTCCTGCTTACAGACATCAGCAAAAACTGAATTAAAATCGGTCTAGACTGCCAGTATTGGCCCTTCCCAACCCCGCCATTCAAAAGCCTTTCTCGTTGTTGAAGTCTGTAATGCCGTGTTAATGCTGAGTTGATGTTGCTGTGTTGCTTTTCTGTTCCTCAGTCATTTCTGCTTATCTCAGAATGCCCCCTGAATTGTCTCCTTTGTATTTGGGTGTAGTAGTATGGGAAGGTTCCTGGGATGTCCCTTTGTTATGAAGCTTTTCCATTGACCGGCTCGGCACGGCTCGCCTCAGCACGCTTTTGAACAGTTCTGGGTACGAGACGTTTTCCACTATACAGGAACGACCCGGGACTGTAGGAGGAGTTACGTGTCATAAGATTCCCCCCGCTATACAGATCAGCGGGGGGAAATGCGATAAGAATTATGTCAAAATGCAGCACTATCGTGCACAGATCAGCCTTACAACATGTAAAGTTAAGTGCCTGTTACTTGCCGCTTTCAGTTCTAGTAGACTAGTTTAGATCTCGCAACCAGGGAAATGCCGACATGAAATGTCGACACGATTCTATTTTTATTTCTCCTGACACTTTGAGCACTGTGCTTCTTTTTTTTCTTTTTTTTTTTATATTTTTATTTAGTTTCACAGAGACATGTACACAACAGGACATAACAACAACAACAACTAGTATCCGTGGGGGAGGTTATTGTCCCATTAATAGTAGAAAACTAGTTTTGCACTTTGTTATGCAGTACATTGTCCATAAACAATAACAAAAAATGCCATATTAGTGACCAAGTTGCTTCATCAGTATTAATGTTCAGGTCATTATTCCAGTCTTTGGGCGTAAATGCAGGTTTGCCTTTATCATATTTCGAAAGTGCTCTATACCCAACCCCCAGAATGCCTCTCGTCTTTCCAGCAGAGACTATCTCCTCCAGCGGAGAGGGTTGGTGACAGAGGCCAGTGTCTTTTTGGCTATTTAAAAAACTTTGTATCTGAAGGTATCTGAAAAACTCATTTCGTGGTAGGTCATATTTCTTACATAATTGGTCAAATGAAAGTAGTATTTCCGTATCATATAAATGTCCGATAGTAACCATCCCTTTGCTGTCCCACCGCTTGAAACCCCTATCCGTGGCACCAGGGGAGAAGTCTATATTGCCCCAAACTGGCGAGAGGGAGGATAGTTGTCCCTCTAGACCTTCTAGTTTTCTTATGTTCCGCCATTCTTTAATAGTTGCGTTTATAATCATATTGTCACTAATAAAAGTTTTACTCTTTTTTTGATCTGAAGTAAACAAAAGACCCCTTAATGGCCAATTGACCTGGGAGGATTCCAGGTCAAGCCAAACAGAGTCGCTGTCATTCTGAATCCAATCAGAAATGTAGCGTAACTGTGAGGCCAGTTGGTAAAGCCTGACATCAGGAACCGATAGACCACCTCTTTCCTGTGGCTTCATAAGTCTAGCCAGACTCATACGAGGTTTTTTTCCCTCTCCAGATAAAAGTACTAAGCCTACTATTTATTTCTTTAATCACTTTTCTAGAAAATATAATCGGCAACATCTGAAATACATAGAGAAGTTTAGGGAGAATATTCATTTTAATTAGTGAGATCCTACCCAACATAGATAGTGGCAAGGAAATCCATCTTTTAAGATCATCATATATACGCTTCAGCAGGGGTGTAAAATTAGCTTTATATAATTGCTGGATCAGTGGGGTTATCACTATTCCCAGATATGTGAAGCCTTGCACTGCCCATCTAAACGGGCAAGATACTGGGGGGGGAATATCACGGAGACCACCCAAAGGAAGAGCCTCTGATTTAGAGAAATTAATTTTGTAGCCCGAAAATTCACTAAAGCAACTGATCAAATCAAGAACTGCAGGTATTGAGACCTCAGGTTTAGTAAGAAACAGTAGTACGTCGTCGGCATACAAGGACATTTTATGAGTCTTGTCCCCAGCTGATATACCTGAAATAGAAGGGGCGTGTCTAATAGCTTCCGCCAAGGGTTCGATGGCAATCGCAAATAATAGGGGGGACAAAGGGCACCCCTGTCTTGTTCCACGGCCCAGGCGAAAATAAGATGACCGTCTACCATTTGTTAAGACGGCAGATAACGGGTTGTTATATAGTAGCTTTACCCAGCCAATGAATGCCTCCCCTAAGCCCAGTGTCTCCAGAGTGGAAAAGAGATAAATCAAAATCAAATCAAATCAAATTTTATTTGTATAGCGCATTTCTTACAAGATGCAACTCAATGCGCTTCACACAATGAAAATGTTCAGTCAATCAGTCAATCAATCAATCAATACTGACAGAGCCGCGAGCAGGCAAAAGTAAAAAACCTGTATACTATGTAGCCAGGAAAAATTCCCTTTCAGCCCTCTACCAATAGAGCGACTACTAGCCAGTTTGCTTACCAGTACCAGGGGAGGCCAGGACCACCGGCACAAAGCAAGCAAGCAAGGGCAAAAACCTGTACACCATGTATCCAGGAAAAATTCCTTGCATATTATCGGCGTACACACTGTCCATACATTTTGTGTTGTATTTGCATCGTTCTGCATCCAGTATGGTCACAGGTCCTGCCAAAGAGAAACTTAAGCACAGTTATGATGCAACAACACAATAGAGACAATAAAGATGACAGCAATACAACCTGATGGTGGTCCTGGTACACCCTTGTACCGGTTCCAGTACTGCTCTAGGTGCTATTTGGAGCTGACAGTGCCTCATCAGCACCCGGGTCCATTTTCCTGTCAACACAAATCTCAAAACACGAGTATGGTGTAATGGCCTAGTGATCCTAGTTCTATAATGTCCAATGTCTCCCTTAGTGTCTCCCTTAGTATCAAAAGGCGACCCTGTCGAAGGCCTTCTCCACGTCCAGGCTAACTACGACACAGTCTACATTGCCAGATTGGGAGAGCTGGATCACGTTGAGAAGCCTCCTCATATTATTACATGAGTTTCTGCCAGTAATAAATCCTGTTTGGTCCTTATTTATAATGGAGGGCAGGACTGTTTCTAGACGCAAAGCGAGGATCTTGGAAAGCAATTTAAGGTCAGTATTCAGTAAGCTTATAGGCCTGAAGGAGGCGCAGTCGTCATCAGCCTTCCCCTTTTTAAGAATAAGAATAAGAATTGGCTTCTGTTAGTGACCTGGGAAGGAAGCCATTCTCCATTGAGTGGTGATACATATTAAGCAAGGGTTGTATAAGTAATGATTTGAATTCTTTATAAAATTCACAACCCAGTCCATCAGGGCCTGGTGCTTTGCCTGATTGTAGGGAACCCAGAGCTTCCCTGATCTCCTGTTCTGTTATTGGTTTATTAAGCGTTTCCTTCTGTAGATCTGTAAATTTGGGTCGATTCAAGTTAGAAAAGAAAAGCTCAGAGAACCTCTGACTACACACGGGTTGCTCACTTTTATATAGCTGACTGTAAAATTTCTCAAACGCCTTGTTGATATTCTCTGCTTCTGTTCTCCTTTTACCATCAGCATCCTTAATGGCCGAAATACATTGGGAATCAGCTTTCTTACTTACCAATCTAGCCAGGTATTTACTTGGTTTGTTGCCAAATTCGTAAAGCTTCTGTCTAGCAAATCTGATGGACTGTTCTGATGGTGATTTATCCATTTGGGGTCCAACAAACAATTAAAGTCCCCTCCTATTATCGACTGTTCACATTCTATATCAGCAAACTCAGTAAACGCCTTTGTGATTAACTCTGTTGGATGATTGGGAGGGTAGTATATATTCATTATAGAAATACGCTCACCAAATAACAGACCTTTTACCACCTTCATCTCTGATACACTTTTCCACCTTAAATGGTAACGATTTATGGATTAAGATACACACGCCTCTGCTATTAGATGTGAAAGATGAAAAAAAGACCTGTCCCACCCATTCACGTTTAAGTTTAATATGTTCTATATCTTTGAGATGAGTTTCTTGTAATAGTGCAATTTTAACCCCTTCCTTTTTCAAAAGCGTCAGTATTTTCTTCCTTTTAATTGGGTGATTTACCCCCCGCACGTTCCATGAACAGAATTTAGTGTCAACTCCCGCCATGTGTCAGGTTTAGTCTAAGCCTGGTGCTATAAGTTGTGCTGCCGCTGTCTCTCTCATTTGTCACTTCATCCATTATCCCAGTTGGGAAGAAATTTGCCCTGTGAAAATTGTGTTTGGACATCCATTGCAATTTCTATATAGAGTGAAATCATGGCCATACCCCTGTAAAAACTACCTTTACCATTACTAGGTCCTGAAAAAGTAAAAAACATAAAACACTAAAGAATGGACCAATACTCAGAGTGTCTCTGAGGTTGGAGGACCCTAGACCTAACCAAAAGATGCAAGCAAACTAACTTTAACTTAGCATTACCAAATGAAAAAGATAATAAAGCAAATAAATAAATAAATAACAAACATGTGAGAACAACCATAGCAATAATGATAGCCTTCAGAAAAATGTTCTCCTAACTCACCTAGATCCAGCACAACATAAGGGAGATATTATAAGAAAAATAATAACAGCAGTTTTTATTTATTTTTATTTATTTTTTACCCTATCTAAGGCTTCAAAATGATGTTTCTATCAGTGCTATTCAGGAGGGACAGGTTGGAACAAATAGTTCCACTGCCTTCTCCTTCTTGTAAAGAGGGACACATTACTAATGGCTTTAGAAAAATAAAACAGCAAAAAAGGATTAAAATCCCATGGAAAAAACTCAACATAAAACCAGAATACAATAACCTAGATTTTTCGTACACGACGATACGGACCCAAAAGAAACCGTGACGTGCTGACGTCACAACTGAGGGTTATGGGTAATGGAGTTTAAACGTTCCTTCTCGTATCCTCATAAAGAAAGCCACGTTGAACACGATGAGAAGGACCCCCCCCCCAAAAAAAACAACGTGATGTGTTGCCGTCACAACTAAGGATTATGGGTAATGAAGTTCCTTCTCGTCTCATAAAGAGAGCTTGTACAAAAGAGGTTATGCTACAACATAGACATCACAGTTATATATATCCAGCGTTACGATACATGAAAGTAACCCCTCCGACGGTACCATAACGGCACAAAAAAACATATATAGGATGTCAATGTTTAGATAGGATGAAAAGTGTCCTCTCTTGCAAAACGTAAACAACTGTGATAACCAGGGGTGCACATAACTTTTTGGAGCCAGTGCTCAGAGGAGCACCTAGGGATGCTGCTTGGTGCTCCCCGAGCTCGCGAGTCACGACCCGTCCCACAGGATGGATGAAAAAGGGATACATGGATAACTTATATTAGCAAAACGACATTTGTTCATAAATAAAGATGAACGAACAAATGATTGTGTGCAAAACAAAAGAAACAAATGCAAAATCAAATGACTGCTCTTTAAGCATGAAAGTCTGTCAGACTCCTTTAAACACAATGAAATCAACTGACATCTCTTTAAGCACTAACTGAATGTCTGTTCTTTAAACACAATGAAATCCAGTGTTTCCTCCAGGAATTTTTCCATTGGTGGCGGATAGGTCTGTCCGCGCGCGCGCAGCGCTCAAATGTTTTTTCCTGTGCACGCGCGCTCAAAACAACGACCGAATTTCAAACTAGAGGGAGGATGGCAAAAAATTAAAAAAAGCTACAAAAATCTTCCCAGATCCTCATTTGCACGACCAGCTGTCGCTGTAGGACACGTTCGATTGCAAAATTCATTTATCCTTTATGTTCCCAGTTGAGGGCGTGTAGCTGTCGTTAGTTGGCCTGCTTTTATTTAGTTATGCGTACGTTTGAGTTAGTCATCTCTAGGATTGTTGTTTGATATTAGCCTATACTTTCTCTTATCTGCATTTTGAGCAACTGTACAAGACCCAACAACACAACTCTGATACAGGACTAATGTTACCTAGCTGCTATAGCTAACCCTGCTACAAGACCCAACAACACACCTCTGATACAGGACTAATGTTACCTAGCTGCTATAGCTAACTCTGCTACAAGACCCAACAACACAACTCTGATACAGGACTAATGTTACCTAGCTGCTATAGCTAACCCTGCTACAAGACCCAACAACACAACTCTGATACAGGACAAATGTTACCTAGCTGCTATAGCTAACCCTGCTACAAGACCCAACAACACAACTCTGATACAGGACTAATGTTACCTAGCTGCTATAGACCCATTTGTACTAAACAACTACAACGTTGTATTGGACACATTTTTAGACCCATTTGTACTAAACAACTACAACGTTGTATTGGACACATTTTTTTCGAACTAATCCACAGACAGCAGTCTTATTAACGGGCCTCTGTGGTGCCAGGTGTGGAGGCGACCCAGCACAGTGGGGATATACACTATCAAGCCAAGCTCTACTGTCAATATTTGCGTGTGTGTGTGTTTTACTTTGAACGCAATTTCAATTGCAATGTCCCAAGTATTACCTACATCTCCTCTGTGGAAAACTCTAATCCCGACGCAGCAGTTATTGTGCTCGGCGATTTTAATCACACCAACAGAACTTCCCAATTACAAACAACAGGTGTCATGCCCCAGCAGAGGAGCTAACATACTAGACCACTTCTACGTTACTATCAACGAGGCTTACCGTTCGTTCCCGAGGGCACCGCTGGGAAGGTCCGACCATGCCATGCTGCTCCTCGTCCCGAAATATATAGAGAAACTTAAATCCTGCAATACGACACCCAGCCATGCAGTTTCGTATCGCTCATAGCCACTGCTAGCTTCAGCAATGTTTGAAGTGTCTGGGACATCTTTTTTCTTGAAAAATCCATCCATCTGTCGCTGTTATTTAACGTGATATCTTATTTGTGCACCTAGCTAGCTAGATCAGCTTTTTGTATCTTTTAGATGGTACTACCGGTGACTTTTAGCCCGTTATTTGCGAGGAGAAAACACAGGCGCCCGAGCATTTCGGAAGCTGAGCGGGGATGGTTGAGTCTGCACGGTTCTCATGCCGGTTCACATTTAGACCAATCAGGAGTAGCCCTAATGTCATTAATCTGATTTTGGATCAGCGGTTAGAGAGAGATGGGCGTGGATTTAGGTGCACTTTTAGTCAACATCCATTATAGCGCTGATCTAGGATCAGATATATTTTAATCAATTTAATCTTTTTTTTTTTTTTTTTATCTTTTTTTTTTTTTTTTGTGGACTGAATCAATTCGTGGCGGAGGAAATTCATTCGTGGCGGCCCGCCACCAATAAATGCATATAGAGGAAACACTGAAATCAACTGACATCTCTTTAAGCACTGCTCTGTTCTGTAAACACTGAAATCAACTTTTCAACAAAAAGTTACAGCCTAAGCATTTACTTATGCTACAAGCTTAATCATCATCATCACTGCTCTCTTGACTGCTGTTATCACTGTCCTCAATTTCAACCATGGTAGACGATGTTGTAGGCTATCACTTTAAATAGCTCATTATTTTGTTTATTATTAGTTTATTATTAGTTTTTTTTTTTTCTTCTAATAGAATTCCCAACCATATTCCCTGGGTCAGGGGTCTATGTGCGATAATGAAGCTGTAAAACAAACGTCTGAACGTTTGAAAGCTTCAGAGAAAAGAAACGTGAAGTCCCTTGGTGTTGTTTTTCCTTTTAGCGACGAGTCGCTCATCAGTAAACAAGACTGTTTGGAAATTAGTCTTCATGTATTTCTGAGCCCACTGTCATGCTGCAAAGAATACCTCTGTGTCATTGGCTGCTATAGGCATAAAAGGAGAGAAACTCATGGTGTGGCCCCCATCTTCCCCTGATCTCAACCCTATTGAGAACCTTTGGAGCATCCTCAAGCAAAATATATATGAGGGTGGGAGGCAGTTCACATCAAAACAGCAGCTCTGGGAGGCTATTCTGGCATCCTGCAAAGAAATTCAAGCAGAAACTGTCCAAAAACTCACAAGTTCAATGGATGCAAGAATTGTGAAGGTGATATCAAAGAAGGGGTCCTATGTTAACATGTAACTTGACCTGTTAAGATGTTTTTGTTTGAAATAGCTTTTGATTTCAGTAAATATGACCTCCTAATATGACCTCCTAACCCTAAATTCATCAAATTACCATTTTTAGTTCTTTACAACCTATAAAATGTTTTGAAACTCTGTTGTGCATAATAATTTGGAACAGTGCATTTTGAGTTTTTTATTTAAAAAAAAAATACTGTCATCATTGGGAGGTTTGTTCAATACAATTTGAATTATACTCTAACGGTTGATGACTTGAAAATTATACTGATTGTCATTTGCATCGACTATTTAGGAAAATCTGAGAAAAATATCATTTGCATAATAATTTTGAACGCAGTGTAGTTCATGAATTACGATAGTTTGAAGGAACGCTGTAGAATCCGCTGTAGACAGCTCCGGTTTCGGAGCAAGACGCGAATCTATCGGCATTAGTCAAATACATGCTCACATCCAGTCATCCGCTCACTGCTCTCCATCAAAAATGGCACATCCATCAATAATATTACACAATAACAACTGCTCTGATTAGATTGCTTAGATTGTTTAATACATCAACGGGGGGAAAAGGAGATGAACTCTGAGCGAGTATCATGCTTCCTCCATTGAACGGAAAGTCCTATCTATTCCATTCAAAGTGTTTTAGCCTTCCCCCTTTCCACTGGTAATAAGGAATTGGCAAGAATAGATCGATATAAATAGATCAACATAATGCAGCACTGTCATGCACAGATCAGCCTTAAAACATGTAATGTTAGATATATAACGGTGCGATGTATTTCTACGGAAAGGCTGACTGACGCGGGGCTCATACAATCTCCGCGTTCGTTATAGATACGAGTGCTCCGGTGTCTTGCTGGTAGTCAAATATATTTATTTTTATATGCAGCATATGGATGTTACGTGCCTGTTACCTGCCGCTTTCAGTTCTAGTAGTTTAGATCTCGCAACCAGGGAAACGCCGACATGTGTTAAAGGGAGCAAGACGTGAATCTACCGGCATTTGACTGCCGCTGGACTGAGGAACAGCAGAGGCACAGGACATCGCCATAATAGCGATTTTTTTGTTATGCTTGTTGTAAATAAAAGTTATATGATGCATTGAAATGACATTAAACTAAGATAATACGATGATTAGCATCATTTTTCTAATCTTTATTAATAAGTTATTACAGAAACAGTAAGTGACATTTTCCGAGAGTGAAATCTGGTGGTATTTAAAGATGGCGGTTAGCGAAGAAATCTATGAACATGGGATGACGATTTCCATTGACCAATCAACGGTGTGCAGCGTCACACGTCACACGCAGCCTGGCAAAAAGGTACCTTTCGCTACCCATCCCGAACAAGAACTATAAAACTGTGCCGTGCCGAGCCGTGCCGAGCCGGTCAATGGAAAAGCGCCAAAGAACAGGGCCGACCCGGGTAGAAACTGGTAGTGTTCGGATATGCTCTCCGAATTGAATGTGTAGCGGAGGTTTGTGTGCGTGTGTGTGTGCGCTTTATTTTGAGTGATGTCCGTCAACGTGTAAGCCCCATTGGCAATTCTTAAATGATTTTGAGGAGAAGTTTTTTACGGATACAGAAATCTTGTTTCGTCTTGCCCTCAGAGCTAAGGATGATGCAAAGCAAGATGCTGGACAGCTGAAGTCGGAAGTTTACGTACACTTAGGTTGAAGTCATTCAAACTATTTTTTTTATCCACTCCACAGATTTCATGCTAACAAACTATAGTTTTGGCAAGTCGGTTAGGACGTCTACTTTGTGCATAACACAAGTTTTTTTTTAGGGCTGTCAATGTTAACGCGGTAACACTCGCGATTAATCTGGAAACTTTAACACGTAAAATAATACTGATAAAAGCCGATAAAGCGAGGCCTAGGCCTGAGTGTTTTAACAGCCATTTTTAAAAATCCCCACAAACCTTCTGATAGGCTGGCCGAGTTGTTACTGGACATTCTGCAATCTAGAATATTCTGCTAGGGCAGAATGCTTGAACTGGCCCACGGCGTGTTTCCATGTAGCTTACGCTGCGCTGTGACAGCACTACATCGTGGACAGCCAGCTGAAGCGTGTGGGCCATACATCCCAGACTTGGTAATCCTGCGTCTTCCATTGATTTGAGCATGTTTCGGGCATTATCTCTGAGTATGACATGCACATGCGTAGCACTCTATCGTGGTTTGTCTTAGTGGGCGTTTCTCTGCCATTTTCTTCTCATTCTCTGCGGTCAACTTTTCAAACTCGCCCATGCTCCGCAACGTGATGCAACTTCAATTGCCTTATTATTACTCACACTTTATAGTACTTCCACACTGTTATGTTTGTATTTCTATTCTAAACTAGGCGTAGGTTTAAACCTTGTTTTTATTTACAAAATGCCAACTTGCCGGTTAGGCTACATGGGTAACAATTTGTGTATCTGCGACTACTGCACATGCTCAACTCTCCCGGTGCATACTGGGAACTGGAGTCCTAATGTTATAAGCACACAACACCACACATACCGCCGACATATTTTAGTTTAACTCTTTGACTGCCAGCCATGTTCAGAGCGGAGAGCTCCACACTGCCAGACTTTTGGGGCATTTTCGCTGAACTTTGAAGACCCACCAAATATTGACTTTTCGGACTACATAAACATTGAACATATCTACCAAAACTTTAGACTCTCTTCTTTCATCAGAAAAAGAAAGTTTGTTTCTAGCCTCTTTGAGTGTTTAGAAATCGGCCGTAGAACATAGGGTGGTTTCAGCAAAAACACCTGATTTTGACCAATAAACAGAGAAAACGAGCTTTTTCTGCAGAACTTTTTTATTTTATTTTTTTTCTGCACTTTTTCTGTATCATCCGACTCTGAACTGTTTGAAGAGTCGCGCGATGGCCGCAATGCTCCGCGCCGCAATGCTCAGCGCCGCGTTTGGCACATACCCTGATCCGTTTCGCCATTACTACAACCCACAGCAAGCCACTTCCTTCTCCAGGCTTTTATCGAACTACTGCCCCCATCTGGGACCGAAATACATTACACCCAAGTCTGAAATTCACTCGCTAGGTGTAGAACATGTCAATAACGCGATCCCCGCGATTTTTTTTTTTTTTCTTCTAGAAGACGCCAATTGGCGTCTTTGGCAGTCAACGTTACTATTCTATAAGACGCCAATTGGCGTCTTTGGCAGTCAATGAGTTAACAAGCATGCGAGAGTGGCTCGTTTAGGCTAATGAGCAGGCGACAATGAATTGGCTCACGTTGTTCGCATCATTGATCGGTTGTCGTTATCGGCTGCACGACCCCGTGGCCGGCAGCCCCAGAGGAGAGAGCCAGGCAGACTAGCTGTCTGGCTCCTCGAGCCCAACACCGTTATTCCGGCACCCCGGGGGCGGTGTTGCGCGACGGATCCTTGTCCGGAAATACGGAAATAGTCCTATACCCCCCTTGGGAGCGGCCGCTCAATATGCCGCTCCCTGTGGGCCCCGGCCATATCCGGGTCTGGCGAGACCGGGATTCGATCCCAGTCCCCGGTGGGCAGCTTGCACCAGAGACTGATGCTTAGACCGCTGCGCCACCGCGGGGCAAATACTAGTATTTTAAACTTATGATTAATCATGATTAATCTGATCACAGAATATTATTGTGATTAACTTGATGAAAAAAACACCTCCACATGTCTGGTTCATCCTTGGGACCATTTTCCAAATGCCTGAAAGGACGCACGTTCATCTGTACAAACAATAGTATGCAAGTATAAACACCATGGGACCATGCAGCCGTCATACCACTCAGGAAGGAGACGTGTCTACTAGAGATGAACGTACTTTGGTCTGAAAAGTTAAAATCAATCCTAGAACAACAGCAATGGACATTGTGAAGATGCTGGAGGAAACAAGTACAAAAGTATCCACAGTAAAACAAGTCCTACATAACCTGAAAGGCCGCTCACCAAGGAAGAAGACACTGCTCCATAACCGCCATTTAAAAAAGCCAGACCATGGTTTGCAACTGTACATGGGGACAAAGATCTTAGTTTTTGGAGAAATGTCCTTTGGTCTGATGAAACAAAAATGTAACCGTTTGGCCATTATGACCATCGTTATGTTTGGAGGAAAAAGGGGGAGGCCTGCAAGCCGAAGAACACCATCCCAACTGTGAAACACGGGGGTGGCAGCATCATGTTGTTGGGGGGGCTTTGCTGCAGGAGGGACTGGTGCACTTCACTAAATAGATGGCATCATGTGGAAGGCCACCCGAAACATTTGACTCAAGTTAAAGGCAATGCTACCAAATACTAACTAAGTGTATGTAAACTTCTGACCCACTGGGAATGTAATGAATGTAAGCAGAAATAAGTAATTCTCTTTACTATTATTCTTAAGACAGGGAATGTTTACTAGGATTAAATGTCAAGAATTATGAAAAACTGAGTTTAAATGTATTTGGCTACGGTGCATGTAAACTTCAGACTTCAACTATATTAGCATTTGTGGCTGCAAAGTGTGTAAGTGAGTGTTACGGCTGCTTACACCTAGCATTGGAGTGCATCGTGGTATACAAGGAGAAAAGATTCTTATTAGGCCAATGAAAATGAATGAATTACACTAAGTGGTCATTCTGGGGAGTTTTGTAAACAACCTTCTGTTTAGCAGGAAAGTGAGTTTAAATGCAGGAAGCGCACATGTTCAGGAGTAGTCGGCGTTGCAGCAATGTATGGCACTCACTAAAAAACCACAGCACTTCACCCCAAAACAATATATCCTTTGCCCTACTTCAACTATCGTGAATCAGAGGTGAGGCTATAAAATACACACACACTATCTATATACAGTATATATATATATATATATATATATATATATATATATATATATATATATATATCCATACATACATACATATCAGTGGAGGCTGGTGACTTCCAGAATTGAGGAGGCCAAATTTTTTTCCGCTTGCTCGCTTCACTCGCGATGGAATGTTCCCTGTTCTTCTTATCTGTCTTTGTTAAAAATTATTAATTTGTGTTTGGCGGTACTGAAGGGATTGGGACACTCTCAGGATGGTGGATGAAGCAGCTTTTATTGCCTGCACAATGGGTCATCAAATAAACAAAACAATTGGCATGAATCTCTGGTCCGCCTGCAGCAGCTATTGTCCCTTCTGCTCAGGCTCACAACATTCACCACAACATACTACATACAATCAATGACATGTCAAAAGCACTCAAACACTATGTCAATCAGACACACAACATACAATTCAGAACAATACTGCATCCATTTCTAATATTTATCCTGCAGAACAGCACTCATACGCGTGTGGCGGAAAAAGGTACTACACGGAGGCCAGGCCTCCTGTGCCCACCCATTTTCAGTGATTTGGCCAATCACATATTGCCATGAAAAAAATTGCATTACATTGACTTCTATGAGAAACCACTTTCCGACAGGAGGCCTGGCCTCCGTGTAGTACCTTTTTCCGCCACACGCGTGTATGAGTGCTGTTCTGCAGGATAAATATTAGAAATGGATGAAGTATTGTTCTGAATTGTATGTTGTGTGTCTGATAAAAAATATAATTATTGCTTTTTTAAATCTCTCTCTCTTCTCTCAAATTATTGGGGAGGCCAGGCCTCCTCCACCTCTATGGAGGAGCCTCCCCTGATACATATATATATATATATATATATATATATATATATATATATATATATATATATATATACATATATACTAGGGATGCACGATATGCATTTTTTCCAACCGATACCGATACCGATATTTACCCGCTTCTCGTGGCCGATAACCGATACCGATACCGATATTATTATTATTATTTTATTTTTTCTTTCCTAGCACCAGGGGAGCCCCCCTCCCAAATGTCATTGTTTGGTACCTGTACTATATCAATGACAATAAAGACCATTCAGATATAATTTCACAGTTGATAACCTGTAGTTCATGCACACCTGAAGGTAAGAAAGGCTATGTAGTGAGCAAAGATTGATGATTTAATATTCCATAGTGATCTCACCAAATCTAACTTACATCACTATTGTTAACACAACAAAGAGAACACTTCTGAGTCTTCAAATGTTCATTTATTATTTCCTCTAACAAACAGAATCTGTTATAGACAGTGCACAATGCTTTTTTTAGCCAAAGTTCATAAAGATCTTATGTTAACCGTAGCTTTAGACAGTATACTGTATGTTTACATGTATATGTTAACCATAGCTTTAGACAGTATACTGTATGTTTACATGTACATGTTAACCATAGCTTTAGACAGTATACTGCATGTTTACATGTATATGTTAACCATAGCTTTAGACAGTATACTGTATGTTTACATGTCATGTACATGTTAACCATAGCTTTAGACAGTATACTGTATGTTTACATGTATATGTTAACCATAGCTTTAGACAGTATACTGTATGTTTACATGTCATGTACATGTTAACCATAGCTTTAGACAGTATACTGTATGTTTACATGTACATGTTAACCATAGCTTTAGACAGTATACTGTATGTTTACATGTCATGTACATGTTAACCATAGCTTTAGACAGTATACTGTATGTTTACATGTACATGTTAACCATAGCTTTAGACAGTATACTGTATGTTTACATGTATATGTTAACCATAGCTTTAGACAGTATACTGTATGTTTACATGCCATGTACATGTTAACCATAGCTTTAGACAGTATACTGTATGTTTACATGTCATGTACATGTTAACCATAGCTTTAGACAGTATACTGCATGTTTACATGTATATGTTAACCATAGCTTTAGACAGTATACAGTATGTTTACATGTATATTCATTACATGTAAGTTCATGAAATCCACAATGGCTTTTTTTTCGCGGCTAGGCTAACGTGTTCTGCTACAACGAGTGCTTGATATTCCTTCCATACAGCGTGCTTGCAATGGTGATTCTTCAGGTGACTTATTAGATTCGTTGTGTTGTAACTCGTAGACCTTTGCCCTCCTCTCCGAACTTTTGTTGAACATGTATTGCAAATTGCAAACGCAATATCTGCCTTAGAAATTGTGAAGAATGTCCACACCGGGGAAGGCATGTTTCGCTCGCGTCTCGTCAAAACAAACTGCGTGCCTGAGCGCGGAAACCGGAAGCAGAGCGCGGAAACCGGAAACCGGAAGCAGAAATATTTCCGGCTTCATATTATCGGTTAAATATCGGCTAAATTTTATAATAAATACCGATACCGATAAACATTAATTCCTCAATATCGGGCCGATAAATATCGGTGCCGATAATATCGTGCATCCCTAATATATACATATACAAGCTTGTACACCGTATCTATGAGTTACTAGCCAAGCTAGTCCAAAAAAACAACTTGTTCCTTGTGTGTGTGGGCGATGCTAACAGTGCGCACTCTTTCCTATGTAACCTCTGTAGAGCTATTCTTAATACTTTCCCTCCTCCTGGTTTCTTGCCTGTCACTGTGCGTGCAAGACATATCTCTCTTTCACTCACTCCCTTAGAGCCCCCCCCCCCCCCCCCCAACTCTGCTCTGTGTTTTCACGCTTTGGAGGTGGTATGGTGTGGCGGCATACGTCCTGAAGGCCCAGTCCAAGATGCACAGCTGGGATGACTGCCTACCCCATTCCCTCTTCTCCCTGTGTGTACCGAGCCTCGGCACCTGGCCTGCTCCCCCTTGCTTTCCTTAATCTGTGGACCTGCTGACTCTCCCCGCCCGCCCGCCCATGGCCTGTCTTCCTGACCCGCCCCCACCCTGTCTGTCAGTCTCCACCCACACATGAGCAAGAGTGTCTGACCAGCCCCCCATCAACCCCCCTCCCACCCTCCCACCTCTCCCCCTCAGGAGCAGCTGGGAGGCGCAGGGAAGGCTCTAGGGGGGGCCCCACACTCCGTGCCCGCCCCGACCTGGGCTGGAAACTGCAGCACTTCAAGAGCATGCGTGGCCTCCTCTCAGGTACAGGGCTGAGACCCACCAACACCAACCGCCCCCCCACCCCCCAGTAACCCCTAAAACACCAACTCCACCCTCTCCTTATCACTAAGTCTAATCAGTTAGCATCAGGATGGTGTTGGAATACCTCCATTAACCCGTTGAGTCCACTGGATCTGCTTTGGGAGTGAATAAACTACAAAATGCAACGTTCTCACATCACGTGATGGAAGCCTAGTGTTCCAGATGATGTATCAAGAGTCTCTTCCTCTAATTCAGAGATTGAACATTTATGAGGGTGGCTCAGCTGGAAACCAATGTTGTCAGTAATTTATCAGACACCTTTTTTTTTAGGTGTGGAGAAGGGGCAGAAGTTTGAGACTAAAGCACAGGCAGATCAATATCTGTTGTAGTTGCTGGGTTTAAATGTTCCTGTGCTTCTTGCAGTCACTGTGTGACAGAGGGCTAGATGCAGGGACTATTAAAGTTCATGCAGCTGCCATCTAGCTAGTTAAGCGGTTTTTGACTGTATAGGCTTAGACGCCCTCCAAGGACACTTAATGCCCAAGTGGGAAACAGCAGCAAGAACAAGTATGTGAACTCTTAGGAATTACCTGGTTTTCTGGATTAATTGGTCATAAAATCTTCATCCAAATCACAAGTCTATACAAACACAATGTGCTTAAGCTAATAACACACAAACAGTTCTAATCATTCATGTCTATTGAACACACCCATTCAGCATTCACAGTGCTAGTGGAAAAAGTAAGTGAACCCTTGGATTTAATAACTGGTCAAACCTCCTTTGGCAGCTCAGCCATATTCTTAGGAGGTCTGGAGTAAGCGGCTCTCTTGAGGTCATTCTGCAGCATCTCTATTGGGTTAAGGTCTGGGCTCTGACTGGACCGCTCCAATTCAGTAGATTTACTTCCATGTTTGGGGTCCTTGTCCTGCTGCATCACCCAACTTCCCCTGAGCTTCAGCCGGCAGACAGCCACCCTGACGTTATCCTGTAGGATACCTTGATATACTTGGGAATTCATTTGCCCTTGATGATGGCAAGCTGTCTCGGCCCGGAGATAGCAAAGCAGCCCCCAAAACATGATGCTCCCTCCACCGTACTTCCCTGTTGGAATGATGTTTTCATGTTGGTATGCGATGCCCTTTTTACGCCATACGTAGTGCTGCGTGTTCTTCCCGAACAATTCAACCTCAGTTTCATCAGTCCACAAAACATTTTCCCAGTAGAGTTGTGAAGTGTCAAGGTGCTCTTTGGCAGACTTCAGGCACGCAGAAACGTTTTTTTTGGGAGAGCAGCGGCTTCCTCCGTGGTGTCCTGACATGGACACCTTGCCTGTTCAATGTTTTCCGTACGGTAGACTCATGAACAGAGATGTTAGCTAGTTCCAATGATTCCTTCAAGCCTTTAGCTGTTGCTCTAGGCTTCTTTTTCTATCTCATTGATCATTCTGTGTTGTGTGTTTTTAGTCATCTTGGCTGGGCGCCCACTTCTAGGGAGAGTAGCCACAGTACTAAATCATCTCCGTTTGTAGACAATTTGTCTAACTATGGGCTGATTAATATCTAAACTCTTTGACATAACGGTACTTTAACTCTTTGCAGCTTTATGCAAATCAACAATGCTTGATCGTAGGTCTTCTGAGATCTCCTTTTTGCGAGGCATGGCTCACATCAGCAGATGCTTCTTGTGAATAGCAAACTCCAAGTGTTTTTTTAAGTCATATTATCTCTAACTCACACCTCCAAAGACAAACACAATGATCTTAAGCTAATAACAATTCTAATCTTTCATGTCTTTATTGAACACACCCATTCAGCATTCACAGTGCTAGTGGAAAAAGTAAGTGAACCCTTGGATTTAATAACGGGTCTAACCTCCTTTGGCAGCAATAACCTCAAAAAAGTGCTTCCGGTGGCTGCGGATCAGACCTGAGATTGCTTTGTAACCCTTTCCAGCTTTATGCAAATCAACAATGCTTGATCGTACATCTTCTCAGATCTCTTTTTTTGCAAGGCATAGCTTACATCAGCAGATGCTTCTTGTGAATAGCAAACTCAAAATGTTAGTGTTTTTTACAAGTCAAAGTATCTCTAACCCACCTCTCCAATCTCGTTTCATTGATTGGACTATGTTTGCTAACTCCTGCCTCCAATTAGCTTTTGTATAAGTCATTAGCCTATGGGTTCACATACTTTTTCCAACCGACACTGTGAATGTTTGAATGATGTATTCAGTATGGACAAGAACAATACAATCGTTTGTGTTTTAGTTAAAACAGATTGTATTTGTTCATTATTGTAACTTAGATGATCAGACCATATTTTAAGACAAATTTAAACATAAATGCAGATAATTCCAAAGGGTTCACTTACTTTTTCTTGCCACTGTATATATACACGGTATATACTATACTGACTGGAATCTGTCACAAATTAAGAGGCCAAACTGCGTAACCGGGGTGGTTGTAGTACACATGTAGAAGACAACTACTGGGCATAATGCCTAGATGCTGTGCAGTCAACTCATCTGTAGTGTACATGTCGTGAGTGCAAAACCTCAACTTTGACCCAGACAGTCACACAGAGCAGAAACAAAATAGGCCCAACCTTCCACCGCTAACCAGTGCCCTTCTGCTGGTTGACAACATTGCCGGCAGTCTGTGTTGGTCTCTAATGCCAACTGAACGCCAATGCTCCACGGGTTGCAAACTGACGCTGGCATCAGGTTACAGGTGAACATGTGAACACTGGCTGTTCTGTCACTGGCTGCGAGGGTGTTGGCTGCCCTAACTAAAACGCCTGCCTGCGCTCACTGCTGGGTACTTGACTGAATGCTTGAGTTTATGTTGGCCGGCAATGGGAATGCCTGGTTGTGCTTGCTATTAGGTCAAATGAACGGAGAGCTGGCGTTTTGTAGCGTTAGACACTTGCTGAGCTAAAAGGTATTTTTCTTCTTTTTTTTCTGCAGGGCCAATGAAGAGGAGCAGAGGAGGGGTGGAGGTGGACTTTGAGACTCCTGGTTCCATCCTGGTCAACACCAACATCCGCGCACTCATCAACATGCGCACCTTCTCTGCCTTTCCGCAGCATTCTCAGCAGCAGCTCCTTCAGCTCCTCCCTGAGGTGGACCGCCAGGTCAGTGTGTGTCTGGATAAGGAACAGTACCAAACACAAGTCTGATTCCCATTCTGTCTGCACCAGCCTCCCGCATGCATGCAGTCTCATCATTGGTCACTCATTAATGCAGGAGTTTTTCAATAGGGACGGTCAAAAGCACACACATGAATCTTTTAAGCTCTTCCTCACTCAATCTGTCAGACCATATGCTGTCATGGTTTCTCTATCATCTATAGCTCACCCATTGTGTGTGTGGTGTGTGTGTGTGTGTGTGTGTGTGTGTGTGTGTGTTCCCACTCCAGGTTGGTACTGATGGTCTGGCCCGTCTCAGTGGCTCAGCTCTCAACAATGAGTTTTTCACTCATGCCTCCCAGAGCTGGAAAGAGAGGCTGGCTGAGGGTGAGTACCAAGCTCCACTTGAAATTACCTCACAAACTCAAGGAACATGGGGATAGTTTTCTTAGATTTTCTTCCAATGATTACCAATTTAGACTACTTTGGCTGCAGTCAATTCACCAAGGCAATGTGGGGATTTCTAACAAACTTATTTTGTCATCATCACAAAAGGGCCACAGTCATTCTGACGGTATGTTGGAAACACCTTTCAAACACGCCAACCCAACACTGCATTTCTGAATCCCAAATCACTTTTTCAGTTAGAAAATCCAGCATTGAATTTTGATGTTGTGATGTCAGCAACATGTCACAATTCATTATAGCACAGTATAAAGTTATATAAAGTTACTTTTCACCCAGTTAGAGAAATGTTTAACAAGGATAGTTCAAGGGAAAGTTGACTCAAATATTCAAATGTGTATTTTGATTCTCTCTCCTTCTCTTTTGATGTAGGTGTTCTTATTACTTATTGATGTAAAGGTGTGTGTGGACTAATCTGGACTAAACATGTTCAACCTAGGTGAGTTCACCCACGAGATGCAGGTCCGCTTCCGCCAGGAGATGGAGAAGGAGAAGAAGGTAGAGGCCTGGAAGGAGAAGTTCTTCGAGGAGTATCACGGGCAAAAGTACGACTGTGGCTTTGTGATTTCACTGACCCGTTTTGAAGAATATTTTGAGATGTTTAAAATGCACTTATTCCATATCGTCGCGTGTGTAGTGAGGGGGCATTAACGCTGTCTTCTGTGACCTGTAGGTCTGGCCTGACCAGAGAAGAGTCTCTGAAGCTGACGATGGGCGAAGCCGCAGATGCCGCCGCCAGCGTGCTGGACGGTGACGTGACCGCCGCGTCCGGAACCCCCAAGCGCCGCAGCGCGGGCCGCAGACGGCGCGACGGCAGGATGAGGCGGCGCTCGCGGGCCGACCTCAGGCGCAGGGCCCGGCGGACTCTCTGCAAGGCCACAGCCCCGGCCCTGCAGTCGCCGGAGCAGCCGGAGGGCACGCTGGTGTCGGACGGCGCCCCAGCCTCCATCTCCTCCGCCTCGCCCCTGGCGGAGGCTGCCGCCGTGCAGGGAGAAGTGGTGCTCCAAGCAGACTCTGAACTGGAGGTCCTGGCCGAGTGCGTCTCCCCAGTGCACGCGCCCTCCCCCGCCTCTATGCCTGCCGCCGCCGCCGCCGCCGCCGTGCCAGAGCCCAGGCCCACTGCGGCCACCCTCGTCCCCAGCCCTACGCCCAGCCCCAGCCCGACACCCAGCCCGCCCAGCCCCGCTTCCATCAGCGCCACCGACGAGCCCGAAGTCACCGCCCGCCTGCTCCCCGAAGAACCCGCCCCTGCCGTCGTCTCCACCTCCTCTCCTTCCTCTTCCTCCTCTTCCTCTTCCTCCTCCTCCTCCCCATCCTCGTCCCCCTCCTCCACCTCCGAGAGGCGAGGGGCCTTCGCGGCCGGCCTGGACTCGTCCTCCTCCTCCTCCTCCTCCTCTTCCTCCACCGCTGCCGCCACCGCCGACCCCCTGGACGACGGGGCCTCCGCCGTCACCTCCGTCACCGGGGGGACGGCCACCAGCAGCCGAGAGAGCAGCCCCGCCGCCAGCCCCGCCCCCGCCCAGCCCAAGGAGCAGAAGAGAAGGCCGGACCAGCCCCAGGCCTTCGCCAGCTTCCCCGAGAAGAGGCCGCGGCTTGACGACCGTCAGTCCTTTCGTACCACAATCGACGGTGTCCACTCGGAAAAGCCGCAGCCGACAGCAGAGGAGCCCAAGGTCCCACCTATCCGGGTATGAGCTTTGAGTTTTTTGTTCTTGCTGTAGCTGTAACAGTGGCAGGCAAATGGCCTGGCAAGCCTTTATCCTAAGACCAGGGATCCACCATCTGTAATGCAAGTTGTAATTAATTAATTAATTAATTGATTGATTGTGTCTTTCGTTTTTTCTCAACTAATACTACATTCTTACTCTGAGGCTTAATATCGTAGAATTTGGCTTATGTATGGAACCAAGGCAAGTGTCACAGCAAGTTGCAATGAGGAATTTGACATGCCTTTTTCTTTTGGTCTCTCCCCCAGATTCAACTCTCCCGAATCAAACCGCCTTGGGTCAAAGGGCCGCCCACCTACCAGATCTGTCCCCGCATCGTGCCCCCCGGCGAGGGGTCGCGGCGCTCGGGGACGGGGGCGCGGACCCTCGCGGACATCAAAGCCCGCGCCCAGCAGGCCCGGGCCCAGCGCGAGGCCGCTGCTGCTGTTGCAGCCACTGGGGACGGGGCAGGGCCGGGCGGGGGCAGGCTTGCTGCTGGGGTACCGGATCGCAGCAGTGGAAGACGAACGCGAGAGCACCCAGGACCTATCGAGCCCGGAGGAGGAAGAGGAAGAGGAGGAGGAGGAGGAGGAATGGAGGAGCAGGAATCGCCTGCGGGCGCTCATCCGTCTGGAGCACAACTACAGTTGCCCAATGTAGTGCCCTCGGAAAGGGCCTCGGTGCCCAACCCCCAGACGGCACCCTCCCCCTCCCTGTCCACCTCCTCCAACCCCTCCCTGTCCTCCTCCGAGCCCCCGCAAACCCCCACCCCTCCACTCCCCGGCACCCAGGACAGAACAGAGAGCGGCGAGGTCAGTGGAGATGAGGAGGGGCCAGCCAAAGGCACCTGCAACGGGCTCTCAGACAAAGCAGGGTCAGGGTCGCTGGCCCTGGAGGCCACGGTAGGTAGCCTCCACAGGCGGGGCCAGGGGGAGGACCGCCGTGACGACAGGGCTCCTTTCCTGAACAGCGCTGTCTCTCAGGCAGCAGGGGCAGGGGGCGAAAGCGTGCCCCCCCTGGCCCCCACCTCCATCCCAGACTCTATGCCCAGATTCGGGGCCCAGGGCGTGGACGTCATCAGGACCCTGGCCCAGGCGCCCTCCTCTCAGCTGTGGGAGGGAGAGCAGACCAGGGGAGAGCACCGGGGCGCGGGGGGGGGAGGAGGAGGCGGAGGCGGCGGGGTCATCCAGCACGGTTCCCACCACGTGGCGGGACCACAGGAGACACCCCCCTCGGCCTCGGCCAGGGAGCACCGCGAGGGCAGCCAAGGGGAGAGACAGCAGACGGATCCCGCCGAGACGCCCTCCTCCCTCTCCCAGCTCCCCTCCCTGGGGGGCCGGGGGGGCGAGACGGACGAGGCCGGGGCGCACAGCGACTCCACCGAGACGGCCTCGGATTGCGAGAACGAGAGCCAGGAGGAGGACCACCATCCGAGCAACTGGTGCCACCACCCCCTGGCCGCCGCCCAGCGCAACGGCGACTCGCACCAACACCACCCCCGCCACCGCGGGGGGAGCTCGTCGTTGCCAGCCCACAGCCTCCAGCCGGTCATCCGCAGCCCCCCTCCCGCGCAGAACCAGCAGCCAGTCATCCAGGCGCATGTGTCCAACCACCATGGCCACCACGGCCCCACGGTCATCCAGCCCCGTTTCCCCAACGGAGGCCTGCCCAGCCCGACCACGGCGCTCCACCCCGGTCGCGCTCACCTCCACCCCGCGGACGGCCAGCCTCCGAGGGGCCGCAGGCCCACAGACGGTGGCAGCGCGCTGGCCAAAACGGACGCCCACGACGACTCCAAAGCGGCCGAGGAGGAGTGCGGCAGAGGGGGACCGAAACAACTCTCTCAGGCGCCCCCCTCCTCCTCTGCGATGCTCGCTGCATGCTCCAAAAGGCTTTCCAGCAGCGCAGCCCGGCCCGTCTCCACTGTGGAGGCCAACAACCCCCTGGTCACCCAGCTGCTCCAGGGAAGCCTCTCTCTGGAGAAGGTCCTGCCCCAGACGCACACAGCCAGCAAGCTGGAGATCAACAGACTCCCTGGGGGCCCCCAACAGCCTCATCCCCAACCCAGGGGAGCAGCTCCCCAGACGACCGGCGCTCTGGTCCGAAACCCAGGTCCCCCCCGCTTCAGGGGGTCCTCTGAGACCACGGCAGCAGGGGAGTCCTCTGTCCCCCCCGACCAGCAGAAGTCTGCCGTGGGCCGGGGGGTCTCCCCCGGAGCGGGCCTGCCCTCCCGCATGGCCTGCCTGATCGAGGAGGCCTCCTCCCGCGCCACGGCCATGCAGCAGTACCTCTCCCAGCAACCGGGCGGCGCCACCGTGCCGCCGGGGGCCGTGCCGGTCATCACCTCCCTCTCTTCCTCCTCCTCCTCTTCCTCCTCCTCCTCTGCTTCCTCCAGACGGAGCTTGGACTTCAACTCTCAGAACGCCGCGGCCTTGGCCTTCGAGTCCTCGGCCGTGATAAGAGAGTCCCCGGGGCCTCAGCCCTCCCGGGGAGCCGCCGCCGTTCCGGACCGGCCAGCTGGCCTCCAGCAGCACCTCAACAACCACCACCACCCTCCTCCTCAGCCCCCCTGCCGGACCGCCGCGCCTGATGCCCCCTCGCCCCTACACGGAGATCTCTGTCCCTCCGAGGTGGTGCCCACCGTCAAGATCAACTGGCACCCCTCCAAAGCCCAGCAGCAGCAGCAGCACCATCCCCATCACCCCCTCTCGCCCTCGCCCGCCACGCCCGGCGTGAAGAGCGAGGTCACCACCTCACGCTCCTCTTGCCAAGCTCTCGCCAAAGCCTCCCCCTCCAGCGGCCTGACGGGAGGGGGCGGGACAGCCGGGGTCGTCCTGGCCAAAAAGGAGCCCATCAACTCGGTGGACGGTTACCTGAGCGGGATGGGAGGAGGAGGAGGGGGGGCGATGGTGGGACTGCTGAACATGATGGCCAAGAAGGAGCAAAACAACAAACCTCCCTATTCCTCTGCCTCCCCTTCGTCCTCCTCTTCCCCTTCCTCTTCCTCCCCGGCCTCCTCCTCGGTTCCCTTCCAGCTGTACGGGAGGCCCGGTAAGGCGGGCAGCGGGCTGGGAGGAGGAGGCGGTGGCGGGGGGGGGACCCCGGGGTTCAGCTACACGGCCAACGTGTCGGTGGTGGACGGCAGCGGCTTCTCGCGCAGCATCGCCGACGGCGTCCTGCAGCTCCGCCAGCGGCATGGCGCGGACGGCCAGAGCGCGGCGCTCAGCATCCAGGCGTTCGCGGACAGCGCGGCAGAGGAAGTGGCCCTCAAGTGCTCGTGCCGCCTCAAAGCCATGATCATGTGTCAGGGCTGCGGCGCTTTCTGCCATGACGACTGCATCGGCCCCTCCAAACTGTGTGTCTCCTGCCTGGTGGTCAGATAGTTGAGATGTTTTTCTGCACCAACAACAGTGAAAGTCATAGAACACCCACAAACCACCTCCAAGTATACCTGCTCAGTGTATAGTGTTACGCACACCCAGGACTTGTTAGTGAGAAAGACGAGGGTGTTGGAACGTTGGGCTTTGACGTGTACAGGGACCCTTGGGGAAGGGGGGTGGGAGGGGGAGGTTTGGGGGGGGGGGGGCAGGGTCACAAGGGCAAGATGTTGCCTTGTATTATAAAATTGGTCTGTATTTTTTGTTGCATATTTTTTCTAATGCCGTTATGATGATGATGTTTATTATTATTATTATTATTATTAATATTATGTGAATTTACTGGGCACAGTTGATTGTGAATTGTGCTTTTTTTATTTTATATATATAAACATTTACCTCATCTTATCTTGACACACTCGTCATCATGTTCAGTGTGAAAATGGTGGCTGTTATTGTTTGTTTTGATTTCCTCTCCTGCCCGGCATGGAGAGAACTTGTTGTTCTTGTCTCTTTCTCGCAAAGAAATATTTTTTTAATCATTAAAGCAAGCAAATGACGTGGCTTTGTTCTCTCATACTTACTTTTATTTAGTCGTTTTCTCACCAAAGTCAATTCTGTACTATGGCATTAGTTTTAGATACCGGTATGCTAATATGCTGTGAAAGTCCGTACTTCATACGCTGTAGAATGTAAAAAGAACTTGAAACCCCTTCAAGGCATGGATACGATTGCTAGCAAAAGTGAGTTGGACTGGCAGTTAATTAACAGTACATAAGTTTGACAGCTAAATAACTAGTAATTTACTTGTTTCGGCCTACAGTTAATTAGCTACTGTAACACCTATCTTTTGCTAGTATTGTAAAGTTACCATCTGTCCGTAAAATAAATTACTAGGCGTCTCACATTACCCACACAGCAGGGCAACTTTCTGCTGACAGATTTCAACATTTAATTGAATGGGCACATTGTCAACCTGGGGGTAGTCTGATTCTGCCAGACAGTTAACACTAAATTTCATGTTTTTGAGCCTCGTGGCATATGCTGAATGACCTGCGTAGGTGGGTATTCCAGAAATGGCTCATAGCAAATTAGAAGAAAAAAAAGGAATCTAAAGAAATGCGACAAATGTTCTGATGTTGAGTCCAATGATGCTGTCATGCCAAATACTGTCCGGGTGCCAGCATTTGTCTGGGTGATGTAATAGTAAGTAAGTAAGTCTTTCAAATGCCATGACATATTTCTTTGCTGTTTTCTTTATGCCAAATTCCATGTATTCATTCACGGCACACTATTTAGGAAGTCCTCTCCGATTCTAGTCCCACAATTCAAAGAAGCAGGTAAGGGAGGTGGGCAGGAGTGAAAATGAAACAATTAGCATGAACAACATGGTCGAGCTACAGATAATATTGGCTTTGACCCAAAGCTCACACTGTCTACTGTTAACTAAAAGTATCTGCTACATACTAACCATACTACATACCATTTAGAGCGTACTGTTATGTAAAATGTATGCAGTAAGCAACACGTCAATGTCCTGAATCCTATTCATACTGAAGCCATCATATGTAGCTCAACCATGTGGTTCATATGTGGGTCGACCATGTGGTTCATATGTAGCTCAACCACGTGGTTCATGGTTGGAAATGTAAATTCGTTCCCTTTCGCGACTGCCGGCCTCCCTGACCTTCTCTGTTGAATTGTGAGACTAAAATCGGAAAGGGCTTCCCGGGTAATGTGCAGGGAATTCATCCTACATGGAAACATGAAAATCAGGCTTAATCAGATAAATGTAAATAATTTGACAGTAACCTGATGTCATGTTTGCTCACCCTTAGGTGCTGCCATCTTTACCACCTGTATTCCTCTTGGTAGGTTGCTAGCTGTTGCATACATAAGGCTGAATTCGCTAAACACAGAGAAATAAGAGTCAGATTTACTTAATCCACACCCCTGAATTATCTGTATCTTGATCTTGCACACTGAACACGCCTATAAATAGATCGCAGTATGACCATTCTGTCGAGTCCTGTTTCTGAGTATGAATGGGGTAGTATAAGCTACAAGCTATACTAAGCTTGTAAGCTACATGCTAAGCTAAATGTTTACTTTACTCTAAATTGAATGTACAGTTGTGTGGTTCGTTTGTCGTAGATACTTTTAGTAGACAGTATAAGGTTTCGGTTACCGCCAGTGACATTTAAGAAGAAAGCCTCTGAACATGGATTAATACACATTTCAGCATGTCTAACATCAGAGACAGAAGCTACCATTGGGGGTGAAACCCCTTGGGAATCCCTGGCTGTTTGTTTTTAAATTACCCATCATAGGTGGTTGTTTTCCTATGGCCCTTTCTTATCTTTTAGACAGCATCACATAAGAAACTATTGTTTTCACATTATGTGGGCACTTGTAAGGTGCTTGTTATTTATGAGGTTACAATGTGATGAAGTGGCCCTTTCATTTCACAATTAGCCACAATCACATTTTCAAAGCCGCAGAAGTCAGAAACAAGTGTAGTCTGTTGGTTTTACACCTCAAAATACAGTTTATTTAAAATCAACACCTGTCAAGGTTAGTGGGTTTTTTTTGTTTGTTTTTTTTCTTCAATGCTACAGTCTTTTTTTCATCACACATAGTACATATTTATTCTATATGCAGATCATTTTTACATTCGCTTAACAAATCGACACATTGAAGAACCAAACATCTATTTGGACCCGTCCGGTGCTGGATACATTTGGCACTGAAAACAGACAGAACATTAAAAGAAAATACATCAACACTACAGCATCAACAAGACAACACCAAGTCTTCACAGACGTTTTTACCTGTTTAAAACCACACCCGAAATTCATCTGTACCAATAACTTTTGAGAAAACCTCAAATCTGGCAGAGTGCACATTTGAAATCATGTTACCATGATAGTGTGAAGTACAATACCAAAACTGATAGTTTCTCTAAAACCACCCAGCCTCATACAAGTGAATACATTTGCTGGCTTACCCTATGACAGCATATTAGCAATACCATCATATCATAAGCCTAATAACAAATCCAGCTACAGCCCCTACTTGTAGATCTGAAATGATTGGATAGATATAAATAACAACCTATCAGAGAGCACGGTAGAGCGAACACCTATGCTTTCTTTTCAGATCAACAACTGCCTTTGGAGCAAGGAGTTGATTTGGAATGGGGGCAATGGAGGCAGCTCCAACACATGAAGAAGCAGTTGAAGGGCACAGCTAAATATCAAGGCATACAGTTTGATGCATGGTCCTTGCAAAACGGTGAGCTCCTGTTTTATAACTGAAACATGGGGAAAAGCGTCACCGACAAAGTTTTTTTTTTTTTGGGCTTTTCACTAGTGAATACATGTGCATTCCTTTTCTTTGATTACAGTTCTCCCTACTGAACATTTCACTCAAGATGAATATGTTCCATTTGCCATTCAAACATTGTAATAACCAAGCATGTAGTTTTGTGTTTTGTGGCCACCCAAAGAAATTGAAAACGTAAAATACTACATTTTCTAAAAGCGCAAATGTGTGTATCCTTGAAAACAAACACGTCAAATCGGTATGTAACGGCCAGTGGTCAACCTCGATGCTAGAACTTAAGAAAGGGCTTTGTTCGTGCTGTCAGTGCTATTTACTAACAACCTGATGCGATCTCATTCCTTGATTGCTACCAATTTATCATGGCTTTTTAGCCCTATCAGGCCTACGTACTGTACCTTTAAGAACATGATTATCACATGATATCTATATCATATATGAATACACCTGCAATAAACTGTCTTTATGAATAAACTTTAAAGAATGTCTTTAAAATAAACATTTAAATTGCATCGCAACAACATTTAACTGCAGTACAATACATACAGTTCTGGAATTTCTAAACCCTAACCCTTTTTTTTCTGCAGATTGATTTACGCACTTTGGAGATTTTGGTCATCAGACCCAGTTTGCTTCAGCGCATACCCTTTGTGGATGGCTAGATACATTTAATACAACCCCCGAAAACCCAACCACTTACAGTCGACAGGTTGGCTAATTGTATTCTAGGTTCTCACACCTAAGGTTGATGGAATGATGCCAACCTCAGAATGCCTAGGTCTGTGTCCTCTATTGGACACCTCTCACACATCCATCTCTATCCATCTCCTCCCCACGCAAATATCTGGCTGGCACCTACATGTCCTAATGTTTAAATCCAATGTTAGGAGAAGAACTAGGAGAAGAAAGTGTGGGATGGGTTATTGAGCATGTTTGAAAGGATCCATTTTGAGGAGTTGCCTATCAGTGCCTTTCAATACCTGTTACATGATGTGGATAAAATCTGCCTCACCTGCTAAAAAAATGTCAGCTGCTCATGTAGTTTTTAGAGCGAGGCGCGGTGAATCCCACAGTTAATTCTCTCAGATTGCAGCCAGGGCTTCATTGTGGGAGGTACCTCACCTGTTCTTTCCTAGCCTAGCCTAGCCTGATTCATTTTGAAGTCAAACAAGCCTGTTAAGTTCCGTCTCAAGTTGGAATTTAACCAACAGGACCTAGAAAGTAAAACAAATCTTAACATTTCAGAAATGTATTAAAAATGCAAAACTCTGAAGACTTTAGTTTTCAACATTATCAACACAATACTTGCAAATAGGTTTTTTGCTTGTTTTTTAGATCAATTTCTGAGACAAGTGTACATTTCCATGCAAGTGTCCAGTAAGCTGTTTATCAATGTAGCAGGAAAAACACATTTAAATTGTATTTTGATTTCAGTCTTTGAGGCAACATAATGTGAAAAAACTGCAGGGGTTTGAATACTTTTGCAAGGCACTGTATAGTGATGAAGAAATATAATTTAGCCTTATGAGCTAAGCACAACTAGTCTATTCATGTAATCCAAAATTGTTTTATTTAACGTTTTATTTCTCCATTGTTCACAAACACAAGACATAAACAAACAATGTATAGATACAACATGTTTAAAATATGTCATGTGGCTGTCATGGACTGTGTAATTAAGAGCGTTTGCATTTCCCCAGCCCCAAACCTACCCCAACAGAAGTGGCAAGGATGCCGTTTTGCGGACGAACAAATCCCAGATTGGGGGTTTAATGTTAGGGAACTAAGAATTCACCAAACAGGTCTGAATTATGTAGTACAGTTTTTTTCTCACCGATCTGTAGCCTTCCTGACGTTTCCCATTACAGGAATGACCCCTTCAGCAAAATGAATGATGCAACCCTGCTCTCAACAAATAGCCTACTGTACTTTCAATGCAGATCACAAGAGGATATGAAGACAATGACATTATGAACAATGTCCATGAGCAAATGTCAATACACCAGGACTTGAAGCCTTGAAGCAAGTGCAGGTCAATTAGCTACACCGAATCATTTTGCCTGTCAATCCACATGATTAGATTCTTAGAGAAACAAAAAAATCCAAGACAAAATATCAAATAGGGAGAACTATGAGTAGAACCATAAAAGGGTCAGTTTTCTGGCTCAAGACAGAGGACACACACCCATAGACACACACCCAAAGGGCGTAAAGAGGGATATAAAGAGTGAATGGGTGTTGGAGAGCAAGGTTGGGTAACCAGTGTTCAGTGGATGTGGTTATGAGGGCTATGGGGGATACATTCCCTAGCTCTGCTTTCATTCGCTAACTCGCTGCCTTCCTCATTCTACTCTCCCTCCGAAATTGGAAAGGATTGGTTTACGTTTAAATAACATCGTGTAAACTCAGCTGAGCCATTATCCTAATATCTTATGCATCACCAATGCTTCTAGATCCAAGGGGGGGGGCGATAGGGGCTAGAGGAAGGAGACAGCACACAGCCTCTGGTCCTACCCTACTTCTCCCTGTAGTGCAGCAGGTACATCTTCAGAGGCTCGGGCAGGGGCAGGCTCAGGATCCGTTCTCGGAGCAGGTTGACCGGAGCCTCGTGCAGCAGGGCTCCACCCTCCCTCCTCCTCTCTTCCTCTCCCTCCCTCTCTCGCTCCTCCCTCCCTTCCTCAGGCTCCCCCCCCCCCCCCTGCGCCCTGCAGTCGTCCCCCTCCTCCTCCTCCACCACCTCCTCTTCTTCTTCCTCGGTGTCGGAGCCGGAGCGGTTGTTGTTGTCGTCCGTGGGCCCGGGGATCATGCGGCTCATGAAGACGTAGCGGTTGGACAGCAGGGCCGAGCCCCGCGGGGGCCGCCTCAGTCTGATTCGCTGCCCCCCCCCCCCGCCGCCGCCACCGCGACGGACCGGTCTCTTCCTGGGTAGCGGCCCCGTGCTCGCCACCGTCTTCTTCAGAGTGTGGCGGATGGCGATGCGAGCCAAGTCCTGCAGAGTCCGCACCTCAAACATGGCCACTGAGGAGGTACAGGTGAAAAAAAATAATATATATATAATATATATATATATACAGGTCCATATATATTTGGACACAGACAGAATTCTCGTAATTTTAGCTGTTTACCAAAACATCTTCAAGTTACAGTTATATAATGAGTATGCGCTTAAAGTGCAGACTCTCAGCTTTAGGGTAAGGGTATTCACATCCAAATTGAAGGAAGGGTTTAGGAATTACAGCTCTTTAATATGTAGCTCCCTCTTTTTCAAGGGACCAAAAGTAATTGGACTCAAAAGCTCTTTCATGGGCCAGTGTGGGCTATTCCTTCATTATTTCTTTATCATTTAAGTAGGTAAAAGGTCTGAGTTGATTGGCATTTGGAAGAAGATGTTGCTGTGTATACGCACAACATGCAGTCAACAGAGCCATCCTTAGGCTGCAAAAACAACCAAAAAATCCATCAGAGAGATAGCGGGAACATTAGGAGTGGCCAAATTAACTGTTTGGTACATTCTGAGAAAAAAAGAACGCACTGGTGAGCTCGGCACCACAAAAAGGTGTGAACGTCCATGGAAGACAAGAGTGGTGGATGATCACAGGATCCTTTACATGGTAAAGAAAAACCCCTTCACAACATCCAGCCAAGTGAATAACAGTCTCCAGAAGGTAGACATATCATTATCCAACTGTACCATAAAGGGAAGACTTCACATGAACAAATACAGAGGGTTCACCACAAGGTGCAGCCTCAAGAATAGAAAGGCCAGATTAGACTTTGCCAAAAAACATCTAAAAACGCCAGCCCTGTTCTGGAAGAGCATTCTTTGGACAGATGAAGCTAAGATCAACCTGTACCAGAATGATGGGAAGAAAAAAGTATGGATAAGTCTTGGAACGGCTCATGATCCGACGCTTACTACATCATCTGTAAAAAAAAAGTGGAGGCAGTGTGATGACATGGGCATGCCTGGCTTCCAATGGCACTGGGTCACTAGTGTTTACTGATGATGTGACAGAAGCAGACGGATTAATTCTTAAGTGTTTAGGGATTTTGTCTGCTCAGATTCAAACAAATTCAGCAAAGTTGATTGGATGGCGCTTCACAATACAGATGGACAATGACCCAAAACATACTGCGTAAGCAACCCAGGAGTTTTTAAGGCAAATAAGTGGAATATTTTGCAATGGCCGAGTCAATCACCTGATCCCAACCCGATTAAGCATGCATTTCACTTGCTGAAGACAAAACTAAAGGCAGAAAGACCCACGAACAAACAACTGAAGACAGCTGCAGTAAAGGCCTGGCAAAGCATCACAAAGGAGGAAACCCAGCATTTGGTGATGTCCATGGGTTCCAGACTTCAGGCAGTCATTGCCTGCAAAGGATTCTCGACAAAGTATTAAAAATTTACATTTTAGTGCCCCGCGGTGGTGTAGCGGTCTAAGCACTGGCCACTAGTGCAAGCTGCCCACCGGGGACTGGGATCGAATCCCAGCTCGCCAGATCCGGATATGGCTGGGGCACACACGGGGAGCGGCATATTGGGTGGCCGCTCCCGAGGGCGGTATAGGAGTATTTCCGGACAAGGATCCGTCGCACAACACCGCCCCCTGGGTGCCGGAATAACGGTGCTGGGCTCGAGGAGCCAGTCAGCTAGTCTGCCTGGCGGCCTCCTCTGGGACTGCCGGCCACGGGGTCGTGCGGCGGATCCTTCGCAATAGGCAGGGGATAATTGGATGCTAGGTTGGGTTCAATTGGCTACCAAATTGGGTGAAAAAGGGATAAAAATCTGAAAAACATATAATAATAATAACATTTTATTTATGATTATGTTAATTTGTCCAATTACTTTTGAGCTCCTGAAAATACTGTGTATAAACATTTTACAAACATTTTTATACACAGTCCTCTATTCTAAGGAGCTCAAATGTTCCTAAACATATCATACAATATTTTTGTTCAACCCCTTGAATTAAAGCTGAAAGTCTGCACTTTAATTACATCTCGATTGTTTCATTTCAAATACATTGTGGTGGCATACAGAGCCAGAATTATGGAAATTGTGTTACTGTCCAAATATTTACGGACCTAACTGTATATATATATATAAATTAAATTAAATATAATGCAGCTTGGTTGCCACGCTTGCCTTGAAATCATTTTCCATACCACCTCTTGATTTTCCAGGTACCATGTTTTGTGATGATATCTAGCCCGTTAAAACTTTCCGTCCCTGCCCGTCCACCACACCGGCCCACTCCCATCCCCAGGACACCTGACAACTTATGGCGCTTTTCCACTACAGGGCCGACCCGGGTCGACCCGGGTCGGCCCTGGTCTTTAGCCTTTCTCCACTGCCAAAAGTACCCGTGCCATTTCTGGTACCCGTGCCGAACAAGAACTAAAATAGTTATTGTTCGGGATGGGTAGCGAAAGGTACCAAAGGTACTTTTTTGCCAGGCTGCGTGTGACGTGTGACGCTGCACACCGTTGATTGGTCAATGGAAATCGTCATCCCATGTTAATAGATTTCTTCGCTAACTGCCATCTTTAAATAACACAACAGATTTCGCTCTCGGAAAATATCACTTACTGTTTCTGTAATAACTTATTAATAAAGATTAGAAAAATTATGCTAACCATCGTATTATCTTAGTTTAATGTCATTTCAATGCATCATATAACTTTTATTTACAACAAGCAAAACAAAAAAAATCGCTATTATGGCGATGTCCTGTGCCTATGCTGTTCCTCAGTCCAATGGAGGAAGCATGATACTCGCGAGTTCATCTCGCTTTTCCCCCCGTTGATGTATTAAACAATCTAAGCAATCTAATCAGAGCAGTTGTTATTATCTGATATTATTGATGGATGTGCCATTTTTGATGGAGAGCAGTGAGCGGATGACTGGATGTGAGCATGTATTTGACTAATGCCGATAGATTCGCGTCTTGCTCCGAAACCGGAGCTGCCGGCGCAGACAGGATTTTACAGCGTTCCTTCAAACAATCGTAATTCATGAACTATATGCCCAATCTAAAAAGTTTCTGAAAGCAGAGAAGTTGCACTTTTTGAACAGTTGAACTTTTTTAGGCTTATTACGGTAGTTCACCAAAAAAAAAAGCACAGTGCTCAACGTGTCAGGAGAAATAAAAATAGAATCGGGGGTTTAACACATGTCGACATTTCCCTGGTTGCGAGATCTAAACTAGTCTACTAGAACTGAAAGCGGCAAGTAACAGGCACTTAACGTTACATGTTGTAAGGCTGATCTGTGCACGATAGTGCTGCATTTTGACATAATTCTTATTGCATTTCCCCCCGCTGATCTGTATAGCGGGGGGAATCTTATGACACGTAACTCCTCCTACAGTCCCGGGTCGTTTCTGTATAGTGGAAAACGTCTTGTACCCGGAACTTTTCAAAAGCGTGCCGAGGCGAGCCGTGCCGTACCCGGGTCGGCCCTGTAGTGGAAAAGCGCCATTACTTGATTTAAAAGATGTGCCGTCTAGATGTGCAGTCTAGTCTAGATGTGCGATCATCTCTTAAATGCTTAGAGATAGTTACCTGTCTAACCAGTGTTTTGATCGCTCAGTGTAGCTATAGATGTATTAAACTAGAACTCATTTCCAGCCTAGAACACCACTGGGCTGAAAAACTTAGTTCCCTAAAACGTATAGGTGATGGTGGTGATTCCAATTCATCAGAGCAGTCATAGGTCATCTCCCTGTCATCAGAATGATCACGCCCCCTTTTGGATGGTAGAATTGTTAGAAGTTTGACTGGAGGTCAATGCAAATTTATGGTTTTTGCTACTTTTATACAATAAAATAAGAAAACAGTATTGCTTTTTAGCTATAAGGAGCCCAAATCCGATGGTCAGTCAGGCAAACAATTATATAGTGTCGTTGCCGATCAATGATCGACGTCGTTATATATTTTAAAAATCATGAAATAGAGGTTGATGTGTGTCCTTTCAGTCTGCCTCCATCCATGTGGATGAACGACCCAACCCAATGGCCTGAGGTGTCATATAACCCTAACCCATATCCTGACATATACAACTACCTTATTGAATCTCCAGATAATGTATTTCTGACATCCATCACTTGCTGTCGTTAAGATATTTTTCTGTTTTGGTAGTCTGTCCAATGTGACACTTGCCCTCCTCCGCCGGCCCTAGTTTTGGATCTAGCTTGCTGTTCATTATTTGATAATAAATCGTAGCTAGCTAGCTATAACATCTTCATATATATATACATACACACACATACATATTGTAGGCGCCAGGTATGGGTTGTACTGTTGTTCGCTGTTGGATTGTGGGTCACGTGCAGGGATTCGAGTCACGTGGTGTTGGTGGTGCGTCAGTGTTGCGTCAGTGGTAGCATTAAAAACAGCGTTCCAAGATATTCAAACAGTGACTTGTTAAAGCGTTCAGCAAAAGTAGGACTTCCCAACTCACCCCCTCTCCTGCCATTCACACAATTCCGACAGGTGAACAGCTGATTTCAATACTACCACTGACGCAACACTGACGCACCACCAACACCACGTGACTCGAATCCCTGCACGTGACCCACAATCCAACAGCGAACAACAGTACAACCCATACCTGGCGCCTACATTCCGGCCCCTAATAATTACAATTACTACACATTAATAATTAACAATACATTACAATTTTCTTTGCAATTTCTTTTGCGCAAGGAGTTCATAGTCCGTTAGTCCATTGTAGATCTTGATCCGATCTTCTTGAGTCGAGTCAAGTCAAGTCTAGGACAGAGGTTACTAGCACTTATCCTTTCAGAATGAACCAAGTCATGTCAAAAGATTAGCCTTCACAGCTCCGCCGACTCAAAGGCAAATCTTGGTCACAGGCCTGCAGAGACAGCTGGTCCGGGTCTTAATCCGGACTTGTCGCACAAGTCCTCTTCTATCTGGAATTGTTTCGGTGATCCTCCCAATGATCCAGGAATTCCGAGGTGCAGAATCATCCACTATGAGCACTATGTCACCGGGGATGAAATTCCGCTTGGCCTTTGTCCATTTCTGTCGTTCCTGTAATTGTGGCAAGTACTCCCTAATCCACCTTTTCCAAAACAGATCAGACATGTATTGGACTTGCTTCCATCTCCGGCGTGCATAGCTGTCCTCCTTGTGAAACAGACCAGGTGGTAAGCAGGGTTTGGCTTTGAGAAGCAGAAGGTGATTGGGTGTTAATGCTTCCAAATCATTTGGATCTGTGGATTCCTTGGTGAGGGGTCTACTATTGAGAATTGATTCCACTTCGCAGAGTACTGTATGGAGTCCCTCCTCATCCAGACTCTGTGTCCTCAAAGTGAAATTAAGAATCTTTCTAATGGAACGAATTAACCTCTCCCATGCTCCGCCGTGATGTGATCCGGTAGGAGGGTTAAAAGTCCACTTGATTCCCTTCAACGAGAGCACATCATTGATTTGTTCCAGGTTCCATCCTTCAATTGCTCGTTTCAGCTCACGCTCTGCACCGATGAAGTTGGTGCCATTGTCGGAGCGTAGCTCTTTGATCTGTCCTCTTCTCGCAATGAAGCGCCGCAAGGCGTTAATAAATGAATCTGTGTCCAGAGATGAGGCGACTTCAAGGTGTACTGCTCTCATTGTCAAACATGTGAAGATCACTCCATATCTTTTCACGAGACTCCTACCACGCTTGATGTCAAAGGGACCAAAATAGTCTACTCCGACATAACTGAAGGGAGGTTCTTCTGCTGAAACTCTGTCACCAGGCAAGTCTGCCATTTGCTGTTGACCTGCAGCTCCATGTAACCGACGACAGACTACACACTTGGATATGATCTTCCTTATGGCAACACTGGCAGCAGGAATCCAGTAGCGCTGGCGCAGCCTTGACAACATGTGGTTCCTACCACCATGGCCAACCTCTTGATGAATCTGTCGTAGGATGAGGTCTGAGATATGGAGATCTTTAGCAATTATGGCTGGATGTTTAGACTCTTCGGGCATGGCAGCCTTACTAAGTCGTCCTCCGACTCTCAACACACCATCTTCCAGTATTGGGTTGAGCTTGTAAATGTGACTGTTTCCTTTCACGCACTCTCCCTTTTGGAGGCAAGAGAACTCTTCAGAGAACCTTCTCCTTTGACAGAACTTGATTATCTCCAGTTCAGCTTCTTTGATCTCTTCCAACGAGAGACAACCACGACAGAGCTTATTATGCATCTCCTTGTTGAGAACATCTTTGTGTCGAGTTGCATTTGACGCAGACTGAGCAAGACTTGCCGTGACTTCTCTCCTCTTTCTGTTATTCAAAAATACGTTTCTGAGCCTCAGGATCCATCCCATCACTCTTGTGAGACGTGTCCAAGATGAGCTGCGGTTGATCAAACCCGTCACAGCATCATTCTCCTCTTGTTCCACAGAAACAATGGCAGCTGACCCCTTGACCTCCGGGTCTCCAGATGGAAGTTCTCCCAAGTTGTCTGGGTTGACAGGCCAAGCTTCCTCTGTTTGCCTGAGAAATGAAGGACCAGATATCCATGTTTCGTTTTTGAGGAATAGCTCCGCCTTCACACCTCTGGAGGCAAGGTCCGCAGGATTGTGCACAGTACTCACGTACCTCCACTGTGATGCAGACATCTTGAGAATCTCTGTGACTCTGTTCGCTACAAAGATGCGAAACCTTGATGTTTCGTTCTTGATGTATTTCAGTACAGCGGTACTGTCTGACCAGAAAACAGAGTCTTGCAGCTGCAGTCTTAACTCTTTCCTCCACAGTTTATCCATGCGAACTGCCACAACTGCTGCGGTCAACTCCATACGTGGGATTGTCACAGGCTTTAAAGGTGCCACCCTGGATTTTCCCATTATGAAGGCGCTGTGTGTCTGAGAATGGTCATTGTGCAACAACAGATAAGTGACAGTACCATATCCCTCCTCACTTGTGTCAGCAAAATGATGCAGCTGGGCGCTGGTTACTTCTCCAAAGTTAGGGGGTTTTAAACATCGTCTGATGCTGAAGCCCTCCAAAAGATGTAGTTCTTTGACCCAGTCAACCCACTCCTGCACAACAGACGCTGGTATGACGTCGTCCCATCCTAGCCCTTTCCGGCACAGGTCTTGAAGGATCTTTTTAGCTGTGAAAACCACAGGGGCCACAATTCCCAGAGGGTCATAGAAAGAGCTGACGGTAGAAAGGATTCCTCTACGGGTCAATGGTCTGTCCTGAAAGGTTACACTGAACCTAAAGGTATCAGACTGGATACACCAACGCACCCCCAGTGCTCTCTCAACCGGTAGGATATCGTGGTCCAGATCCAGGTCTTTAACCTCCTTTGCTCTTTCATCCTCCGGTATTGCTGCCAGCACACGGCGACTGTTGCTTATCCATTTTGTTAAATGAAAGCCTCCCTTGGCACAGATGGTCCCCAAGTCCTGATGGAGGGATATGGCTTCCTGTTCTGAGGCTACAGAAGCGAGACAGTCGTCAACATAAAAACAAGGTTAAGGATGGTCCTGAGAAGGCTTGCCTTTACCGCAACAAGGGCAGACACACGCTGGAGTCGTGCACTCTATTGGAGAGGAAAGTTCATAGTGAGAAGATGGAGTTCCTGAAAAGGAATGGAGTCTGTTTTGGCTGCTTGTGCACTGGGCACATCAGCAAAGAGTGCAGGAATCGTCTCTCTTGCAAATAGGGGTGGGCATCGATGATCGATGATCGATTAATTGATCGATAAGGTCTTTGTCGCAATACGGCATGACGGAAGTTCCCGTACGTTAGTGTAACCTGACCTCCAGTAATAGGTGCGCGATCTCCACTACTTCCTGAAAGGCACCTTGCATGTTCAATTGATTAATCAGCTGTGCGGTAAAACACACACTGCTTGGAAAATGGCGAAGCGAGCGAAACGAAGCTTGGTGTGGGAGCATTTTGATCTGAAAGGCGACCTCGTTCATTGCAAACACTGCGCAGTGACCTATAAATATAATACGACGACCCCGATGAAATACCACCTGCAAGCCGCACACCCGACCCTGACTGCTCCTTCGCTATCGCTACCTTGTACTTCTCAGCCCTCCATCATGCCTCATCTTATACGCGGGAGGTTTTGCGTTCGTTTTGCGTTCGTCTCTCACCCCTGAACATGTTAACATGATCATCTTTTTGAACAAGAACCAGTAGGCCTGCCGCCTACAGTCTCTCGCTGGAGTTTAAATTTAAGTTAAGCTGGACGCTCTTAAGGACACTAACGTTTTCAGTCATCCTCCTATTTGTGAGTAACAGTTTTTTTTACTGCTCCTATGGTGAGTTACTTATTTTCTATATTTTTATTTATAATGTAACATGTGTTTTTAAGTTAAACAATTTAGGCTACTCACTGCCTTGTTTAAGAGGATTGTTATCTGACTGTAGTGTCTAGTTAATGTGAATGAATGAATGTGTGCATTGTGCAATTCTGCAATAGCAACACAAATAAAGTTTTTTCCCCAAGGAAAACATGTTTGTTATTTCTGCCCTAGTTTTTTTTTATTTTTTTTTATGAAAAAAAACCTTATTGATTAATCGATAATTGATCGTTAATTCGTTACGATTATCGAACAAAAAATGTTGATCGTTTGCCCACCCCTACTTGCAAAACATGTGGTTCAAGACACCCTAGCATACTTCACATCCACTATACGGAGAATGGCTGACAATGTTGGGCGACTATCAAAAAACGAACTTTGTCGCAGAGAGGCTAAGTAGGGGAAAAATACCTGCCCGACGCGCTGGCTGTCAATGAATCACTGTTTCCGAAGGTACGTTTGGTATATTTATTGTAGATAAAAACAAAGGGTGAAACGGTATCACAAAACATTAAAAACAGCGTCTCAAGATGATCAAACAGTGACTTGTTAAAAGCGGTCAGCAAAAGTAGGACTTCCCCACCTCACCCACTCTCCTTCCATTCACACAATTCCACCAGGTGAACAGCTGATTTCAATACTACCACTGACGCAACACTGACGCACCACCAACACCACGTGACTCGAATCCCTGCACGTGACCCACAATCCAACAGCGAACAACAAACAACAACAGACAATAGTACAACCCATACCTGGCGCCTACATTCCGGCCCCTAATTATTACAGTTATTACACATTAATAATTAACAATACATTACCCATGTAGGAGAACAATACATTACAATTTTCTTTTGCGCAAGGAGTTCATAGTCCGTTAGTCCATTGTAGATCTTGATCCGATCTTCTTGAGTCGAGTCAAGTCAAGTCTAGGACAGAGGTTACTAGCACTTATCCTTTCAGAGTGAACCAAGTCATGTCAAATAAATAAAATCAATCTGAAGTTACGCCAAAAGTGCAGCCTTCACAGCTCCGCCGACTCCTGAAGAAGGCAAATCTTGGTCACAGGCCTGCAGACAGCTGGTCCGGGTCTTAATCCTAGAGTAATGCTTCTGGAACTGTTCTTGTAATTCAGTCTTTTCTCTTTCATGGAAGCTCTTGCAGCTTCAACCTCTTCCTTCTCAGAACACACTTTCAGGGCTTAAAGTGGGAAAAAATCCTGTGCCTGAAACTTTTTCTTGGGGAGGGGGGGTCACAGTTTGAGATATTGGGAGAGCGGGTACAGAAGACAGCTTCTTGTCTCAATGTTTAAATGCATTAATACTATTTAATAGTCAATACAACATATATGTCTAGGGATGCACGATATGCATTTTTTTCCAACTGATACCGATACCGATGTTTACCCGCTTCTCGTGGCCGATAACCGATATGAGAACAGATATAATTTCACAGTTGATAACCTGTAGTTCATGCACACCTGAAGGTAAGAAAGGCTATGTAGTGAGCAAAGATTGATGATTTAATATTCCATAGTGATCTCACCAAATCTCACTATTGTTAACACAACAAAGAGAACACTTCTGACTCTTCAAATGTTCATTTATTATTTCCTCTAACAAACAGAATCTGTTATAGACAGTGCACATAAATGCTTTTTTTAGAGTGTCAAAAATAAAGTGCATCTTGTCTATCCCTGTAAATTGAAAATGCATAAATAAAATATCAAAAAATAAATAAATAAAGTGCATCAGTCAATACAAAAATAACATTTTTGTATTGACTATGCACTTTATTTATTTATTTTTTGATACTTTCTCTAACCATGAGCTCATAGGCCTCCTGTGTGAGTCCTTCTAGTACATTCTCAGTCTGGGTAGATTTGACCTCAACCTTTACCCTCTTGGATCCCTTCACCTGCTCAGGGTCCCACTGTTTCCTCTTAGGGACAGCCTTCCTCATACTTATTACTTTTCCCAGGTTCTTGTTAACAGCAGATGGCTGAAGGACTTGCAGGGGGTTTTTCCTCATGGGTACAGTGTTTTCAGTAAAGAAGCTCTGGATGTTCTCAGAGGACTTCTGCCCATGTTTCAACATCTTGTTGGTACTCATTTTATTGACAGGTCCGTTTACAGTCCACCCAAGCATCGTCTTGACTGCATAAGGCCCTCCATCCACACTCCGGATGACTTCCAGGGGTTCCAAGGCTCTAGGAACATTCATGCCTATCAAAATCTCCACGTCTGCGTCTATCTGTGGCAGGTAGACATGTTTCAGATGAGGCCATTTTTCTAGGTCTTGCTGCCGTGGGATGTTGCTTCTATTAACCGGCATCTTATGTTGTGCAAAGATTTTGGGCATTTCACAGTACCAGTCACTGTACAGGCTAAATTGAACAGATTTATTCATTATCCTATCTTAAGAAAACTAATGTAACACTCTCATCTAGGGATTTACACGGCAAGTCAAATGAAGAACTACAAATCGCTGATGACAGGGAGATGACGTATGACTGCTCTGATGAATCAACCCCTATTTCATAAAATTGTTTTCTATATAACAACGTCGATCATTGATCGGCAACAACACTATATAATTGTTTGCCTGACTGGCCAGGTCAGATCAGATTTGGGCTCCTAATAGCTAAAAAGCAATATTGTTTTCTTATTTTATCCTATTAAAGTAGCAAAGCCCATACATTTGCATTGACCGCCAGTCAAACTTCTACCACTTCCTGAGTAAATCCGACGTTCCTACGCTGAGATATGACCGCTTTAACTCGCGCCCCCCACTCGCGGATATCAGGTAGTATTAGAGCTATAGCGCTATTGGCCGTTACCATTAGCAACACATTCCAAGCGCTAGCTAGCAAGCACATCGATGTTTGTTTGCAACAATGAACCATGTGCTTGCCAACCAACATTGATAAACCCATTTAGAACGGCCACAGACAGTTCCAAGCCAACTCCCGCACAACCGCCGGCCGTGCTAACCACAACACCAAGAGAGTTAACTTGCTTGGTGGAGCTGCTAACGGACCTCACACAGGTTCGTTACACTATCCTCACCGTTCGGGAGAGCGTGGCCTCACGCTTCACTATGCCAAGTCCCTCACGTGGACACGGCTCTCCGATGGTGTTCCTCCCATCCCACTTCTGACACCAGTGTAGCGAACGGGAACTGGTAGTGTAACTCGCCCCATGCGGGAGTCGAACTCCGATCTCCCGCACAACCAGCCGTGTCCACATGAGGTACTTGGCATACTGAAGCGTGAGGGCACGCTCTCCCGAACGGTGAGGATAGTGTAACGAACCTGTGTGAGGTCCGTTAGCAGCTCCACCAAGCAAGTTAACTCTCTTGGTGTTGTGGTTAGCGCGGCCGGCGGTTGTGCGGGAGAACGGGGTTCGACTCCCGCATGGGGCGAGTTACACTACCAGTTCCTGTTCGCTACATTATTAAAGGTTTTAGAAAGCCTATACAATTTTCCAGGACAACACAAGATTTCCATGTTAATTTTACATTTTGCTCAGTTTCCATGCTTTTTCCAGGTATGGAACAGGGCTCAATAATTTCCATGTTTTCCATGTTTTCCAGGTAGCGTGGCAACCCTAGTAATATTAGTTAGCATTATCTTCTAAACATGATTTGAAGCTATACAAAATACCTTGACAAAGCCTCCTATGATAACCGCATTAGCCTACTGAGCTCAAGTATGAGCCAACTCAAATCTATACGCATCACACAAGGCTAGCTTAGTGAACCACCTCCGCTAACATCCACAAGGGTGACAGAACTCCCTCTATTCCCTGGATTCTAACTCGCCATTCCTTTCCTATAGAGTCGCACAGTGTTGTCTGGAGCGTGATCGATGGGGCTTACGTAAAGGCACCGCTCTGGGTTTGCCGTTGTCTCGATGTTTGGGTAACACCAGCGGGGCGAAGGACACAGCGATGATCTTCTTGGTCTCCCAGCTGTTGTAGCTCGTCCGAGTGATCCTGGTCAACTGAAAAGGAAGTCGTAGGAAAAGAACAGGTTTCGTGTGTTGTGTGTGTGTACCTGTGATGTTTGTGTAGCATAGAAACAGTTTGTGTTTTTAAGAGAGTGCCTTGCTCTTTGGGTGGAGAGAAACAATTTTACCAAAGTGTATGACTCTCAGTTAGGGGGTGGCAGGGGAGGGGGGGGGGTGAGCTTTTTAAGTTAAATGTGACACAATCTGGTCAATTGGGCTGATTAAATGTTCAGACTTTGTTGTAGAAGAAAATGTAAATACATTTCGGCGTTGTTGAAAATTAATGACACACTTGCTAGTCAACTAACACAGCTTGTTTTGTGAGCCTGATAACAATGTAAAGTAGTGTTATAGTGAACTAGGTAGCAGTGGGGGATTACTCACCCAATCCATTGCGTTGCAGTATTTTGGCTTGACTAGCGAGTTTGTGTTGTGATTCTCAACAACGTTGAAATGTATTTACGTGTTTCAAAATAAAATTCTGAGTCAAAAAAACATTTTGATTGGTTGCCGACTTTGTTAGCCCTTTCACCAGATTGCTTAACGTTTGATGCTGAACCTGAACAGTGTGTGTGTGTGTGTGTGTGTGTGTGTGTGTGTGTGTGTGTGTGTGTGTGCTGACCTTCTCCTCCAGGGGCAGCACCAGGACCCCTCCCACCTTCAGCAGGTTCTTCATGTAGTCCTCGTGCTCTCTCTGCACCCCCGCCCCGCAGTAAACCCTGTCATACTGTCTGCTCTCTGGGCCGATCTCCAGGCAGTTCCCCAACACGAAAGAGGGCTCACAGAACTCAAACCTAAACACACACCATGCTGAATCATTCTAAAGCTTTAAAGTCTTCAGGTCAATACAATGTTTCTAAAACCGTCTGGTCTCAACACTCACAGCTGTTTGATCTGAACCATCCAGAAGAGAGAGATCTCGATCTCGATCTCTCTCTCTCTCTCTCTCTCTCTCTCTCTCTCTCTCTCTCTCTCTCTCTCTCTCTCTCTCTCTCTCTCTCTCTCTCTCTCTCTCTCTCTCTCTCTCTCTCTCTCTCTCTCTCTCTCTCTCTCTCTCTCTCTCTCTCTCTCTCTCTCTCTCTCTCTCTCTCTCTCTCTCTCTCTCTCTCTCTCTCTCTCTCTCTCTCTCTCTCTCTCTCTCTCTCTCTCTCTCTCTCTCTCTCTCTCTCTCACCTGTCAAAGCTGTCACTGCTCTTGATGAAGAACTCCAGTTTCTGATAGGCGTACTCGATGACATCTGCATGCAGCTCAACCCCATGGTTCGCACCAAACGGACCTACGGGGAGAGGGAGTGTTTTGTCAATAATACGATAGGCCGCTCCTGATGTGATTTTGAAAATGTAAGGATACTGGGTGGTAGAACGCACATATCTAGGAAAAGTCATGAAAGGAGGGGGAGACTCATGCGCTTGTGTGTGTGTGTGTGTGTGTGTGTGTGTGAACTGAAGTTTTGACTTCAGGCTGATGACAATGACAGTGTTTTTTTTTTGGTCTGTCGCATAAGCTCAGATCTGATTTTCTGTCATGCAGAGATGACCAAATCATGATTGGTCATATTATTCATATCATCATCATATCTGGTGTCAGATATAACTTCATGTTAACCTGAGTCACTGTGTTATGTGACCACTATTGTTAAGTCTGCTTTCTCATGTCCATAACAATGTTGATGAACAATGGGAATAAACACACAGCTCTTATCACTGTTGTGTTCTTCCTAATGACAGGGATCACAGATGAGGGGAGACAATACTGTGTGTGTGTGTGTGTGTGTGTGTGTGTGTGTGTGTGTGTGTGTGTGTGTGTGTTTGCGTGTGTTTGTGTATCATCTATGACATATTAGCCTGGTTGGAACCAGCAATAAAAACATGACACTAAACCAGGCAGACGTCCAGTCATTGCACAACAGCTTTGAGCCATGGTTCTGAAACGACCTTCAAACTGCATGTAGACGAGACATTCAAAATGGTATCCATGAGTTCACCTGACTCTGGGTAATAAAGGAAAAAAGGAATTGATTGCCAAAATGTCTCATTTACATTCGGTGGCCTGAAATAAAAGGACTAGGTATAAAAAAGGGTTGTCATTTGTAAATGGTGAAACCAGTATATAAATACCCTCAAATGAAATGGGAAAATCTGACAGTAATTTGTTTGATTTCAAATTCAGTAGTAGCAGTATAGAGCAAACGACTTACGCAGGGCACTGTATTTATAGAGTGGTGGAACGGGGGGGACTATCCTTAACAGGCTACAATTGCTGTGCCCGACATGATTGAATGAGGGTCTATTTTTGGCTATTGGACGTGGACCGGTTGGCCAACTCTCCTTGACAAGGCCACCGACACTCCCACTTTACTGCCCTGCTAAATCTGGTCCTAGCGGACGTTTTGTGATGTGTCACCATATTACCAAAACGGTATTAGCACATGGATTTTAGTGCTGCGGAAGCAAACTGGAGCCCTACGTCTTAAAAGGACTAAAGCAAGATGACGTCATTAAACACAACACTCCTAACTTCCTGATTACAGAGACAGGTACACTGCCCACTAGATAACCTCGCAAGCTGTTCGGGGGTCCATAAAGTGGGAGAATTCTGCGAGGTGGAATAATAATACTATGTTGAATTCAACCCTGCCGATGTAGAAGGCTATGGAAACAGCACATCCCCAACAACAGAGAGGCTGACAGGCCACGGTGCTGGTTCAGCAGCTGCTTTCTCACAGCACGATGCCCAACCGCAGGGGGGGGGGGGGGGGGGGGGGGGGGGGGTCAGTACAGACAGGATGTTTTCTGCTGGTAGCAAAAAAATAACCATCACGCTTCACACAATTCAAACTATTATGAGTTAATAATGCACCAATACATTTGGGAGCCAACTTAGTGGGAGTTTATACGAATGCATTGAAGTGATGAAGGCGGTGGTACGAGTAAAACATGAAGCTTTACGTCTCCCTTCCTCTCACCCAGTGTGAGGTCCACTATGGTGCTGAGGTAGTGTTGAAGTACAGTGGGTTGAGGCAGGTTAACTCACCCAGGATCAGCCCCACCATGGTGCTCAGGTAGCCCGTCCCGCTGCCCAGGTTGAGGAAGGAGAGGCCGGGCTGCAGGTCCAGAGCCTCCATCACCTCAGAGTAGATGCACGGGGCCGACAGGTGGATGTTGCCGTGGCGCCAGGCCAGGTCCTTGTAGGCGCTGTCCCTGAACTCGTCCAGGTAGTAGTCGGCCCGGTCGATGGCCCGGAAGGCCCGCTCCACCAGTTCCGAGCGGATGTACTGAGCCTCCTTCAGGTTGTCAATCAACTCATCGTTGTCCTCCCCGGCACTCACGGCACCTCCCATCCTCTCACTGAGAGGGGAGGGAGAGACAAAGATTGAGGCACACACACACACTGCTACCTACTAATAAAGGGGATACAGGTTTAGGATTTTAAAGGTATAAGTGTTCAAGTTCCTAGATTTGAATTCATCTTCCTTCTTTTCACATTCTACCATCTCACTCCAATCAAGTAAGACACATGTTGAGGCTAAGACGTTCTTGTCCTATTTTCGCGCATATGAGGGGGAAAAGTACAGGTCTTATACAAACCATTTATGTCATGTCTTTCATAATATGCTGTTCGTCATAATTATACAACATTCATTGGTGGAAAAACAAGCTTTAGTACCGCGTTTTCATGAACCACCGAGCGGTGGCGCTACCACACCGGCGCCTCCACCAGTCACTCCTGGGGGGAACTGCAGAAGTCATGTTTCCCACCAATCAACGCACACAGAAAATACAGCTGCGCCACTGAATAACAAGAGCATTTTTTTTATGTCTCATATTACATAAACATGTCCGATGTCTATCAAACTGCTGCGACATACGCGTCGTTCACAAGTTCCAGCAGTTGACACGCATGTCAGGTGTTTTTATACACCTTCTTTGCAACAGTTTGTTTAGAAGGCTTCGTTATAAAAAACCCGCTTTTTCCACTTCTCTTCCACAACATCAATAATCAACAAACAGCCGGCGGCGATGCCAGTCACTCAGAATAACCCCATTTACCTTCGTCTCTCTTGATATGCCGTCTATAGAGGGCTCTGCAGAGGTGCACATTAGAGAGAGAACAGCTCAATGATCTGGCCGCATCAAACAAAGACGATCGCTGAAGATCCAAACATGAAGCAGCTTTTCTACCTAATGGAAGTGACGTCTTATCGACGGTGCGTAAGAGTAAGAGCAACTGTCCATTTCGCAAAAAAATATGATGTTGAAATCGTGTCGGTGTTCCCTTCTGGTTCCTCGGCGGTCTCTCTCCCCCCCCACCATAAACATTCAGGACATGTCACCAGAGTTGAGGATGTAAACAATGACCAGCTGACAGCCTGACGTCATTCACCAAAACACACCAAAGTGTGCGTTGTTTCCTCGCAGACCTGGGGGGTGTTCCGTCAATGTCATTAAAGGAAAATCCAGGCTTATTTGGATAAATCTCGAGAATTCCAGTGAGAGTGTGGTTTAAAGGAATCCCTGCTCAGTAACTAAGGTCATTTATACCACTGAACTAACCTGCTCCGTAGCAAAAAAAGTATTCAAAAGCCAATAGATAGATAGATAGATAGATAGATAGATAGATAGATAGATAGATAGATAGATAGATAGATAGATAGATAGATAGATAGATAATGTATTGTTCCCCATGGGGAAAGCAGCATGACAAACAGCAACAACAAAATAAAGTGAATACAACAGAATACAATTATAAAATAGACATCTGAAATATATACAGCAAGAACAGGTTAGGAGTCATGAGTTTTCAGTTGCTCCTTTTTTGCTTTAAGTTGCAAAAGTTCCTTTGTTTGTTTTTGCTCTTTCATGTTTGTTTTTTAAAGGATGTTCAGTAACTTATTTCTCTTGTACAAACATGTCAATATTTATTATCATTGTACATAGGTATGCTATCCTTATTTTTAATATGTGTATATGTTACGGGACATGTGGGAATACAGTACATGTGGGAAAACTAGGGTTAGGGTTAGGGGTAGGGGTAGGGGTAGGGTTAGGGTTAAACATGTCAGCATGTACCAAGGGCCAATCCCAATTCACCCCTAGCCCTTCGTTTTCACCCCTTTGGCTCGATTTGCGCGTTCACGTTTAGGGCGAGGGCTGTCCCAATTCATATTTCATCGAGGGCTAGGGGTAAGGGGGAGGGCTAACTATTACTTCGTTTCGAGCGATTCCAGGACCACACTAGCTTCGAAGGGCTAGGTGTACGCTACCCCTTGATACCAGGATGCATTGCGAATCATCTACAGAAATCTTATGTCGCTCTATTCAATGCGGAAATGTCATTTTAATTCTCTGTAATTACTTATTAATAAAGATTTGAAAAATTATGATAACCATCTTATTGTCTTAGTTTAATGTCATTACAATGCATTATAGACCTTTTATTTATAACACGCATAACCCAAAAATCGCTTTTATGTCGGTGCTGTGTCTAACGTTACAGTAACGCAACGCTGCATGACAGTCGAGCATTTCAGAGATGTACAGTCATAAATCAATTATTACCTGTGGCGTTTGACAGCGGATGATGGTACACATATGTAAAGTTATCTATCAAACGTTCGGCTGACTTGTACATGATGCGCATTTTGACCTATTTCCACCCGCAATCTAATCCGAGCAGTTGTTATTATGTAATATTATTAATGGGTTGTATCATTCATTTCAATGCATTATAGACCTTTTCTTTATAACAAGCACAACAACAACAAAACGTTATCATGCCGATGTGCTGTGTGTCTAACGTTACAAGCTGATTTGTGCATGACAGCCGCGCATTGACATATTTCCATGTCTGATGTCTAATGTCTGATGTACTAATGTCATTTCAATGCATTGTAGACCTTTTCTTTATAACAAGCACAACAACAACAAAACGTTATTATGCCGATGTGCTGTGTGTCTAACGTTACAAGCTGATTTGTCAGCCGCGCATTGACATATTTCCAT
>NC_137676.1:29390149-29470149 GCF_963989245.1 Nansenia antarctica
AGACAGGCAGGGGTCGAGCAGACACGCGGGTAATCAGGCAGGCAGGGGTCAAGCAGGCAAGGCAGGCAGTCGGACAGGCAAGGGGTCGGGCAGGTAGGGTGTCTCTGTGAATGGCATTGACTAGCAGCAGGCGCAGGGCATTCGGAGAGCGGAGTTGATTGTCAGATCGCAGGCACAGGCAGGTGTGCCAATCAACGCCGGAAGTGGCCACGTAGGCGGAGTCGTGACGATCCCTTCTCTTCAGACAGAGAGAGAGAGAGAGAGACAGAGAGAGAGACAGAGAGAGAGAGAAAGAGAGAGACAGACAGAGAGACACAGAGAGAGAGACAGAGAGACACAGAGAGAGAGACAGAGAGAGATAGTGAGCGAGAGAGACAGAGAGAGAGAGAGAGACTGAGAGAGCAAGAGAGAGAGACAGAGAGAGAGAGAGACTGAGAGAGCAAGAGAGAGAGACACAGAGAGAGAGAGACAGAGAGAGAGCACGAGTGAGAGAGAGAGACAGAGAGAGAGAGAGATAGAGAGAGACACAGAGAGAGAGACACACAGAGAGAGAGACAGAGAGAGAGACAGAGAGAGAGAGAGACAGAGAGAGAGACACACACAGAGAGAGAGAGACACAGAGAGAGAGAGACAGAGAGAGAGAGACAGAGAGAGAGAGAGACAGAGAGAGAGCGAGCAAGAGAGAGAAGAGGAGCAGCGAATCTGGCTGGATGTGTGGATGAGCAGGTGGATGTAGCCCTGCTGTATGCTAGGGGCCAGACAGTGAGAGGAAGGAAGGAGAATCCATCAGACAGTCTAAAACGACAGCCTTTTCCCCCCCTGACAACCCTGGAGCTAAGTCCTTCTATTGTTTACTATACAGTCAACGGTTCACACGACCTCTCTGCTCCCTTCCATGTCGGAGGAGGTCAATAAATAAATGTTTGCGTGTCGAGTGCGACCTGTCCGCTTGACAGATCGGACGTCGGGCGGTGATTATCGGGTCAGCTGTGAGCAGACGGAGAGGAGACATGGCGGTACAGCTGTGTTTGTGTACGAGCGCTGTGCAGCAGGCGGATGGACCGGGAGCCAGGAGATGGGACCCATCTATCTTCCAGATTGAGCTGTATCCTTCAAGCCTGCCTCTACAGAGTGAGTTGACAGAGTGAGTTCCATCCAACAACATCTCACTGCACCGAAAAGAATATCCATAATAACACGGAAGAATATTAGACCCACTTGCCCTTTCGAGTTGCCTCCCAAATGAGTGATGGTTGTATAAAAATATATTTTTATAGACTGATGTATTAGGAACACTATAGTAATACTGGGTAGGGCCTCCCTTTGCTCTCAAAACAATTCTTAGTGGCGTTGATTGAAGATGTTGGAAACATTCCTTTGAGATTCCGGTCCATGATGACATGATTGCATCACGCAATTCCTGCCGATTTTTCAGGTGCACTTTCAAGCTGTGAATCTCCTGTTCTATCACATCCCAAAGGTGTTCTACTGGATTCAGATCCGGTGACTGGGAAAGCCACTTAAGAACACTGAACTCATTGTCATGTTCATGAAACCAGTTTGAGATGATTTTTGCTATGTGACATGTGTTATGTTCAATAATGGAGACTGAACTCAGAGCTTAGTCGGAACGTGTACTCCATTTAATCAACAACGTGTGTAACCCAAAACGTCATACGGCACGTCGTAAAGTCCCAACTGTCGTAAAACTACAGACGTAACATTTCCCCCCCCCTCACACAACCTAGGTGTGATATTCAGTCATGTAGTCACAAGTAATCGGGCCTGTTGCGTGCTCGAACCAGACGTGGCTCTGGTGCAGCCACAGCCACTGGTGGCGGCTCCACGCCTTGGGGCTGAGCCTGGTAGGCCGGGGTTGCTGCTTCATCCAACCGTGCGGCTGGCAAGACTGTGGAAGAGGCCACACCCAGCGCTGGGCCAGGGGGAGGCTGCACCTTACGCAGGCGGGTAGCATGCCAGCGAGTGCCGTCGGCGAGCCTAAACGAGGCCGGGCCAAGCTGCTTGCTGACCTGGACAGGGTCAGACCAAAACGACTGGAGTTTGTTGTCCCGATGAGGTCGTCGGATCCTGACCCAGTCCGACACAGCAATGACAGGTGGCCTAGCACGTCTGGCCCTGTCGAAACGATCCTTCATCAAGCGCTGGTGTTTGGTGACTGTGGCTTGAACTGGATGGACCGGGGGCTGAGCTAGTGTAGGGCGGAGCCTATCGAGAGGCAGCTGGAGCTCCCGCCCCAGCATGAGGGAGGCTGGGGAGACTCCTGTAGTGGCGTGTCGCGTGGCCCGATAATGCAACAGCGTCTGGAGGAGGCTGGTGGTGAGCGTGCACCCTTGTGCCAGATGGGCCCTGATGCCATTTTTCAGTGTTTGGTTCAGCCGTTCCACCCCCCCGTTCGCAGCAGGGTGGTAGAACGCTGTGCGGATGTGGTGGATCCCTTTACCCACTAGATAGGAGGACAGTTCATGGGAAATCATTTGAGGACCGTTGTCAGTCGTGATCCTCTTGGGCAGGCCCCAACGTGCGAACAGAGCGTCGAGAATGTCGATCAGCACCTTTGCTGTGACCGAGCCCACAGGTGTCACCTCTGGCCACTTAGAGTGGAGGTCGTAGGTCACGACGAGAAAACGCTGGTGATGTGGTACCCCATGCAGCTCGCCGCAGATATCCAGTTGCAGGTGCTCCCAGGGTTGAGATGGCCAGTCCAACGGCTGCATGGGCGGGGGTGGGGCTGGAGCCCTGGTCTTACCACTAAGGAGACAGGCAGTGCAATCCTTGACCAGGGTTTCGAGTTCCCTGTCGATGCCTGGCCACCACACAACATCACGACAGCGCTGTTTGAGCCTGACTATGCCCAGGTGACCCTCGTGTGCCATAGCAAGGATACGCGCCCGAAGGACACCTGGGACCACAGTGCAGAACCCGCGAGCGACACAGGTGTCATTCCAAACCGACAACTCCTCCCTGATCCTGGAGTAAGTGAGTAGCTCGTCAGGTACTCTTGCCGGCCACCCCTGCGTGATGTAGGTTGAGAGTGTAGAGAGGGTGGGGTCACCGGCTGAGGCATCCCGGAGCTCTTTCAGCGACACCGTCTCCTGAAGGGGTGTGTGGAGGAGCTGGACGAGGTCATGCTCAGCCTGGTCCAGTCCGGGGGTCAAGGTTGGGGCTGTGGGTGGGCTGGGGATTGAGCGTGATAGCAAGTCGGCTACCACGTTGTCTCGTCCTGGCGTGAACTGTAGCCGATAGTTGTACTGCTGCAGGCGGTCGGCCCAGCGGTGGAGGCGGAGTGGCTTGTGACCGGTGCCAGACGTGGCCAGGAGGGTGATGAGGGCCTGGTGGTCTGTCCTCAGTGTGAATAGACATCCATAGAGGTACATGTGCCAGCGCTCACATGCCCAGAGGCATGCTAGGGTCTCCCGCTCCCCCACCGAGTACTTCTGTTCCGTGGGGCTGAGAGCACGGGAGGCGAAGGCGATCGGTCTCTCCACCCCCCCTTGCAGCTGGGACATCACCACACCAATGGCTGTGGCAGAGGCGTCGCACGTGACAAGAGTGGGGCTGGCCAGGTCGAAATGCGCCAGGACCGGTGGCGAGGTGAGTTGGGCCTTCAGGAGGCGTACGGCGTCTGAGCAGGCAGACGTCCAGAGCCAGGGCTCGTCATGCTTCAACAGCTTCCGCAGTGGTGTGGTTGTGGCCGAGTACTGTGGCAGGAAACGGAGGTAGTACGCCGTCATGCCTAGAAAGGAGGCCACCTGAGCGGCTGTGGTGGGCTCCGGGACATGATGGATGGCCTCGGTGTTCGAGTGCAGCGGGTACGTGCCATCAGCTGAGAGGCGGAACCCCACAAAGTCAATGGCTGGGGCGGCGAATACACACTTCTCACCATTGAGTGTGAGGTGATGCTTGGCCAATGCACTGAACACACTGTGGAGACGCTCGTCGTGGCTCTCGACGGTGGCCCCGTGAACCACGATGTCATCAAGATAGATGGCCACACCTGGGATCCCAGCGAAGATGGAGGCCATGATCTTTTGGAAGCAGCTGGGGGCGGAGCTTAAACCGAAAGCCATGCGTTTGTAGCGGAAAACCCCTCTGTGAGTGATGAACGCTGTGAGGTTGCGGCTCTCGGGGTGTAGTGGCACTTGGAGGTAACCCTGACGGAGGTCCAGTTTAGAGAACACGCTGGACCCGTAGAACTGGGCGGTGAGCTCCTCTATCGTTGGCAGGGGGTATTTGTCAGGGATGATGGCCTTGTTTACCGCTCTCAGATCCACGCAGATGCGCAGCCCCCCAGACTTCTTCTTCGCCACCACCAGGTTGGAGATCCAAGGCGATGCATTCACCTGCTCAATGATGTCGCTATCGAGCATGCTCTGTAGTTGAGAGGAGATGTCATCGCGGAGAGCCAGGGGGGAGCGGCGGAGGGGCTGTATAACAGGCATCACTGTAGGATCTAACAGAGGCTGGTGGGCAAAAGTGTCGAGGCAGCCTACACCGCTGAACAGCGCAGGCCACTGTTGCTGCCAGGGGATGGAAACGGTGTGAATCTCTGAGCCAGCTGTGTCTAGCAGGGTGAAACCGAGGGCGTTGAACAGGTCGAGGCCTAACAAGTTGGTCCCGTGGCGTGCAACGTTGAACCTGAAAGCCGGCAGTGTCCTCTCCCCGTACTTCACAGGCAGCTGAAAAGAGCCCACAATGTCAATCTTAGAGTTGGCATAGCCACGCAGGGTGGTGGAGGGCAACCCCAGGGGCACATGGGAGAAGAACTGTGTATAGGTCGTCAAGTTCACAAGGGACACTGTGGCTCCAGTGTCTAGGAGGAGCGGCAAAGTGACATCACCAACCATCAACGAGCATGTTTTGAATGGCGCTCGTCCTGAGCTGACATTATGGATGACTGTGGTAGGTGACTGGGAAGCTCTAGCTGGGGCAGACCTGCAGACCTTGTGAAAGTGGTTTAGTCTCCCGCAGTTGGAGCAGGTTTTACCACGGGCTGGGCATGTCTGAGCTCTTGAATTGTGTGCAGAAGAGCCGCAATTCCCACACGGCTGGTGTGGCTGGTCGCGTGACCGAGAGGCCAGTAAAATGCTCTCCCCGCCGCTGGTTGCACTCACGTGGAGGAGGGGCACCTGTAGGCTGTGCGCGCCCTCTGCCGGTGAGCTGGGAGAGGCTGAAAAACTAACTGCACATTCTAAAGCTGTTTCAACCTGGGCCGCCATATTCAGAGCTGCTGATAATGTAAGTTCATCATTTTCCAGTAACAGTTTTTCCCTAATCTTGTCACAGTTCGTGTGTAAGATGAGTTGGTCTCTTATCATTTCGTTCTGTAATGTCCCGAACTTGCATACGCTCGCCAAACCCCGCAGATCAGCCACATACTGTGTCACTGTCTCACCTGTTCGTTGGTGTCTTCGTCTGAATATGACGCGGCGGAGAAGAGCGCTTTGTGGAGGGGCGAAGTGTTGCTTCAATAGTTCCACAGCGTCTGTGTATCTCGCCGCAGGGCCGAGAGTTTCAAACACGCGCTGACCCTCCGCTCCCAGGCAGTGCCGCAACAGCGCATATTTCCTCTTGTCTGATACATCCTCCAAGCCGGCAGCTAGGATGTATGTTTCGAAAGAGGAAATCCAGCGGCCCCACGGAATCGGTGGTTCTGCCGGGACTGCTAGGAAAGGAGGGGGAGTTGGTAGAGAACAATCAGCCATCCTCGTCGCCAATGTTATGTTCAATAATGGAGACTGAACTCAGAGCTTAGTCGGAACGTGTACTCCATTTAATCAACAACGTGTGTAACCCAAAACGTCATACGGCACGTCGTAAAGTCCCAACTGTCGTAAAACTACAGACGTAACAACATGGTGCATGATCATGCTGGAAGTAGCTATTAGAAGATGGGTATAATAATAATAATAATAACTTTTTATTTGTATAGCGCTTTTCCCGCAAACGTTGCAGCTCAAAGTGCTCGAATCATTATATAATCAGCATTTAATTATTTAGTCATTTAAAGGCAATATTAAATAGATGGGTTTTTAGTCTTGACTTGAACATATGTGACAGGGCATGGTTAAAAAGTCCTCAACTAGGGCAAAATCTTTTTTCAGTTTTTTCCGGATTATGAAAGGGTAGATTGTAAGCTTTAAAATGATGTGTCATATGTTGAAATCTGAAACGAGTTGAAGAAGTCATGGATATTTGAATGTTGATACCCCCTGAACCACCGTACTGAGATATGAAGTCTCAAAGTCTTCAGAGACTTTTTCACAGAGGTAATGGGTGGGAACAATAGCTGGTTAACTCCACCCTAATCACTCCCTCAAGACAACCACACCCTCAAGACAACCACTCCCCCATTACACTACCTGTCATCTGTCAGTGGGGTTGTTGCAGGGCTGACACGTTTAAATAGCTAAACAACAATAATAATAATAATAATAATAATAATAATAATAATAATTCAAGATTCATGATTTCTTATTGCCATGTGTGCCAAAAGTTTATTACATCCCATTACAAGTACAAGAGAGTAAAATTCATGGCAATGGAAAAAATTAGGCAAGATACAATTGAGCAATACAATAATAGAATGGTAAAAAATTATAATGTTGTGTCCGTGTGCATGCATTTATCATTATAGTCCATAAAGCATCGTCTAGTGGGACTTCGGTGTAGTCCCTTCCCATCCCATCTGGGCATCAAAGCTGTAATAAAAAAAGAAGACAGTACATTTAAAATGATTGCCCACTGTTACCAACACCACTTTTAACGAAATAGCCTACTACTATCTTCATAAAATAGAATTGCTTATACAATGACAATGACAAATACCTTAAAAGTGCTGGTGACTCTCATCAAGGTGTCATCTCTCAGAACCTCTCACCTCCTCATTCTGTAACACACATTTCAGGTCAGAGGTGTGGACACTTCTGTAGGTTTTCCATAGACTCAGTGTACTGCAAGTAGGCTAGTGAAATCATTTAAATCACAGTATTATTCTACAGCAAATCTACATATCAATGAATTAATCATTATTTTTGATTCCACACAACATTATCGTTCATTACAAAAGCATTAGCTTTTTCTATCATCTATTATCTCTAACAAAGCTAGCTAGCTAGCTAACAAGCTAACACTTGTTTGGCTAGCTGGTACACACAAACACACTAAAATGGTGCATGAAACATATTACACTATGTTGCATGTTTAGTAGGCAGGGTTTTTCCTAATGTCATTATTTATGTAAAGGAAAACACAATATTCAGGCACCAGATGACCAATCAAAATACAATGTAATATAATGCAATATAAGGCTCTCAGGCATTCTGTACTTTCAAATATGTATTCTCCTTGAGCAGTCAACATCAACTATCAGCAGGGGTGCACATAACTGGTGCGCCAGTGCGCATGCGTCGCCAAAATGCATGCTGCGCGGCAGATCAGCCGCATGAACGCGCTCTTGCGCACCAACAGCTGGAAGCGCTGGGAGAGGAATTTACTTCCTCAAAATCCAACTGCTGACTGCTGACTGCTGCATCACTGCAAGCCCCACTAAGCAGTGGCGGCTGGTGCTAAAATGTTTGGGTGGGGCACAGGTTATGGGGGCATGCTCCACGGGGAAGAATATCAACTTTAAAATCTGGATTTACAGTCGATTTTAGCATGAGAATATATATAGTACTGTCCAGACAGTTGTCTTGTTTAGCCATTCAACTAGGCATTATTTATTCAAATGGAGAAAGACATGGAACACAATGCAATTGTGATAATAAATGTGTTCTTTGTTACTTCTTTAATTAAATTAAAGTGTACCTTTCTATTATCATACAATATTTCCTTGAACATGTAAACTCTATAATCATACAGTTGTCTTTCTATTAGTTGTCTCTGTCATACTGAACTGTTTGTTATCATCCTGAACTATCTCTGTTGCTCACCTCACATCAGTTCTGTCTCTGTTGCTCTCCTCTCCTTGTTGTCTGTGTCTCTCCTCTCCTTGTTGTCTGTCTCTCTCCTCTCCTTGTTGTCTGTCTCTCTCCTCTCCTTGTTGTCTGTCTCTCTCCTCTCCTTGTTGTCTGTCTCTCTCCTCTCCTTGTTGTCTGTCTCTCTCCTCTCCTTGTTGTCTGTCTCTCTCCTCTCCTTGTTGTCTGTCTCTCTCCTCTCCTCTCCTTGTTGTCTGTGTCTCTCCTCTCCTTGTTGTCTGTGTCTCTCCTCTCCTTGTTGTCTGTGTCTCTCCTCTCCTTGTTGTCTGTCTCTCTCCTCTCCTTGTTGTCTGTGTCTCTCCTCTCCTTGTTGTCTGTGTCTCTCCTCTCCTTGTTGTCTGTGTCTCTCCTCTCCTTGTTGTCTGTCTCTCTCCTCTCCTTGTTGTCTGTGTCTCTCCTCTCCTTGTTGTCTGTGTCTCTCCTCTCCTTGTTGTCTGTGTCTCTCCTCTCCTTGTTGTCTGTGTCTCTCCTCTCCTTGTTGTCTGTGTCTCTCCTCTCCTTGTTGTCTGTGTCTCTCCTCTCCTTGTTGTCTGTCTCTCTCCTCTCCTTGTTGTCTGTGTCTCTCGTCTCCTTGTTGTCTGTCTCTCTCCTCTCCTTGTTGTCTGTGTCTCTCCTCTCCTTGTTGTCTGTGTCTCTCCTCTCCTTGTTGTCTGTCTCTCTCCTCTCCTTGTTGTCTGTGTCTCTCCTCTCCTTGTTGTCTGTGTCTCTCCTCTCCTTGTTGTCTGTGTTTCTCGTCTCCTTGTTGTCTGTCTCTCTCCTCTCCTTGTTGTCTGTGTCTCTCCTCTCCTTGTTGTCTGTGTCTCTCCTCTCCTTGTTGTCTGTCTCTCTCTCTCCTTGTTGTCTGTGTCTCTCCTCTCCTTGTTGTCTGTCTCTCTCCTCTCCTCTCCTTGTTGTCTGTGTCTCTCCTCTCCTTGTTGTCTGTCTCTCTCCTCTCCTTGTTGTCTGTCTCTCCTCTCCTTGTTGTCTGTGTCTCTCCTCTCCTTGTTGTCTGTCTCTCTCCTCTCCTTGTTGTCTGTGTCTCTCCTCTCCTTGTTGTCTGTGTCTCTCCTCTCCTTGTTGTCTGTGTCTCTCCTCTCCTTGTTGTCTGTGTCTCTCCTCTCCTTGTTGTCTGTGTCTCTCCTCTCCTTGTTGTCTGTGTCTCTCCTCTCCTTGTTGTCTGTCTCTCTCCTCTCCTTGTTGTCTGTGTCTCTCCTCTCCTTGTTGTCTGTCTCTCTCCTCTCCTTGTTGTCTGTGTCTCTCCTCTCCTTGTTGTCTGTGTCTCTCCTCTCCTTGTTGTCTGTCTCTCTCCTCTCCTTGTTGTCTGTGTCTCTCCTCTCCTTGTTGTCTGTGTCTCTCCTCTCCTTGTTGTCTGTCTCTCTCCTCTCCTTGTTGTCTGTCTCTCTCCTCTCCTTGTTGTCTGTCTCTCTCCTCTCCTTGTTGTCTGTCTCTCTCCTCTCCTTGTTGTTAAGGAGAGGAGTTGTTAAGTCGCGACGTGTTGTTAAGTCGCGACGTGTTTACGGGTCCAACGTTGGCTGAGGCGCTCTCTTCGAAATGCCTCAGTAATAATAATAATTAATTATATTTATATAGCGCTTTTCCGAGGCTCAAATACCCTGACAATATGGAGAAAACGGGAAAGTGCTGCTGTGTCCCTTGTTGTATGAATAGATCTGAGTCTAAAAAACGATTAAACTGTCATTCTACCGCTGTAGTACACTGGTATTCTGGTGCGGAGAATTTCTGGTTTAGACCCGGAAATTGCAAAACGTCACGTTTGACGTCAGACTTAACAACCGGATATTCAGGGATATTCAGGGCATTTTTTAATTTTTACTACGCCTAGTGGTAGTGGCCCTAGGCTGCAGCCTAGGTAAGCCTATAATCTGCCTAAGGCATTAAAGGCCCGCCACAGGCTCAGCTTCTTCCCCTCAGCCGCCAGGCTGCTAAATGACTCTGGCTTCCCCCTCCCCCCCGCCTCCAAGTCTGCCCAGGACTGAACATGCACTGGACCTTGAATAACTCTGCACTGCACTTTATAAACAGCACTATTCATGCACTGTCTGTCCTGTGTTGTCCTGTTTTTGCCTGTCTTTGCATTTGTATTTGTACTTGTTTTGTTCATGTATATGTGAAAAAAGCATAAATGCACCTTCTGTAAATGCCAAAGCAAATTCCTACATGTGTCAAGCATAATGGCAATAAACGTTATCTGAATCTGAATCTACTATTCAAAAGCTCAAATCAATGAATGAATGAACTAATGAATGAATTTGAAAATGTAAGAAAATAATAATAAAGTTGCTTCTAGTCAATATGCTAGCTGGCATATCAGCCCAATAGAGCTCTCAGGACTTCTGACACTGGTTTTCTCTGTGTACCACATGTACAAAAGAAGAGATTTGGTGAGGCTGCATTCTCATTTTATGCACCCAAATTGTGGAATGCACTGCCAGTTTACATTAGGGATGCAACCTCAGCAAATATGTTCAAGTCAAGACTAAAAACCCATCTTTTTAATATTTCCTTTAAATGACTAAATAATTAAATGATGATTATGATTAAATGATTATGATTAAAGCACTTTGAGCTGCAACATTTGCAGGAAAAGTGCTATACAAATAAAGGTTATTATTATTATTATTATTATTATTATGATTATGATTATTATTATTATTAATAATAATAATAATAATACACAATACAACACATTAGTATTCAACAGAAAACTTGTCGGGTACTCACCGCATGGTTCACTGCAGCCCTGAACCTGCAACAACAACCTACTAAAACATGTGTTTCAAACAATCATCTTCTCACCGTTTTCAGTCTGGCCCACATATGTCTGAATCAAGTTGTGTTAGTGCTAGGCTGGAATAAACACCCAGACAGCCAGTAGTTATCCAATGGAGATGATCCCTGATGGGGGTTTTGCAGTGCAATACAGCTACTTCCTCAAAGCACTACAAAATGTTTCACAACTGTATTGTAGGAATAGAATTGCAAATACTTGGTTTGGTTTATTTTAGGATTCATTGAGAAGTCCGTGAAAAAGCCCACCTTTCAATAATGTGATTTACAGACTACAGGTCAATTCATATGTCTAGTTTCTCTCTAAACAAGTAGATGCTTTTGTTAATATTCTGTAGTAGCCATCACCCAATGCTATTAGATATGTAGCATTTCTTCTTGACACAACCATGTATCTTCATGTAAGGGAAATTAATACTTTCATTTGTGTACAGTTAAGAGTTGGAACCTGCTTGTGAAAAGTTAGAGAGTTCTAAGATAATACCTTATCTGTTCGTTTGATCCAGTGGATTGTCTTTATACTACTGCTCGGAAGAAAATAGCGTGCTGTTAAATCTCCCTCCTTATTACCTATTACCTACTCTGTAGATAAGCCCCTTTCACACATACGAGCCTTCCCAGTAGATTCCATGAAATTTCCAGGGTTGGCGTAAGTGTGAATGGGACTGACCAGGGAAATCCGTACAGGCAATTTCCCTGGTCGAGACCATGTATAATTCCATGCAATTTGCATGGTCGCTGCATGTCTGAATGGACCCTGATCAGGGATTATCAGAACGCCATCAAAATAAATCTGCGCTCCCTGTCTAACGTTATATATATCTAACATTACATGTTATAAGGTTGATCTGTGCATGATAGTGCTGCATTTTGACATATTTAATGTCGCATTTCCCCCCCATTGATATATGACGCTATAGTCAGTTGCAATGGTACAAAATTCAAGAGCTTCGTAACACAGACGAGGTGAATTTTATGAATGAAAGTGAAAGGTCTGTCACAAAACGCTGTTACGTATCCTCACACATTTTAAGTGGGTATATGGAAATCCTTGGCCTTTCTTAGTGGGTATACGGCGTAGTCCTGCGTATCACGTAGACTACACCACTGGGCATATGGTGCGTGGCGGTCCCGCGGTCCCCTCCCGCTCCAGTTCTAGTAGATCGCGCAACCAGGGAATCGCCGACATGTGTAAAAGGGAGCAACCTACGGAGCAGCGCCTCCACCTGCTGAGGAAGCTCAGGGCTTTTAACGTCAGCAAGGACATTTTAACCCTAGTTTACAAATCACTCATTGAATCCATTCTCACCTTCAATAACACATCCTGGTACAACTCCCTCACTGTCAAACACAAAACCAAACTCTCCCGTATAGTCAATCAGGCAAGTAAAATCATCGGCTCACCTCAAACTCCCCTGTCTGAAATCTACAACCGGTCACTAATCAGGAAAGCCACACAAACAAGTCAAAGACCCAGGAATTCATCGTAGACTGAAGTCTCACAGACAGAAGTCCGAGATCCAGCCCCTGCTCATCGACGGAGAGAGCGTGGAGAGAGTCTCAACCCTCCGATTCCTGGGACATCACATGCGGGATGACCTGGCCTGGAAGGACAACACAAAAGGCACCATCAAGAGGGCACAACAGCGGCTATACACCCTGATGTGTTGTTCGTGTCGTTCAATGAGAAACAGTTCAATGAGAATCTTTTTATAACTTTTATTAACGTGCTCTGGTTACATCAACTCCATCTACCTAGTACCTATATAGTTCCTGTCCTGTCACTACCACTACATCATCTCCGGTCCTGTCCTATAACAAGGACCTCTACTGACACCTAGTGGTAGGAGTATCCAATCGTCACATCCTCCTTTCTTTGAGGTAAGAAAAATAACAAACAGCTAACAGTTCAAGTTACACAAATTACAGGTATCAGCTACAATCTTAACTGCAGCTATGTCCTTAAAGCATTTTACTGAAACACACAACCAAACATGTTTACTATGAACTAACCCTTAAACTTTCTTTTATATGTATAACATATCAACTCAAAACATTAAACACATTCTTACACATTCATGCTTATTGTCTTTTTTTTTTTTCTTTTTTTTTTTTACAAGTTCAGTCTATCAGGCTTTGTGATGTGTCTTGTGGATCTTCTTATCACAGGTTCACTTGACATGTGTGTGTTAGTGTGTGGTTCAGTATATCTGTCTGTGTTACAGTCACTTGGAAGTGGACGGATGGGCTCAGACTCACTGCAGGCTTCACTGAGCTCTGGAACAGCTTCTGGAGTTTTTAGGAGACTGCGGCGATTGCGTCTGAAGATTTGTCCTTCTTCTGTTCTCACTGTGAATGACCGTGGAGCGACTTCGTCAAGAACAGTGGCTTTTGTCTTCCATCCATCAGGACCTTGAATCCTGACTGTGTCGTCGCTTGAGAGTGGTGGAAGCTGCTTGGCTGTTCTGTCATAGAATGACTTCTGCTTCGTCTTCTGTAGCTGTAGCTTTTGTTTCAGCTTTGGACGTCTTCTTTGCTGTGAGTAACTCGGCAGTGTGGTACGAAGCTTTCTCTTCATGAGCAACTCAGCAGGTGACAGTCCACACTCAAGAGGTGATGCTCTGTAGCTGAGTAGAGCAAGGTATGGATCTGAGTCACTGTCAGCAGCTTTCTTCAGGAGTTGCTTGAGAATGTGGACTCCTTTCTCAGCCTTTCCATTAGACTGTGCATAGAGAGGACTGGAGGTCACATGATTGAAGTCGTACTGTTCTGCAAACTCTCTCCACTCTCCGCTACTGAAGCATGGTCCGTTATCAGACACAACTGTATGTGGTATGCCATGTCTGGCAAAGATCGATTTTGTGTGTGTTATGACACAGGCTGATGACATGTTTGCTAGCAGTGCCATTTCAGGGAAGTTGGAATAATAGTCAATGACTACTACATAGTCTCTTCCTTTGAGATGAAACAAGTCCATTCCTACCTTGTGCCACGGTGCTGCTGGCACATCAGCTACTATCATGGGCTCTTTGGTTTGCTTGTTCCTATGCTCCTGACATGTTTGACACCTGCTTATCAGTCTCTCTATGTCTTTGTTGATTCCAGGCCAGTAGACAGTATCTCTCGCCCTTCTTTTACACTTTGCGACACCAAGATGACCTTCATGGATCCTCCGTAGCATGTCCTGCCTCAGAGCTCTTGGGATGATGATTCTGTCGTGTTTTAGCAACAGCAGCCCATAGACTACACTCAGCTCACCTCTGACATGGAAGAACTGTGGACAGGAACCTGGAGGCCATCCATTTTGCATGTTGTTGATGACTTGTTGCAGCTCTGTGTCTTTCGCTGTTTCCTCAGCTATCTGTCTGGACTTGGAGTCTGATACAGGAAGCACAGCAGACACCATGTTCACATGCCTCTGAACATCCTCTTCAGTTGTACTGACACTGTCCCCTGTTGGTGCTCGCGAGAGTGCGTCAGCGAGTACCAGATGCTTTCCTGGTGTGTAGATCAGTCCAAAGTCGTATCTTTGCAATCTCATCATCATTCGCTGTATTCTTGGTGACATCTCATTCAGATTCTTTTTGATTATAGCGACTAATGGACGATGGTCTGTCTCTACAGTGAAGCAGGGGAGGCCATATACGTAGCTGTGGAACCTCTCTAGCCCAAACACTAGCCCTAAACACTCCTTTTCTATTTGAGCGTAACGACACTCAGTTTCTGTCATAGACCTACACTGTAAAAAATTGGCCGTAAATTTTACAGTAAAATGCAGGCAGCAGTGCGACCAGTTGAATACTGTACTTTTACGGTATTTCTTATTCTTACTGTAATATTGAAATACAGTAAAATACAAATTTAATAGATTTTACGGTAAAATACAGGCAGCAGTGCGACCAGTTGAATACTGTACTTTTACAGGATTTCAACATCTTACTGTAATATCAAAATACAGTAACATACTGGGCTTTATCATTTTAGAGTAACTTACTGTCAGCGTCATGACTGTTATTTTACGGTATTTTGCTGCCCATAAATTACAGTAATTTTGGAGTTACAGTAACAATAAAAGACAGCTAAATGCTGTATCCACTTAGTACATTTACAGTGCATTACTGGCAGTAGGCTTGAATGAAAAACTTGTACTGAACAGCAGAGAAGAGTCAAGAGAAGCACAACTACATTTTAACCTATTTATTTTACATGTAATCAAATGTACACAAATAATTTGAACTTGACTGACAAATAACATAAATGCCATCACTTGCCACACCATGTGGTATATGCAAAACAAATAAGAAATGCTGGAGAGAATAGGCTAGGTGCACCAGCTCCTCTACTTCTTGAAAGGAAGTGGGCATCTTTACTTCCTGTCTCATACTATTGGATTAAGTGATTAATCAGGTGTGTGGCACACCCAGCGCACACCTGATTAATCACTACCAATACCAATAGTATAGGACAGGAAGTAAAGATGCCCACTTCCTTTCAGGAAATAGAGGAGCTGGTGCACCTAGCCTATTTGAAGGACATACAGCATTTTTTTTTTTTTTTTGAAATAAAATTAGGATTAAACCGAAAAAAATGTGCAGAGAAAGAATAGAGTAAATTATAACAATCGTATAGAGTGTAGAAGGTCTAGTTGCCTTAGATGGAGCACACATGTTGGCATGCAAGACTCACAGGTCAAAAGTCTCTCAGCAGGAGGTTCATGGAGGGGGGGTCTGCAGCGATGGGGGAGGGGTCTTGGAGCGATGGGGGAAGGGTCTTGGAGGGGGGGCCTGCAGCGATGGGGGAGGGGTCTTGGAGCGATGGGGGAAGGGTCTTGGAGGGGGGGCCTGCAGCGATGGGGGAGGGTCTTGGAGCGATGGGGGAAGGGTCTTGGAGGGGGGGCCTGCAGCGATGGGGGAGGGTCTTGGAGCGATGGGGGAAGGGTCTTGGAGGGGGGGCCTGCAGCGATGGGGGAGGGTCTTGGAACCTCTGGACATACAGTGGCGCACATTGGCATACGGGTCGAAAGTCTTTCTCAGCAGGACCCTACAGAGTAGAAAAATAGCTGTTAAGGCAAAGTGACATTTTGGCACCTATAGGCCATTTCCACCAATTGATAAGAAATGCAACAGCATTACAGGCATAAGGCACTGGTCGGGTGAATACATGGTGATGGCTACAATCTTACAGAAAGGGAAGAGTTCTGTAATTCCCATCCATTAGTATAGTGGTCTGACATTGGGTGGATTGTGATGTGCATTCAGGTACCTTTTAAAGTAATCTTGCTCTTCTCCAGACTCCTTGGCATCTGGGGATAAAAAATCATTAGTTGTGGCACTTTTACGTCCCCTTCTGGTGAAAATGAGAACTACAGAATGCAAATAATAAAATACTGAGTGCATACTGTTTTCAATAAAAATAACAGGACAATATAAATAAAATATGAAATTACCTGATTTAGTCACCATTGTTCCCCAGGTTGTACTGGAAGTCTGTAAACCTCCTGAGAAGAGTGGACACGTGTGGGTTGACCATTACTGGCTTCTTATGCACTACTCGTCCGGTCCTCTTTGAAGTCACTTTCCCCTTGCTGGCCTTCGTACCCCTGTCAGGATTTATGCCAATGAAGCGCCTGAAAGATTAAACAAAGATAACACATTGCTTAGGAGAGAGACGCTAGCGGATGTTTAAATAAATAAACATCAGGTTTTGTTTACATCAGTTCCATAAACGCGTTTGAAAGAACAACCTCCTTTAATTGAAAAATGCCCAGTCACTGAAAAATGACCAGGCGTAGACACACGGCAATGACCAAAGTCAATGGTACTGTCACTTTGAAAATCTCACCCCTATTGGAATTAAGAGGTCACCATAAAAGTAAAACATTTGAGTGATGTAGTGTATTTGTTTTCAAGTTAGTGTGACTGACCTCTGAATGAATTCAAGAGTGGCTGCAGCCTCTTCTTGATAGGCAAGGTTGAAGACATAGTATGTTGAGAAGAGCGCTGCGAGGCCAGATAACAGGGTTGGTTGTTGGCCTTCGCAAATCACCTGTCCTTCGATGCTCAACAGCCACGGCCCATCCAGAGTGTCATCTAAAGGCATATGAGGGAAGTGAGTGAGCGAGTGAGTATGATTATGTGAATGAGAGTGAGCGAGCAAGCATGACACATACCTCGAATGATCAGCCGAGGACTCCCAGAGAGCGGAAGAGTTGACTCGACATCCACAGCAGTAGTAGACCTCTGCAGGACACACAAATGAGTGACTGAATGATTGACTGAGTGAGCACATGTGAGTGTAACTACACTGGCTGTGTTATAGAAATACTTACGTCTGCATGGAGTAGCAGTCCCTCCTCCCCCTCTCGAAAGTGGGCCATCAGTAGCCTGAGGACCATGGACACCATCCCATCTCCGGTCTTCCTAAGCACTTCTTTCACTTGGTTGTTGGTTGGTGAATTTTTGAAAAAGTCAATTAAGACTTGCCCGCTTTCTTGCAGCGCCTGTGCAAGGACATTGCCAACATGGATGTCGGTCAGCATTTGAAAGTGATCAATGATGCCTTTTTGAGTGCAAAGTAAAGGCCACTTGGCTTTGATTGTTCCAAAGGAAGGGGCTGGTGAGGTGTTCAAGCAGCAGCGCTGCAGGTAGTAAGTCTCCTTCATTAACTTGGACACTTCTTGTCGATCGATGGCTGAAGCTCCTTCTTGGTGGTAAAACTCTTCTATTTTGATTCGCTTTGCTTCTTGTTGGACCTCTGTCTCACCAATTGGGATCTCCGGCTGCCACTTTGTGCACCCGTACATATCTGTGGGGCCCCTCTTCCGTCCACCCTCTGCAGAGTTTGGCTCCTTCCGCTTCTCTGAGCGGCGTCGCACTAAGGTGTTATTTCTGTTCAGGTTTTCGATTCGTGATTTCAACTGTAGGAGTAGTGACTGCTCACCGGCTGACTGATCACCGTTTCCACTAACGTGGAAATCTGCAAAGCTCTGCGGGTAGTCCTGCACTATTCTATGGGCAATACAAAGACACTGTGCTCTTGTAGGATTTTTTTCGACTTTCCTTATTTCATCAGCTAGTATCCTGATCATCTGCCTGCGGTCAGCTGCTGCGGGCCTCTTGCCATTAGTAATGGCTTCCCTTAGGTCCTGTGGCATTTGCTCCCAGGGAATTTGAAATCGTTCAAGCCAAGTAGAAGATGATGGCAGACTCCTTGACCTCTGGGCTGTAGAGGGCGATGGCAGACTTCTTGGGCTGTGGGCTGTAGATGACGAGGACAGACTTCTTGGGCTGTGGGCTGTAGATGACGAGGACGATGCCCAACTACTTTGGCTGTGGGCTGTAGAGGACGAGGACAGACTTCTTGGGCTGTAAGCATCTGATGAGGCTGATGAAGGACTTCCAGGAGGACCAGGCTCTTGAACAACTAATAAACAGACAATACATGATAAACAAAGTATAATATCACTGCAACACATCACTTACAGTTATGAGTATGGAACGGACAGTATGAACATTGTTGGGATACTATTCACCGTACTGAGCAGTTGTCCATGAACTTTCCATAAAAGTTGTAGATTCATTAGTGTGGCATAGCAGAATCATACTAAATATTATAATTTGGATCCAATGCTATACAAAGTAAAAAATAAATATATATATATGTACACTGTAGAATATGCATATATATATACCTTTCTTAAATCTGTCAAAGAGTTTTCTTATTTGGATGGGTGGCAACAAGTCAGACAGTGACACCCCGGGTGCTGTCTCAACATACTGGAGGTCTTCTTTGCTCTCTACGCCGAGTCCAACAAGCCTCTCAGTCAGCTGCTCCACTTTATCAAGGGCCAGATTGGGCAGTGCTTGGGTGATACATTGTTTGATGTCTTCTGCTAAGTGAGACATTATTCTAGACATGGGAAAGAATGGTGAAGGAGAATTACTGACAAGCCACATATTTCATATTCAGGCAAAGGGTAATAATCAGCAAGACTCTCTTGGTCAATACAACACAGTTGTCTCTGCACAGGTGTGGTTGCAAGGCAATAAATGCCTTGATCAGTGAGCCTCACCGATTGGAAATTTTGTGTGACAAAAAATACAGACTCTCCCTGAATTATAATAATTCTTATTTTACCAAATATGAGCCCCACATCATTGCTGTTCATTACAAGACACATGTTCTTTCTATATTTAGTACCCTTCACAATGATGTCATGTGCTACAACAGTGTCAATAGGCTGAAAGTTATGGTGAGAAACTGCTTGTCTAATCTCCTCATTATAGTCTCCAGAGACAAAATCAGTTGTCTTCTCAGCTACAACACGTGGTGGGAATAAGTTGCCAGCACTTAAGAAAGCTTGAAGAAGCTGATGCCTCTCTGCAAGAGTAGAACACAAATTCTTAAAATTGTGTAACTTTCTCGCACACTGCTTAAAATATGTGTGCTTACTCTCAAATCTTAGGGTCCACAGACGAATGAGAGGGCCAAAGCGAACAATCAGGTCTGGGTAATGAGTGATGTAGTGGTGCTTGGGTTTCAGGGGATGATTGGGAAATGCCTCCAATCGAAAATGCAAATACTCATCAATCAGAATGCTTAAATAGGCTATCTGACCAGGGGTAATAGTAGGTGCACAAATGAACTCAACGATCTGCCTAAGTTGCAACACTAGTTGCCACACTTTATTGTCAGTTGGGCTTTCGATCTTATCTCCAACCAAGACTGGTAGCAATCGCAGGAAACACCAGTTCTGCACAGCATGACCCCCAAGCTTCTCACTCCCAGGATTAATCTCACAAGGTTTGTCATGAGCATCATTACCAAGATACTTAAGCTGATTTATTCTTCTGTTCAACTCAGTATAGGTGAAGTGTTTGTCTTTAGTGACAAGATGTTTGATATATAATGCCAGATCATACGACACAACACCTTCAAATAGATCATGACCAAGGCATGGAGGTAAGCCTGGCTGACAAACGTGATAGTACTGGAGTTCGTTAAAGAGAGAGTCAAACTTAATACCTGTAGTATTACCCTGTGCATCATCGCCCTGAGTTTGTACAGCATTTTTGTAGGACTCCACGGTCCTGTTCAAACCTTTTGCTAGAGGGTCAGACTCAAATGCAGTCCTGTCAATGTCACAGTATCTGCAAAAGTGTTTACTTTTGCTAAAGTTCTCCACAAAGCCTCCTATGTTGTGAGAACCAAGATTATCTCCTGCGATAGCACACAGAGTTCCTTTCACAATCCGCCCATCAGGAAATGCAATACCATTGACTTCAAGTTCTTTGAGGTCCTTGACCAACTGGCCCATCACTAATTGTTGACCAAAATACTTAAAGTCAACCTCCCTACAAAGAAGAACAAGTTGCATCTGATCAATGCTAGACCGATTGTGCGGCAAAATGTCTGCGAGCGTTAGGTATACTGCAAGTATTTTGTGCTTCTTTTTCCCAGAACCCAAAGGATTTACAACTTCAAACGAATCCTGGTATAGGACCAAGCCTAGAGTTGAGGCCTCCGTCTTAAAGAGCGGGTTTTCTGCAGCATTCCTACCATCCCAAATGTCCTGAATGACATTTTTGTTTTGAGCACGTGAATGTGTTTCCTGGTGCTGCTTCCTGACTGAATCACATTTCAAAAGAGATTCAATTGTTTCCTTGATGGGAACATACTGCACAAAGCGCTCTTTACCTGCTTCATCCTGACCTAAGCAGATGGGCATAGGCTCTACAAAATTGAAACTCTTTTTAAACACAGTCTTCCTTCTATGATCTGTTTTCAATGTGTATGTGTTGCAAGCGTGAAAGAGGTCTTCTGATTTCACCACATCTATCACATTCTTTATGTCATCCTCTGAAACCCCCAGAGTAACCAATTTCTCCTTTAACTTATAAAGTAGATGCGATTGACTGATGTCATGTACAGACTGAAAATCTTCAATTATAGTTTGAATAACGGATGAAGGAAGCAATAGCTTTGCCTGCAACTTCAAGTAAAACAGGGCCAAGTTTCTCATGAACAAGGCTTCGTCTGCATCTTCAGGGCAAACCTCTGACTGCTCGCCACCCTCAGGGCAAACATCTAATTCCTCACCACCCTCACTGGAGGTCATAGCTTCAAACTGCTCATTTAAATGCAGCTCCCCTGCACCGATCTCACTGCTAGTTTCTAGATTAACAGCAGGTGTCTCTAGAATTGATTTGACCAGACTTGCCTCCGAACAACTTCTATGTGCTCTGGACAGGTGCGATGTGAACGTGGATATAACACGGAATGTCTTATCACACTGTCTGAATGGACACATAACTGTTCCACCTTCTTTAATGTGGGTTTTTAAATGGGAAAAGAACCCAGTCAGATCCTTACATCGGACATTGCACATCTCAACACTGCATATCAAGCTAAGATTGCCACTGCACAATCTAGGCTCCACCACATACTGACGTTTCTTGTGGTTCCTGTACATGTGTAATTTGAAGGCTTGGAATTTTGTAAAGGTTCTCTTACAATCAGAAATGCAACACCTGAAAGAGGAATTAGGAATGTTCCTATGTATTTTCATATGTCTTATATAAGCCAATATGGAGATGGATTCATGCGTGCAAAATTGACAAGGGAACATTTTGGGTGATAATGTGTTATGTTAACTGAAGAAAAGAAAAAAACACAACTGACAGACTACAGACAGGTGGCTCACAGACACTAGACAGGTGACTCACGTGATAACTTGACAAATAAGCTCAGCTCACACCCCTGGAAGGACTGGACACTCACCTGTGGACAGAAAAAAAGGTGTCTGACCAAACATGGCATCCCACTTGATATTCTATGTTATTGTAGTATTATAATTAGGCTATATTACAAATTATAATATGAGTAGGACCTTATGCGAGCACATTTGCTATCAATAAAAGCAAGACAGTGTGATTGCTTTGCAGCTAACTTAGCTGGTAGCTACTACTTATGTGCAGACATTTTGACATCAGATCAAACACACTGACTTAAGGTTATTATACCATAATTAGACAGTTCTAATAACTTACTAGCAATGTAGTTACAGTATAATAATTATCAATTAAAGCAAGACAAGATATTGCAATGCCACGTGGTAACACGTGCTAATGAGATTGTAAAAGCTAGCTGCTAAGTTGGCTAGCTCACACGCGACAGTGGACACACCACGTGCTGACAGTTCGGTGTCAGGACAAAGACAGTCTAATCTAGCTAATGTGATTATGTCACTATATTGTAATGTGACTATAATTGTTCTCACTTACTATCTGTATGATCTCATGAAAGGGGTTTTGCTACCAATAAATACTAGACCAGATTTCGCAATGAAACACCTTTGCAGCCACTGCTGGTATTAGCTAGTTGGTCCACATGTGCTGACATTAAAGCATTAGAGAAAATCTACTTAGTTATACCATGAATACGTTGTACTAGCAATTCGTATAATAGCTAAGTGTAATAACGGCTACCAATGAAAGCAAGACAAGATATAACGTTAGCAATAAGACACCAAATGAGCTGCTACTGGCTAGCTGACGTTACCTTTGTTCACGCACAGTGGACATGTAACGTTAAGTTAACATTACACGTGCGGACAGTTTTGGTGTCAGAGCAAACGTGGTATCCCACTCTGCAGTCTATATTTCTAGTACCAACTTACGTTATACTGCAAATATTAGACACATTACAGTTCTAGCTTTGGTGCTGCCGGTCCTGCGAACGAGGGAGCGGGCTGGTGCATACACTGGCGCTCCTATAGCTAACTGCTACCTCTCTTCCAACCTGCAAAGTGCGTTGCTCGAACGTTCCAGCTCCCAACTAACGTTACCGCGCTCAGCTCACTGTTCCTTCGATATCACTGCTCGACTGCACACGCACTTCTGACTACAAGTATCACTCCGCTGCAGTGTTGCCACAGTTACTTTGAAAAAGTATTCTGATTACTGATTACTGATTACTCCTTTAAAAAGTAATCTAGTTACTTTACTGATTACTTGATTTTAAAAGTAACTAAGTTAGATTACTAGTTACTTTTTTAGTTACTATTGGCAGCTGCCTAGGCACCCGACCCCCCCCCCCCCCCCACCCGCAACATAAAAATGAAAACTGGTTTTGCCAAAACTCACTTTATTTTAACAGTAACTTAAATTACATAATTAAACTTTAAACAATAACTTAAAACAACAAAATAAAGAGTCTTTCTTTGCCTCACCCAACATAAATACTTGTTTTTAAACAATAAAATAAATATAATCTTTATTTAAGTGGGGCTACCCCCCTCAAAACGCAATTTCCCATTTTTCCCCGATTTTGAGATGAGTTGCTCTTTTGCCTCCTAAACATGTTTTCTTTCATATTAGTGACAATACAACGTCGACAAAAACACATTTGGTTGTTTATTTTACTTGATTGTGGTGCATGCGTCCGTAAAATCCTCATAAATTCGCCAAAAGTTAGTAGTTTACGCACAGCGTTACCGAAACGGCTGCTGTCTGAAATACATCAAGCCTGGCCTTGTTTGAAAGATGTGTTTCTTGTGCTCAAAATGGCCGCTTCCAAAATTTACAACGCCCCTTGTATCAGCAACCAATCACTAAAATAGATAGGTTGCATTCTTTTAGAATACGCGATTCTATTGGTTGATGCGAAAATTCTCGAATGTGATTGGTTGTCGTGTCCCATGTGACGCGGAAGGCGGAACTAGCCTCTCCACTCAGCCGTTTAACATTGGCGACCTACTGAACTTTAGGGACACTTTTGGGACACTTCCTATGTAGCCAGGGGAACAGAAAAAGACACACACCATCAGTGGGATGCCAGCTTTCAGACAAAAGTGATTTCAAGTCTCTAGCCCAATGTATCACCAAACAGCGCTCAATTTAGTCAATCACTGTGACCCACCGTTTAACATTGGCGACCTCCTGAACTTTAGGCTCACTTTTGGGACACTTCCTATGTAGCCAGGGGAACAGAAAAAGACACACACCATCAGTGGGATGCCAGCTTTCAGCCAAAAGTGATTTCAGATCTCTAGCCCAATGTATCACCAAACAGCACTCAATTTAGTCACTCACTACCCCTCCCCACTCAGCCGTTTAACATTGGCGACCTCCTGAACTTTAGGCTCACCTTTGGGACACTTCCTATGTAGCCAGGGGAACAGAAAAAGACACACACCATCAGTGGGATGCCAGCTTTCAGACAAAAGTGATTTCAAGTCTCTAGCCCATTGTATGGCCTCCTGTGGCCAGAATTCATAACTCCCCTCCTGAGTGAGCTAGAGGTCTGGTTTTCACAAATGTCGAACATCTTCGGTCGCGCCTAGCAGAAAAAACTCGACAGAGTACGGGTGCCAAGCCCCTTACGAATGACCTCGTCGAAAACGGTGCGTCTCTGCGCCTCGGAACGGCCGCGCTGACCGAAAAGCATTTAAAAATAACTCAAATTCAGGCTTCTCGGCCTAGGCACTTCAGGTCAAAGTACCGCTGCGTCGCAACCGTACGAGCCACAGACGCCGTTCTAATATTTCCTGAATCGGCTCGGGCCCGCCGAACACATATCCGAGCCCCGACTCGGTTGCGGCGCCAGTACCAGGTTCTGTCCCTCTCTCACACACAGGAGAGGCAGATGTGCTCACACACCAGTACCAGGTTCTGTAACTAGGCTTGACACAAGTGTGTGTGTGTGTGTGTGTGTGTGTGTGTGTGTGTGTGTGTGTGTGTGTGTGTGTGTGTGTGTGTGTGTGTGTGTGTGTGTGTGTGTGTGTGTGTGTGTGTGTGTGTGTGTGTGTGTGTGTGTGTGTGTGTGTGGCTGGCTGGCTGGCTGTAGTTCTGTGTGCTGATTACATGGTGGTGCCAGAGGTTTGTGAGAGAGGGAGACACTTTCTATTCCATAACAGCCACTATTTGTAGCCTGTGTGCATTTCTGTTCAGTTTATGTTATTCAGTTATCAGTCAGGTGTTTAGGATGTTTATTGCTAATGGTTTGATTAGGTTTTGTGTTTGTGAATAGCAGTTTCAAATAAAAATGTTTCATATTTCACAATACAAAACTTTGAGTCTGTTTTCCCGAAAATTTGTTTTTATGTGTTTGTCCACACACTTGTCCACACACAAGGATTTTCCTTGCACCAAAACAGACCAAACTTTCCACATTTCTTCCTATCCATATTCTGCTTCTCTGCACACAAGAGTTTGATGATATATCATTCATAGCCCTGTTTATAGTACATTTTATACCAAAACCATGGCGAAAATAGATTTTTTTATGACTATGGACAGTATTTCCTGATGTATGGGCTGATACGAGGACATAGACACAATCTGCTGTGTGCAAAGTTTGTTTTCTTATGTGTCAACATAAATAAAAAAATAAATAAAAAAATTTGACAAATATGATGGTGTGAGTGATCCTGGAGATTTGGGTCCAATTAGCATCTAATTTGCATAATAAACATAAACAATAATAAATTCAGAAAACTTGCAATACATTTTTTCATAGTTTTTATGTACATAACAAACTGGGAATGTGTTCATAGTGATATCTATTTTCTTTCTTTTTTTGCCTATTGGCAAAGTCTAGGGGGGGTAGCCTCCCCTTAACAGTAACTAGCAAGGAGGGGTTTCACAAAACCTAAAACCTACCCTGACCATTCAGGCTTTTACCACAGGACAATATTTTCTTGCCAGCACAGAGTGTACAACGAACATTTATGTTCTTGTCATCCTTTGCTGACACAAACTCAAAATAATCCCTATATTTCCAGCTATTTAACGCATATCTCTGTTCTCGCTCCATTATACGCTTCTGTTTACACTGTGCAATCAGCGTGGTGATACACGTGAGCGATTCTGCTGCACCTCGTGTTGAAAACGTGATCACTGACGTCACTCCCCAAGACGCGAGAAAAGCAATAAATGTTTGTTTACTATCGAACATTACAAAGAAATACTGCATTTAGCCTAAGTTATGAGGTAGTAACGCAATAGTAACGCACAGTCACTCGAATAAGTAACTTTAATCAGATTACTGATTTGGAAATAGTATCGCGATAGAATAGTCGTTACTGGGAAAAGTAATCAGATTAGAGTATCGCGATACTTAGTATCGCGTTACCGGCATCACTGCTCCGCTGTAATGTTACGTTCTATGACTGTTAAATTAAATGGTTATGAACTTCACACTGCAAAGACGAATATATTTCCACAAATAAAGCTAGACTAACTAGCCAGCTAACATTGCGATGCTATGAGGTTATTGCTATGCAATTGTTCCCAATTAAATCAAACTAAACTACACAATTAGATACATTCAGTAAACATACAGTAGTGTGCAAAATGACATACCTGTTGACTCTTTTGCTCCTCTGGGATGCTGAGTGCTGTCAAAATTATGAAAATCCCGCTGAATTTCAAACGGCTGTAGAGCATGAATACGACCTAAATACCCACAATGCATAGCTTTCCACTGTATTTTACTGTAAGGTGAAGAAACGGTTAATTACAGTGAGATTCCGCTGTAAATTTACAGCAATTTTTTACAGTGTAGATGCATAGGCTACCGGTTTCCAGTGTTCACCCTCAGCCTGAAGGAGTACTGCACCAATCCCATCTTTTGATGCATCTGTGGACACTTTAATCCTCTTTGTGTGGTCGAAGAATGTTAGCACAGGTGCAGTGGTTAGTGCTCTCTGGAGCACTTGCCATTCATGCTCATGCTTGGAGGTCCACTTGAACACACTCTCATTGTGCAGGAGCCCACGGATGCAGGATGTTTTCGCTGATAGGTTGGGGATAAATTTACCTATAAAGTTGACCATCCCCATGATGCGTAGCACCCCTGTTTTGTCTGTGGGCCTCGGCATGTCGAGTATGGCGTTGATTTTCTCCTGGTCGGGTTGGACACCTTGTGCTGAGAGCTTGTCTCCAAGGAAGACTATTTCCTGAGCTCCAAACTGGCATTTTCTCCTGTTGAGCTTCAGTCCATTCTTCCGTATGCTCTCCAGCACTTTTGTCAGCCTCTCATTGTGTTCTTGGATTGTGGAGCCCCAGACAATGATGTCGTCCACATAGGCTCGAACTCCATCCAGCCCCTCGATGATGTGTTCCACTGCTCTATGAAATATTTCAGACGCAGAGATTATTCCAAATGGAAGTCTGAGGAAGCGGTATCGACCAAAAGGAGTGTTGAAGGTGCAATATTTGGTGCTGCTCTCTTCTAATTTGAGTTGCCAGAACCCTTGTGATGCATCAAGCTTTGTGAAGTATCTTGCACCCGCCATTTCACAGGTGATTTCCTCACGCTTGGGTATCTGGTAGTGTTCACGCCTGATGTTCTCGTTTAGATCTTTTGGGTCCATGCATATTCTTAGGTCACCGTTTTTCTTTTTCACACACACCATTGAATTGACCCAGTCTGTTGGTTCTTCAATCTTCTTTATTACACCCAGTGTTGTCATCCTGTTTAGTTCCTCCTTTAGACGGTCTCTCAATGGTGCTGGGACCCTTCGTGCAGCATGCACAACTGGCTGTGCATTTTCTTTGAGCTGGATTTTATAGGTGAATGGCAGTTCACCAAAGCCCTTGAACACATCTGAATAGCTCTGCACTATGGATTCAACAGAGTCACTAGATGTGCTCACAGTTGTGTTGATGCAGTACACTCTTTTCACCAGCTCTAAATCTTCGCATGCTTTATCACCTATCAGTGAGTCTAGTCCTTCAGCTACCACAGAGAAGAGTAAGTGGTGCACTTTCCTTTTCACTGTTACTTTCAGCTTGCATGTGCCTAAACAGTCAATTCTCTGTCCATTATAGTCCTTAAGCTCAAGCATTTTTCTTTGAATTTTTGGCTTTTCTTTCATTGCTTTGATGTCAGACATGCTGATTAGATTTGCTTTTGCACCAGTGTCTAGTTTCAGAGTGACTATAGTCCCATTTATTTGCAGTGGTGCTATCCATTTATCTTGCTTGACAGCATTTATCTGCTTCTGTGGCTCTACTTCACAGCCCACCATGCCAACAACATATGGGTCACTGTCACTGTCAGTTTCAGTGTCTTCCCCCACTATATTTACAGGTTTTCCCATCCTTTTCTCTTTCCCTTTAGAGAAGCACTGTTTGGCAAAGTGGTTATTTCCTTTACAATGAGAGCATTGCTTACCAAAAGCTGGACACTCCCTTGGCTTGTGCTGCGAGCCACAGCGTTTGCAGTTGAACGTCTCACCGTCTGTCCGTTGCGTTTGTGCGCGTTGTTTTCCTTTGTAGAAGACCGCGGCAACTGTCACATCATCACTCACTTTCATGGAGCCCGCTGCCATCTCGCCGAACGTCCTCACGTGAATCCGGGACAGCTCACTCGCATGACAGATCTTGATTGCCCCCTCTAATGTCAACTCAGCTTCCCTGACCTTTTTATCCTCCACACCAACTACGATCTGGTCCCTGATCATGGAGTCCTTTAGTGTAGCAAAGTTACATGACCGTGCTTTTAGCTTTAGGTCAGTCAGAAAACTATCGAAAGGCTCGCCCTGCTGCTGGATTCTAGAACGGAACACATATCTCTCGTACGTCTCGTTCTTTTTGGGAGAGCAATGGGCATCAAATTTCTCGAGCACTTTATCCAGCTTCTCGTTATCATCTCTTTCCTCAAACACGAACGTGTTATACACTTCTATGGCTTGTGGGCCAGCTATTGTTAGTAAGAGTGCTACTTTCCTGGTGTCCGGCTTCGTTTCCAATCCCAACGCTGTAATGTAGAGTAGAAACTGTTGTTTAAAAGTGCGCCAATTGCTGTCGACATTCCCCGTCAGTTGCAGACTCGTCGGTGGCTTCACTGAATCCATGTCGCATTTCACAGTTGTATCTTGCACTGTTTTACTCCTGGTACCATGTGTTGTTCGTGTCGTTCAATGAGAAACAGTTCAATGAGAATCTTTTTATAACTTTTATTAACGTGCTCTGGTTACATCAACTCCATCTACCTAGTACCTATATAGTTCCTGTCCTGTCACTACCACTACATCATCTCCGGTCCTGTCCTATAACAAGGACCTCTACTGACACCTAGTGGTAGGAGTATCCAATCGTCACACCTGAGATGCCTCAGGAAAGAACACAACAAGCAGGAGATACTGGTGGCCTTCTACCACGGCGCAGTGGAGAGCATCCTCACCTACGGCATCTGCAACTGGTTCCACAGCTGCACAACAGCGGAGAGAAACGCTCTACAGAGAGTCGTGAGAACAGCACAGAAGATCACCGGCGCCCCCCTCCCCTCTCTGGAAGAGCTGTACAACACACGCTGTCTCAGGAAGGCCTCCAAGATCTCCAGGGACCCGACCCACCCTGGGCACGTACACTTTATCAGGCTGCCCTCGAATAGGAGGTACAGGACCCCGGCCGCTAAGACAAACAGACTGAAGAACTGCTTCTACCACAGGGCCGTCAAGGCCCTGAACACAGCAAAGGCCTAAGTTCTGGGCCCAGGACAGTCCGGACGGATTGTATGGCAGCTAGTGCTGAGGCACAAACATGTACATTTCAAGCCTGCAAACTGTGACACTTTAAAATAACGTGAAAAAATACTTTTGTGCAATATGACAACCCTAGTTGACTATCTGTGCAGTATAGTACAGTGGATTGTGTACATAGCCTTTATTGATGTAAACCAGCTCCTTACCTTCTTGTGATTTTATGCTTTTTCAAAAAAAAAAAAAAAAAAATCCCCTTTCCTAACACCAGGGGAGCCACCCCTCCTAAATTTCGTTGTTTGGTACCTGTACTGTAGCAATGACAAATAAAGTCCATTCCATTCCATTCCATTCCATTCCATTCCACAAATCACACAGGACCCCTCTCACCCCCTCCACCAACCATTTCAGCTACTTCCATCAGGCCGCCGTTATAGAATTCCACTGGCACGGAAAAAAATTCATTCATTCCCACTGCAACCACCGCCCTGAACATTTTAAAATAGGAAGCACACTGTTTTTCTTTTAAACCACAACATTTTAGCATTTTAGCTTTTTAAATCGTAATACTGTTTTTCTTACTATTATTTTTAAATGACTAGACTTTTTAAATAGGCACTACATTTTATAAACACTGTTATATCCCAGTGAGCAATAGACGTCTTTTCAACCTCGCGTCTACAATATAAACCAATATAAACCAGCTATATTATGGCTATATTTTCTACTTATCTTAAATGCATGAAAACCGTTATTAAACCCCTCTAAACTGTCAGAATACGTCCCAGACGTCATGTAGTATGAGATTCCATGTAGTCTAGCATAGTTATTCAAGCGGAAGTGGTGGTTTAAATTGCGTCTATACGTCGCTGTCCTTTAACCCAGATAAATGCGGTCTGTGTCTAAACCTGTTTTAGTCTAGCAGCACGTTGAGTTTAAATTAATACCCTAAACGCCTGTAGATTGTCAAAATATGTACCAGACCGTCATTTAGTCTGAGATTCCATGTAGTCTAGCATAGTTATTCATGCGGAAGTGGTGGTTTAAATTGCGTCTATACGTCGCTGTCCTTTAACCCAGATAAATGCGGTCTGTGTCTAAACCTGTTTTAGTCTAGCAGCACGTTGAGTTTAAATTAATACCCTAAACGCCTGTAGATTGTCAAAATATGTACCAGACCGTCATTTAGTCTGAGATTCCATGTAGTCTAGCATAGTTATTCATGCAGAAGAGGTGGTTTAAATTGCGTCTATACATCGCTGTCCTTTAACCCAGCTAAATGCGGTCTGTGTCTAAACATATTTTCTACTTATCTTAAATGCATTAAAATTCAGGATGCTATAACAGGTCAAAACAACTAGACCAATACAAAACTAAAGAACAACCAAAAAAACATATTTCCCCCCAAAATAAAATGTGACAACAATCAATTTCATTAATGGGAGACCCTAAAGATAAGAAAAATCATTGTTGTCATTTGTTCTACCTCGGGTAGGGGTATCTCGAAATCTGAGGTCCCTTCCTGCAGACTTGACTATGATGTGGAGAGTTCCGTTCAAGTTGAAGAGGAGTTTGAACTACACAACTGCACATAAACTAACTTTTTACCTAAAGTGACTGGAATACCGCCCAGTAGTAAATCATATCCTCAAATAATATCTTAAGAAAGCCTTCTTATCTTTGTTGGTTTATTATGTTTAGTTGAGTGTCTGTTTCAAATATTTTGTCCAACAATAGCCTACTGACTTTACTGAATAAGGCTGTGCTGTCATGACACATATTGGTCATAATAATAATAATAATAATAATAATAATAATAATAATTCATTACATTTGTATAGCGCTTTTCCGAGGCTCAAAGACGCTGAAGTGAAGTCATGAAGTCATGAAGTGTTGCCAATGTAATGAATACAATATTGTTAATTTCAATGTTTGTAATTGGTCACTTTCAATTTATAAGAGTGTCATACGGGTAGATACATTGAAATCGTAAAATTAAATTAAATAAATGTCCCTCCTGTCATATGACGTCGAGTAAACATGACAAGTGTATGCAACACGATTGGCTGTTTCATATGGAAGTCCCACCCATTTCAGATGTTCTGTCTATTTCATTGGTTGTTCGGCGAGACGTTTAAATTCAAAAATCGACCGGTCGAGTTGAGCAGAGAGACAAGGGCAGACAGTTTGAAGAAGTGAAGTGCGAGGAGTTGGTTACCTGGTTACCGAAAGAGAAATAATAGACTCGACAGTTGAATTTCAGGTAGGTGGTGAAAATGTGATTATCCAGCGCTGACTATCTACCTACGTGGTAGACTACTGTTTATAGCAAGCGCTCGTTTGTTAGATACGTTTTTGTGCAACTGACTTGTGTTTATGTTCTCCGCACACGCTAGACAAGCAGAACGGGCCCCAGGCAGGTAATGGGTGGGAACAATAGCTGGTTAACTCCACCCCCAACCACTCCCTCAAGACAACCGCTCCCCCATTACACTACCTGCCATTATCTACCTGTCATCTGTCAGTGGGGTTGTCATCTAACCCTCAGGAAACAAGCTTACAGGGCTGACATATTTAAATTGCTAAATAATAATAATAATACCTCTACACCAACGAGTCCGTCTCCCATCACTACCTACCTTAAGTACTCAGACGACACAGGCATTCTTGCCCTGCTCACAGACAACCACTCCGTCCTGGACTACCACAGCTCCATCACACACTTCACTAAGTGGTGTGAGGACAACCATCTCCACCTCAATGTGAGTAAAACAAAAGAAATCATCATTGGTCCCTCCACACCACAGTGCCCCATTATCATTTTTATCTGGTTAAATAAAGGTAGAAAATCATCAACACCCAAGCAGTTGAAATGGTTGACAGTTTTAAATACCTCGGAATTACACTGGACAATAAACTTAGTTTCAATCAACACACCACCGATATCTTTAAAAGGAGCCAACAAAGATTATCTGTCATCCGCAAACTTAAAGGACTGTATGTTTCCCCCCTCTTCTCCTACTACTGTACCAGAGCATTATCCAGCCCATCCTCATGTACTGTTCCTCCTGCTTCTTCAACATGCTCACAGTCATCGACCGGGCCAAACTCACACGCATCACCAACACTGCTGCCAGAATAATTGGACTCCCCACACCCAACCTCACAGCACTAAACAACAGGGGATCACGCATCGCAACCACAATAGAACAGGACATCACCCACCCACTCAATCTGTACCTCGCCCCACTGCCATCCGGGCGTAGGTACAGAAAGCTAAGGTGCAAACGGGCTTGCTTTGGCAAAAACCTGATCCCCGCCGCAGCCATTGTTGCCTTAAATAATAGATCGCGCTGAGTGTGTGTACTTGTGTATCTGTCTGTGTAGTACTGTCTGTTGTTGTCTGTGTTATACGGTGTTGTATGTAGGCTATAAGTCAGTCCATTTACCATTTCTTCACTTCACAGTCGTGAGTTTGACCATAACAGTCTGCCCTATAGTGTCACTGTTGGGTTTGCGTTATCTAATCTAGACTGTGTTTAAGGGATGGACGAGGACGGCGCTATCATACACTGTTCATCTGTTCACAAGACCTTGGAATAATGAAAGGTGTTTTGAAGATCATGTGACAGGCCATCCTCGGACCTGACAGCTGTATGTTCATACTGCGTGTCAGAAGTTAGTGACATCTTCAGCGGTGGTAGGTATATGACCCCAGTGCAGGTGGACATGGAGGTCAAGTGTGTGAGATACGCGGGGCAGGAGCCTATCCCACGGCCCGGATTGGTGAGTTTCTTTCCATTTATTATTGAAGGATAAAGCTGTGAAGAGCAACTTTTAGGTTTAAAAATCATAGTCAGTCACTGTGGTAGGTATGTATGTGGATGGTAAGACAATAGTCACTCACTGTGGTATGTATGTATGTATGTATGTATGTATGTATGTATGTATGTATGCATGCATGTATGTATGTATGTATGCATGTATGCATGTATGTATGTATGTATGTATGTATGTATGTATGTATGTATGTATGTATGTATGTATGTATGTATGTATGTATGTATGTATGTATGTATGTATCAGTGGAGGCTGGTGACTTCCAGAATTGAGGAGGCCAATTTTTTTCCGCTTGCTCGCTTCACTCGCAATGGAATGTTCCCTGTTCTTCTTATCTGTCTTTGTGCTGGCCAAAGGCATACTATTTGGAGTGTAAGCTACAATCAGAAAGTTCTGATTGATGGAATTCATTGTGCAGAGCTTAGCCTATGTGCCTGCCTGAATAAATGACATTGCTGTAAGTCTATGAGCCTGCCTGAAGAAATGACATTGCTGTAAGTCTATGAGCCTGCCTGATAATTAAGTTGAGAAATGACATTTGGATGTAATATAAATGCCCAGTGAACATGTGTCAAAGGCAGGAATTTGATAATTATGTGGTTAAAAAACAATTTTTAGCCTACATTTTTCATTCTTCTTCTACAGCTTCAACATGTAATCATCAATTTAATCACGTTTAGCATATAAAAAAGATACGTAACAGTTTCTTTATCAAATGTAGTTTTATTCAATATAATATAAATATTTATTTGTTTAAATGTTGTGAGGACAGTACTGGTTCCAGCTGGCTTCATCTGCTGAGAAACACAGACATGCAATGGAGTGTTATTACTACTGAGAACTAGTGGTGTAACACTGGTAGAGACATCTGATTAGTTCAACTCACCTCTGGTTTAGCTGAGGGGCGGCATGCTCTCTCCAGGACTCCACTCCACAGGTTTGTCCCAATATTAAAGTTATATCAGCAAGCCAACTTGCTGGATTTCAACTTGCAGGATTTCAACAATAAAAAAAAACTTAACTCAACTCAACTCAACTCAACTTGCAGGATTTCAACAATTTAAAAAAACTTAACTCAACCCATCCTCCTCTCCCACTGGATTCGGACCCATGCCACCACCACAAGCACCTGTTGCATGTACCTCTCTCACATCCATTTTGCCTGACAAAATGTCAATCATTCAGCCCTGGACTCATTTCTTATCTTTGTTGGTTTATTATGTTTAGTTGAGTGTCTGTTTCAAATATTTTGTCCAACAATAGCCTACTGACTTTACTGAATAAGGCTGTGCTGTCATGACACATATTGGTCATAATAATAATAATAATAATAATAATAATAATAATAATAATAATTCATTACATTTGTATAGCGCTTTTCCGAGGCTCAAAGACGCTGAAGTGAAGTCATGAAGTCATGAAGTGTTGCCAATGTAATGAATACAATATTGTTAATTTCAATGTTTGTAATTGGTCACTTTCAATTTATAAGAGTGTCATACGGGTAGATACATTGAAATCGTAAAATTAAATTAAATAAATGTCCCTCCTGTCATATGACGTCGAGTAAACATGACAAGTGTATGCAACACGATTGGCTGTTTCATATGGAAGTCCCACCCATTTCAGATGTTCTGTCTATTTCATTGGTTGTTCGGCGAGACGTTTAAATTCAAAAATCGACCGGTCGAGTTGAGCAGAGAGACAAGGGCAGACAGTTTGAAGAAGTGAAGTGCGAGGAGTTGGTTACCTGGTTACCGAAAGAGAAATAATAGACTCGACAGTTGAATTTCAGGTAGGTGGTGAAAATGTGATTATCCAGCGCTGACTATCTACCTACGTGGTAGACTACTGTTTATAGCAAGCGCTCGTTTGTTAGATACGTTTTTGTGCAACTGACTTGTGTTTATGTTCTCCGCACACGCTAGACAAGCAGAACGGGCCCCAGGCAGGTAATGGGTGGGAACAATAGCTGGTTAACTCCACCCCCAACCACTCCCTCAAGACAACCGCTCCCCCATTACACTACCTGCCATTATCTACCTGTCATCTGTCAGTGGGGTTGTCATCTAACCCTCAGGAAACAAGCTTACAGGGCTGACATATTTAAATTGCTAAATAATAATAATAATACCTCTACACCAACGAGTCCGTCTCCCATCACTACCTACCTTAAGTACTCAGACGACACAGGCATTCTTGCCCTGCTCACAGACAACCACTCCGTCCTGGACTACCACAGCTCCATCACACACTTCACTAAGTGGTGTGAGGACAACCATCTCCACCTCAATGTGAGTAAAACAAAAGAAATCATCATTGGTCCCTCCACACCACAGTGCCCCATTATCATTTTTATCTGGTTAAATAAAGGTAGAAAATCATCAACACCCAAGCAGTTGAAATGGTTGACAGTTTTAAATACCTCGGAATTACACTGGACAATAAACTTAGTTTCAATCAACACACCACCGATATCTTTAAAAGGAGCCAACAAAGATTATCTGTCATCCGCAAACTTAAAGGACTGTATGTTTCCCCCCTCTTCTCCTACTACTGTACCAGAGCATTATCCAGCCCATCCTCATGTACTGTTCCTCCTGCTTCTTCAACATGCTCACAGTCATCGACCGGGCCAAACTCACACGCATCACCAACACTGCTGCCAGAATAATTGGACTCCCCACACCCAACCTCACAGCACTAAACAACAGGGGATCACGCATCGCAACCACAATAGAACAGGACATCACCCACCCACTCAATCTGTACCTCGCCCCACTGCCATCCGGGCGTAGGTACAGAAAGCTAAGGTGCAAACGGGCTTGCTTTGGCAAAAACCTGATCCCCGCCGCAGCCATTGTTGCCTTAAATAATAGATCGCGCTGAGTGTGTGTACTTGTGTATCTGTCTGTGTAGTACTGTCTGTTGTTGTCTGTGTTATACGGTGTTGTATGTAGGCTATAAGTCAGTCCATTTACCATTTCTTCACTTCACAGTCGTGAGTTTGACCATAACAGTCTGCCCTATAGTGTCACTGTTGGGTTTGCGTTATCTAATCTAGACTGTGTTTAAGGGATGGACGAGGACGGCGCTATCATACACTGTTCATCTGTTCACAAGACCTTGGAATAATGAAAGGTGTTTTGAAGATCATGTGACAGGCCATCCTCGGACCTGACAGCTGTATGTTCATACTGCGTGTCAGAAGTTAGTGACATCTTCAGCGGTGGTAGGTATATGACCCCAGTGCAGGTGGACATGGAGGTCAAGTGTGTGAGATACGCGGGGCAGGAGCCTATCCCACGGCCCGGATTGGTGAGTTTCTTTCCATTTATTATTGAAGGATAAAGCTGTGAAGAGCAACTTTTAGGTTTAAAAATCATAGTCAGTCACTGTGGTAGGTATGTATGTGGATGGTAAGACAATAGTCACTCACTGTGGTATGTATGTATGTATGCATGCATGTATGTATGTATGTATGTATGCATGTATGCATGTATGTATGTATGTATGTATGTATGTATGTATGTATGTATCAGTGGAGGCTGGTGACTTCCAGAATTGAGGAGGCCAATTTTTTTCCGCTTGCTCGCTTCACTCGCAATGGAATGTTCCCTGTTCTTCTTATCTGTCTTTGTGCTGGCCAAAGGCATACTATTTGGAGTGTAAGCTACAATCAGAAAGTTCTGATTGATGGAATTCATTGTGCAGAGCTTAGCCTATGTGCCTGCCTGAATAAATGACATTGCTGTAAGTCTATGAGCCTGCCTGAAGAAATGACATTGCTGTAAGTCTATGAGCCTGCCTGATAATTAAGTTGAGAAATGACATTTGGATGTAATATAAATGCCCAGTGAACATGTGTCAAAGGCAGGAATTTGATAATTATGTGGTTAAAAAACAATTTTTAGCCTACATTTTTCATTCTTCTTCTTCTACAGCTTCAACATGTAATCATCAATTTAATCACGTTTAGCATATAAAAAAGATACGTAACAGTTTCTTTATCAAATGTAGTTTTATTCAATATAATATAAATATTTATTTGTTTAAATGTTGTGAGGACAGTACTGGTTCCAGCTGGCTTCATCTGCTGAGAAACACAGACATGCAATGGAGTGTTATTACTACTGAGAACTAGTGGTGTAACACTGGTAGAGACATCTGATTAGTTCAACTCACCTCTGGTTTAGCTGAGGGGCGGCATGCTCTCTCCAGGACTCCACTCCACAGGTTTGTCCCAATATTAAAGTTATATCAGCAAGCCAACTTGCTGGATTTCAACTTGCAGGATTTCAACAATAAAAAAAAACTTAACTCAACTCAACTCAACTCAACTTGCAGGATTTCAACAATTTAAAAAAACTTAACTCAACCCATCCTCCTCTCCCACTGGATTCGGACCCATGCCACCACCACAAGCACCTGTTGCATGTACCTCTCTCACATCCATTTTGCCTGACAAAATGTCAATCATTCAGCCCTGGACTCATTTCTTATCTTTGTTGGTTTATTATGTTTAGTTGAGTGTCTGTTTCAAATATTTTGTCCAACAATAGCCTACTGACTTTACTGAATAAGGCTGTGCTGTCATGACACATATTGGTCATAATAATAATAATAATAATAATAATAATAATAATAATTCATTACATTTGTATAGCGCTTTTCCGAGGCTCAAAGACGCTGAAGTGAAGTCATGAAGTCATGAAGTGTTGCCAATGTAATGAATACAATATTGTTAATTTCAATGTTTGTAATTGGTCACTTTCAATTTATAAGAGTGTCATACGGGTAGATACATTGAAATCGTAAAATTAAATTAAATAAATGTCCCTCCTGTCATATGACGTCGAGTAAACATGACAAGTGTATGCAACACGATTGGCTGTTTCATATGGAAGTCCCACCCATTTCAGATGTTCTGTCTATTTCATTGGTTGTTCGGCGAGACGTTTAAATTCAAAAATCGACCGGTCGAGTTGAGCAGAGAGACAAGGGCAGACAGTTTGAAGAAGTGAAGTGCGAGGAGTTGGTTACCTGGTTACCGAAAGAGAAATAATAGACTCGACAGTTGAATTTCAGGTAGGTGGTGAAAATGTGATTATCCAGCGCTGACTATCTACCTACGTGGTAGACTACTGTTTATAGCAAGCGCTCGTTTGTTAGATACGTTTTTGTGCAACTGACTTGTGTTTATGTTCTCCGCACACGCTAGACAAGCAGAACGGGCCCCAGGCAGGTAATGGGTGGGAACAATAGCTGGTTAACTCCACCCCCAACCACTCCCTCAAGACAACCGCTCCCCCATTACACTACCTGCCATTATCTACCTGTCATCTGTCAGTGGGGTTGTCATCTAACCCTCAGGAAACAAGCTTACAGGGCTGACATATTTAAATTGCTAAATAATAATAATAATACCTCTACACCAACGAGTCCGTCTCCCATCACTACCTACCTTAAGTACTCAGACGACACAGGCATTCTTGCCCTGCTCACAGACAACCACTCCGTCCTGGACTACCACAGCTCCATCACACACTTCACTAAGTGGTGTGAGGACAACCATCTCCACCTCAATGTGAGTAAAACAAAAGAAATCATCATTGGTCCCTCCACACCACAGTGCCCCATTATCATTTTTATCTGGTTAAATAAAGGTAGAAAATCATCAACACCCAAGCAGTTGAAATGGTTGACAGTTTTAAATACCTCGGAATTACACTGGACAATAAACTTAGTTTCAATCAACACACCACCGATATCTTTAAAAGGAGCCAACAAAGATTATCTGTCATCCGCAAACTTAAAGGACTGTATGTTTCCCCCCTCTTCTCCTACTACTGTACCAGAGCATTATCCAGCCCATCCTCATGTACTGTTCCTCCTGCTTCTTCAACATGCTCACAGTCATCGACCGGGCCAAACTCACACGCATCACCAACACTGCTGCCAGAATAATTGGACTCCCCACACCCAACCTCACAGCACTAAACAACAGGGGATCACGCATCGCAACCACAATAGAACAGGACATCACCCACCCACTCAATCTGTACCTCGCCCCACTGCCATCCGGGCGTAGGTACAGAAAGCTAAGGTGCAAACGGGCTTGCTTTGGCAAAAACCTGATCCCCGCCGCAGCCATTGTTGCCTTAAATAATAGATCGCGCTGAGTGTGTGTACTTGTGTATCTGTCTGTGTAGTACTGTCTGTTGTTGTCTGTGTTATACGGTGTTGTATGTAGGCTATAAGTCAGTCCATTTACCATTTCTTCACTTCACAGTCGTGAGTTTGACCATAACAGTCTGCCCTATAGTGTCACTGTTGGGTTTGCGTTATCTAATCTAGACTGTGTTTAAGGGATGGACGAGGACGGCGCTATCATACACTGTTCATCTGTTCACAAGACCTTGGAATAATGAAAGGTGTTTTGAAGATCATGTGACAGGCCATCCTCGGACCTGACAGCTGTATGTTCATACTGCGTGTCAGAAGTTAGTGACATCTTCAGCGGTGGTAGGTATATGACCCCAGTGCAGGTGGACATGGAGGTCAAGTGTGTGAGATACGCGGGGCAGGAGCCTATCCCACGGCCCGGATTGGTGAGTTTCTTTCCATTTATTATTGAAGGATAAAGCTGTGAAGAGCAACTTTTAGGTTTAAAAATCATAGTCAGTCACTGTGGTAGGTATGTATGTGGATGGTAAGACAATAGTCACTCACTGTGGTATGTATGTATGTATGTATGTATGTATGTATGCATGCATGTATGTATGTATGTATGTATGTATGTATGTATGCATGTATGCATGTATGTATGTATGTATGTATGTATGTATGTATGTATGTATGTATGTATGTATGTATGTATGTATGTATGTATGTATCAGTGGAGGCTGGTGACTTCCAGAATTGAGGAGGCCAATTTTTTTCCGCTTGCTCGCTTCACTCGCAATGGAATGTTCCCTGTTCTTCTTATCTGTCTTTGTGCTGGCCAAAGGCATACTATTTGGAGTGTAAGCTACAATCAGAAAGTTCTGATTGATGGAATTCATTGTGCAGAGCTTAGCCTATGTGCCTGCCTGAATAAATGACATTGCTGTAAGTCTATGAGCCTGCCTGAAGAAATGACATTGCTGTAAGTCTATGAGCCTGCCTGATAATTAAGTTGAGAAATGACATTTGGATGTAATATAAATGCCCAGTGAACATGTGTCAAAGGCAGGAATTTGATAATTATGTGGTTAAAAAACAATTTTTAGCCTACATTTTTCATTCTTCTTCTACAGCTTCAACATGTAATCATCAATTTAATCACGTTTAGCATATAAAAAAGATACGTAACAGTTTCTTTATCAAATGTAGTTTTATTCAATATAATATAAATATTTATTTGTTTAAATGTTGTGAGGACAGTACTGGTTCCAGCTGGCTTCATCTGCTGAGAAACACAGACATGCAATGGAGTGTTATTACTACTGAGAACTAGTGGTGTAACACTGGTAGAGACATCTGATTAGTTCAACTCACCTCTGGTTTAGCTGAGGGGCGGCATGCTCTCTCCAGGACTCCACTCCACAGGTTTGTCCCAATATTAAAGTTATATCAGCAAGCCAACTTGCTGGATTTCAACTTGCAGGATTTCAACAATAAAAAAAAACTTAACTCAACTCAACTCAACTCAACTTGCAGGATTTCAACAATTTAAAAAAACTTAACTCAACCCATCCTCCTCTCCCACTGGATTCGGACCCATGCCACCACCACAAGCACCTGTTGCATGTACCTCTCTCACATCCATTTTGCCTGACAAAATGTCAATCATTCAGCCCTGGACTCATTTCTAATATTTATCCTGCAGAACAGAACTCATACACGCGTGTGGCGGAAAAAAGGTACTACGACGGAGGAGAGGCCTCCTGTTCCCACCCATTTTCAGTGATGGGCCAATCACATATTGCCATGAAAAAAATTGCATTACATTGACTTCTATGAGAAACCACTTTCCAACAGGAGGCCTGGACTTTTCGACAGGAGGCCTGGCCTCCTTCAATAGAAACAGATAGGGATTCTGTCCTGTAGGTGCTTTACAATTGCAATATTGGGTTTTAGCCATGGAAAATATTTATGAACAAAACGGAAATAATATTAATAAATAATATTAATATAAAACAATTTAAAATATTTTTTTTGTTAAATAAATAAAAAATAAAAAATAAAAAATATAATTATTGCTTTTTAAAATCTCTCTCTCTTCTCTCAAATTATTGGGGAGGCCAGGCCTCCTCCACCTCTATGGAGGAGCCTCCACTGGTATGTATGTATGTATGTGTGTGTGTGTGTGTGTGTGTATGTATGTATGTATGTATGTATGTATGTGTTATGGTACATGTGGGATAAATATTAAGGTGTCCAAGATTTTCATGGGGTGTCCTATCTTTTATAATCTGATATCATGTAGCCTGCTGATAGCCACAGTCCTGGTGATCTGAATGAAAAAATAAAACAATAAGTAGGCGGCAGTATTGCCCTTTTGGTGATGACTCTTTTATATTCTTCATAAACGCGCGCGCTCGTTTTTTGCTTCTTTTTCCGACGTAGTATCTTCTTTTCGACAATCACCTGTTGTTGCATTATGTAGTCTGTGCGTTTGATTTAACGTTGACTAGATGTGACGTGGTGTTAATGGAACGGCTTGAGCCTTAAGTCACAGTCGACGTTAATTCAAACCAGGCTTTTTCAATTAAGCGCAGATTTCATTAGCGACGTTGATTAAATAACTCCCTGCTCTGCTGGGATAGGCTGGGAGGGTCACAACGATGGCAAACTGTCCGATCAAAAGTAAGCGAGGCATGAGCGCGATTGGAATATAATCATTCAAAGTGATGATCAATCATCACAAACCAATGTTCTATATCTATCCACATCTGAAGATGTACACGTTATATTGTTGCCATATTCACTTCTACAGTGCAGCTGCCACCTTCAAATAACCAAATATTTCTCAAGCTCACTGAGCAAATAGTGGACATTTATTATCAATATTTCCTGAATTGTCCAACAGATGTCATTGTGGTACAGAGATAGTCTTGTTATTGTAAACCATCTCAAGTAACCCTGTTATCATTTCACACAAAATAACCCCAGGCAAAGATAAATAACATTACCACACTTACACAATAGTTATGCAACTCATTATCATAATAAATTATGACCATGTCCATGATGCTAGTCTTAGGATGGGTTATCCTTTATTTCAGTGTCAACATGGGCAAAGACTAATCCATACACGGCCATCACTAACTCATCGATACAAAATAAATTAACATCAACATCTTCATTCACTTTGTTCTTCATAACCAAATAAATATTAAATACGTACATCACATTTTTCTCAGTTCATTGCAAGTGTCTCAAAATACTTCTATGGAAATAAAATAAAATTATATAAACAAAAGACAAAATCTTTAAAAAATTATCAAAACTCGTCGGTTACAAAATATTTGCACTTAAAAAAGATCCCAGTATTTCAAATAAATAATAAGATATATAAAAGAATTTATAGTTGATATTTTTGAAAATATTTCCTCTTTTTCAACAATGCAGAGGAAAATCTCCTCTCTGTGCCTCCTTAAAAATGTCTTCAGTAGCATTTTGTTTTGTAAGAAAAATAAATAAGTCAATAAATAGATGCTGAATAAATAAGCAAAATTAACACAAGGACATGAATAAATAATATATTAAACAGACATTTCAAAGACTCAAATAGTTACACAACAATAGTAATGAAACTACAAACTAGACCTGGTAGTGCAACATCTATGCTCATAAATACTATCAACGTTACTTGATGGGATTGAAATACATATACACTATTTAAGAGAATATGGTATGGTGGGGTCAAGGAGTCAGTATACTGCATTCTAAGTCTGTTCTGGACCAGTAGAATAGGTGGCAGGATGTCTGATATCCCTGTCAAAACGTTTCCTCACACCGACACAGTTTTATTCCGATGCACTCAAGAATACTTGAGACTTAATTGACACTTTCATACTCATCCATACACAAGTCAGTCCATTGATCCTGATAAACAGTCATGCAAAGAGGGAAAGAAGTTCACCTCCCAACAAAATAAATAAGAGAACAACCAAGTATGTACTCCAAAAGCGCCTTCAAAAACGAATGAATATGGGTGGTTTTGGTATACCACTCATATCATAACACCCTCTCCTCTCTCCATCTCATTCCTCCTCCCTCCTCCCTCTGTTTTTCACATGTTCTGTTTTTGCCTGTCCATTTCTCATCTCCAGATTATACTTCGATGCCTTTCACTGCCTGGTTGATAGACTCCAGGAGAGCACGGTTCTCTGGGTTCTGGTAGCAATCTTTATTTGAGAACATGTGGGTCAGGGTGTCCACGTAGGTATCCAAGTTCTGCTCAGTCATTGGTTCCTGCTGGAGGAAGTACAAGGAGGAGGTCAGAGTCAGAGAATGAGCACAGGTGTTTGATATTGTCTGCAGAAGTCTATGAATAAGTAGTAACCGTGTGCATTGAGAGTGTAAATCTGTGCATGAAGGTGTGTAAAGCCGTGATTGAAGTGTGTGTGCGTGCGTGTGTGTGTGTGGTTTCAAGAGTGTGTTGAGATGATGTGACATGGTATGGGGTGTTGTACTGTATGTACGCGAGGATTGGGTGTGTAACTCACTATGTGCGGCAGACGGATGCTGGACAGGCTTCGGATCAGAGCCTGGCTCAGCCCAGAGAGCTCTACAAACAGAGCCTCGTTCCTCTCCTCCATCTGCTTGTTCTCCTCCTCCATGCTCTTCAGGCTCTTCTCCATCGATGAGATCTGGAGGGAAAGACCCAGAGAACAGTCAGTAACAGACCAGAGAACAGTCAGTAACAGACCAGAGAACAGTCAGTAACTGACCTCAGGTCTACAAGAGAACAACAATAATAATAATAATAATAATAATAATAATAATAATATCTTAGATTTATATAGCGCCTTTCTCAGACCCAAGGACGCTTAACAGATTTCATAGACAGACAGAATAGAGAAAAACAAAGCAAGGAAACTAAGACAACGAGAGTGACAAAACTAGACTAGAGGCCAAAGGCCTTAGAGAACAGGTGGGTTTTGAGGGCTGGTTTAAAGGTGTCCAGGGTAGGGGCATTGCGGATCGCTGTGAGGAGAGTGTTCCAGAGGGTGGGAGCTGCCACGCTGAAAGCTCTGCCCCTGAAGGTCCGTAGGTTGGTGCGGGGGGTGGAGAGTAGGCCCATGACTAGGGACCGCAGGTTCCGGGAAGGGATGTGTTGACAGAGAAGGTCAGTGAGGTACTGGGGGGCGCAGGCGTGGAGGGATTTGTAGTGAAGAGGAGGATTTTGTAGGTGATGCGGGACTTGACCGGAAGCCAGTGGAGGTGAATGAGGGTGGGGGTGATGTGCTGCCAGGGCTTGGTGTGGGTGAGGACCCTGGCAGCAGAGTTCTGCACATATTGGAGCCTGTCCAGGGCTTTGCTGGGAACCCCGGACAGGACTCCATTACAATAGTCCAGATGGGAGGTGACAAAGGCGTGGATGAGGGTTTCGGCCACGGAGTCAGTGAGGGAAGGTCGTAGTCTGGCGATATTTCTGAGGTGAAAAAAGGCGGATTTGGTGACAGATTTGATGTGTGACTGGAAGGAGAGGGTGGAGCCCAGGTTGCGGACTTCGGAGGATGGGGAGATGGAGCAGCTGTCGACCTCAAGGATGAAGTCACTAACCTTCCAGAGCAGCACCTTGGGTGCCACAACCATGAGCTCTGTTTTCTTACTGTTGAGTTTGAGAAGGTTAGATGTCATCCAGGTTTTTACTTCATGCAGGCAGTTGACAAGGGACTGGGGGGGGGAGTGGAGAGGATGGGGTGGAGCTGAGATAAATTTGGGTATCGTCAGCATAGCAGTGGAAGTTGAGGCTGTGATGACGGAGGATCTGGTCGAGGGGGAGCATGTAAATGGTGAAGAGGAGGGGTCCGAGTACAGAGCCTTGAGGCACGCCTTGATTGACTGGGGCTGGGGGGGGGAACTTGAGTTGTTGATGGAGACAAACTGTTCTCTGTTTGAAAGGTATGATTTGAACCAGGAGAGGGCTGTACCAGTGACACCTAGGTGGGTGGAGAGGCGGTTGAGAAGGATGGTATGGGAGTGTCGAAGGCCGCGGAGAGGTCCAGGAGGATATGGATACTGAAACGGCCCGAGTCAGCAGCAATGAGGAGATCATTGATGATTTTAATGAGGGCGGTTTCCGTACTGTCATGTGATCTGAATCCAGATTGTAGGGGCTCATAGAGCTCATGGTTGGACATGTACTGATGGAATTGGCCGGCAGCTGCTCTTTCCAGGGTTTTACTCAGGAAGGGAAGGTTGGAGATCGGCCGGTGGTTGTGGAGGTCATCAGGGTCCAGGCCAGGTTTCTTGAGGATGGGGGTGACTGAGGCAGTTTTGAAACTGGTGGGGACTATGCCAGAAAACAGGGAGGTATTAATAATGTCCACCATGTAGGGGCAGAGGGTGGGTAAGCAGTCCTTGACCAGGGCTGTGGGCATGGGGTCCAGTGAGCAGGTGGAGGTCTTGGCCAAAGTGACTTTTTTTTTTTTTTTTTTGCCAGGGGAGCCCCCCCTCCTAAATTTCGTTGTATGGTACCTGTACTGTATTAATGACAATAAAAGACCATTCATTCACCTGGGCAGCGTCCACTGGAGAGAAGTCCAGGAATTTGGAGCAGAGGTCGGGAGCACCAGGGGGATGGGGGGTGTCAGGGGGTAGACGGTTGATGGTGGTGTTCTGGGGTTTTGCTGGGAGCCGATGAGGTGGGAGTAATATAGGGTCTTAGTGTGGGAGAGAGCATCCTTGTAGGCAGTCACATGGTCCCTGAAAGCCAGGAGGTGGACCGTGAGGCCAGTTTTTTTGGACAGCCTCTCCAGCTGGCGACCAGTGGCCTTCATGGTGCGGAGTTCGGTGGTGAACCAGGGGGCAGGGCGGGTGAAGGAGACAGTCCGGGTTTTGAGGGGGGCGAGAGAGTTGAGGCTGAGGGATAGGGCAGCGTTATAGTTGGCTACCAGGCCGTCCACCGTGGTGTCGGGGGGAGCCGAGGCCATGTGGGACACTATGAGGTTGGATAGGGCCGGTGCACTCACAGATTTGATATTCCTAAATGAGATGGTGCGTTTGGGATGCTGCCTGGGCAGGGAGACTGGGACAGTGAAGAGGACGGCATGGTGGTCAGAAACAGCCAGGTCCAGGCACTGTAGGTCGGGGGGAGGTGGACCAGTGGAGCACACCAAGTCCAGCGTGTGGCCTTTGGTGTGTGTGGGACCTTGGACATGTTGGGTGATGCTGAAGCAGTCCAGGAGTGATAAAAATTCAGCAGAAAACTTGCAGTTGCTGGAGTCCACGTGGATATTGAAATCACCGAGCAGTAGAGTGGATGGAGATGTGGAGGTGAGCAACTCAGACAGCTCTGACATGAAGGTAGGCTTTGGGTGGGCGGTAGATGAGGGCAACCTTGAGCGGAGCAGACCCAGCCAGTTTGATGGCAAGACACTCAGAGGTGGTAGTAGGCACTGGGAGCTCCTTAGCCAGGATGTCAGCTCAGTGGATAATAGCCAGTCCACCACCACGACCCAGTGAGCGAGGCTTCTGGAAATACACATAGCTAGGGATGCTCCGATTTATCGGCCACCGATTTAAATCGGCCGATTTCACTCCAAATGACTCGATCGGTGATCGGCAAAAATGGCCGATCGCAAAAACCGATTTTTTTTTTTTTTTTTTTTTTTTTTTCCTGGGGAAGACAGATAACTGAACAGAAAACATAGGAGGACGTAACAGTATGTAAACCATGAAGGCCACGTTTATGATGTCTTTTATACAGCCATATCGACTGACTTGGGCTTCAGGCCCTAACTGGGTGATAGGCCAGACCTTTACTATGCCATAAAAATGGGTCTGCGTTTTCTTGGTGCCTAATGGATCAAAACTTTTGTCTAAAAAGCAAAAAATATTTAGGCTATCCAGTCAGTTATATATTTAAAAAAAAATCGGTATCGGTATCGGTATCGGTTGATCTTGAGGAAACAAATCGGTGATCGGTATCGGCCCCAAAAATCCAGATCGGAGCATCCCTACACATAGCCTGGGGGAGTGGCTTGATTTAGTGTGATGAAATCCTGCTGATTTTGCCAGGTCTCTGTTAAGCATAAAATGTCAATGTTATGGTCGGTGATGATATCATGGATGAGAAGTACTTTATTGTAGAGGGAACGAGTGTTCAGCAGCATGAAAGTTGCTGTGTTGTTCGTAGTTGCTGTGTTGTTCGTAGTTGCTGAACAGTCAGTAACAGACCTCAGGTCTACCAGAGAACGGTCAGTAACTGACCAGAGAACAGTCAGTAACAGACCTCAGGTCTACCAGAGAACAGTCAGTAACTGACCAGAGAACAGTCAGTAACTGACCTCAGGTCAGCCAGAGAACAGTCAGTAACTGACCTCAGGTCAGCCAGAGAACAGTCAGTAACTGACCTCAGGTCAGCCAGAGAACAGTCAGTAACAGACCAGAGAACAGTCAGTAACTGACCTCAGGTCAGCCAGAGAACAGTCAGTAGCTGACCTCAGGTCAGCCAGAGAACAGTCAGTAGCTGACCTCAGGTCAGCCAGAGAACAGTACACTACAGGGCAGAGGGCCAAACTAGACAAACTAGTCTCTTTTCCGTTGTGTCTTACAAGAAGAGACCAAAGCAAGCGACACTTGTCACAAAGCAGCCAACAACAAGCCTTAGGTGAGCCAGAAAGCAGTCAACCAGAGGCCGGAAACCAGTCAACCGCAGACCACAAAACAGTCAACAACATCAGTTTGAATACAAAATGGAGGGTTAAGCCATTGGTGGTTAATGTTAGGGCCAGGGGCCTCATTTATAAAAAAAGTACTTGAACGTCATCTTTGACTTTCACGTAAGCACATTTTTCTAAACGGACCTAAGAATTATTTATAAAACGGGCTGCGCTTGTTTCAAATTGCGTACGTGCTTCCTTCTATCAATACCAACGCAGGTAAAATGAACGCAGGTGAATGAGGTTTGTATTAGCCTAACGCCTGTGATAGCGGCTCAATTATAGCGGCTGAATTAAGCCAAGTGCTATAATATAGGGTAAGCGTTCGTCTGGAAGCGGGAGAGGGCAGAGAAGGGTGGCTTATCGGTAAGTTGCATTTGTAACGTTTGATCATGACAACTAACCAGGCAAATGCTTATTCTCAGTACTCAAGTTGTAAAAGAAAATCAGGGGAGGTGGTGGATTTTATCATATGAGGAAAATGTTAGCATCCCCACAGCATCAGTGACTTCAGTGTCAGTGACTTGGTAAACATGTCATTGCATGTGTGCGTGCCCCCTCGCACCTTGAAATAGCAGTAATACCACGTAAAATGACATAATGGATGGGAAGGGGGGATGGCAGTTTTAGAAGGGGGATGATTTTGACTGTTTTTATTTCAGGGGGGATGCCATCCCCCCTCATCCCCCCTCAACTCGAGTGCTGCTTATACTGTAATAATATAATGGTCTTATTCTTATCAGGTGACATTGAAAACATGACTCCCTTTGCGAACTCCCAGACACCGGAGAAAATCCAGTATAATTTAGCGCGTGGCCGGGCAAGGTCCTTTGTGGAACGCACTAGGCATGTTGAAGGGGAGATAGACAGCTCCGGAGGGATATAAAGAAAGACTGAAATACAATCATAAACATCAGTTCCCTTTAAATCTTGAATTAAACTCATTTTCTCAGCTGATAACAACATCGTTAATTTTATTACGAGCCACTTGCATGAATTACAGTAGGCAGTGCAGCTCACATGCCTGTAATAACTCTGCATAACCAGTAGGTTATGTGCGTACGTAGAGCTACGATCGTTTCCACGGTCAAATTGACTCAAGTTGAAATTGTATAAATCACTACGTTGACGTGGTTTTCTACGTACGACACGGGTAAGATCAAAATTTGATCTAAGTACTTTCTATAAATGAGGCCCCAGGTCTTTTGTCTTTAACCAGGTGAGCTGAGCAAGATAATAAACCCAGACTGACCTGTGTGTGCAGATTCATCATGTCTGACTCCATCTCGCAGTTGGACTCACTCAGGTCACTGATCTCCTGGTTCAACTGTTTGATGTCTTCATCATTGTCCAGAACTGAGGGATCAAACCGACCAGTTAGAGAACCGACAGACAACCAGCTGTGATGCAAACATCAACACTCACTTGCACACGCGATGACTCATGGAACTGACCGTGTTTTTTAAAGTGATATGTCTCCAAAAAAGAACACACACACCACAGTAGAATTGTCTTAGATACAAAATAAGTATTCTGTACAATCAGAACCCTAACAAGTCTTACCATCGCTGGCCCTGAATTTAGCTGTGATGTACTCATCCCCAGGGAACTTAGCTCTCTTCTTGGCAGACGCTCTCGGACAACCCGAAAGACTGAGGACGAGAGAGAAAGGAGAGGAGGAGGGATGAGAGAGAGGAGAGGAGGGATGAAATTAGAGTTGGAGCACTGCTAACATGAACGAACACTGCTAAAATCAATAATTTGCATGTAAAGTAGACATGACACGTGCAGCAAGTACACTGCAAAAAGTTAATCTAAGTAAGTTTAAATATCTTAGATCACGGCCAATATGCTTGTTTTTTGTATATATGCCTGTTTATTTAAGATATAGTTTACTTGTTTTATGAAAATCTTGGCAAGTGAAATGTTGCTGTTCTGTTGGCAGATCATTTTGCTAATTTTAAGAAACATTTCCCCCAGTTTATTGCTTTTTTTCTTGTTTTTGATAGCTGGCGTTTTGCAGTGTATTAAACGACAGATGAAGAGGGCGGACATGTCTCCTATTATGTTCATGGGAATTATATTTTGGAAATACTACTGAATAAAGTAGGCAAATGACAATTATTGAATGACAACTATGGCTATATGACAACCTTAGTTTGGATTCGTATTACTGTTATGTAATGTAACGATTATCTTAGCCTTTATTCAAACCAGGATGTCTTATTGAGATAAAAAAAAATAGCAATCTCTTTTCCAAGGGAGATCTTGTCTATAAGACAACTACTAACTAAATACAAAATACAACAACCATATATGAAGGATTCTTTTGTAGGATGTAGGTCTGCATTGCGGTGAAGAACATTCAGATTGTACATTCTGATGAAGGCCATGGCAGCCCACACATCACATGTTTCAACTTGCATAAGATAAGAGAAACAGACAGACAGACAGACAGACAGACAAGATAGATAGATACTTGTTAGAGAGAGAGATAGACAGACAGACAGACAGACAAGATAGATAGATACTTGTTAGAGAGAGAGAGATAGACAGACAGACAGACAAGATAGATAGATACTTGTTAGAGAGAGAGAGAGAGAGATAGACAGACAGACAGACAAGATAGATCAATACTTGTTAGAGAGAGAGATAGACAGACAAGATAGATAGATACTTGTTAGAGAGAGAGAAAGAGAGAGAGAGATAGACAGACAGACAGACAAGATAGATAGATACTTATTAGAGAGAGAGAGAGAAAGAGAGAGATATAGACAGACAGACAAGATAGATAGATACTTGTTAGAGAGAGAGAGAGAGAGAGAGAGAGATAGACAGACAGACAAGATAGATAGATACTTGTTAGAGAGAGATAGACAGACACACAGACAAGATAGATAGATACTTGTTAGAGAGAGAGAGAGAGACAGACAGACAAGATAGATAGATAGATACTTGTTAGAGAGAGAGAGAGAGGTCTACCTGCGGTGTGTGAGGAAGCTGCCGTTAGCGTGTCCAGAGCCGTCGCACCCCGGGGTGGGGCAGGAGGGCCCCTCCGTCTTGAAGGCCTTCCAGGAGAACGGCGAGCCGTTCAGAAGCCCCTCCTTCTGCCTCCGGGCCGCCAGCGGACACCCGTAGGCACTGCGGTGGGTGGCATACTTCCCACTGATGTGACCCAGGCTGTCACAGCCCGGCATGGGGCATCTATGGAGCACAGAGGAAGTGAAGGCGGGAGGGAGGTGGTAGAGAGGGAGGGAGAGAGAGTATTAACACCTATTGTTCCAAATGTTGTTTTGGCGATTAAAAGTACCTTTGCTGCCCCCTGTAGCCACACTGAGAGTAAAATATGCAAAGTTTGAAACATCTTTTTGGAAAAACATCTGCGTACCCTTCGACCAAAATGTAAATAAAAATTGTACGTACTGTGGTACCAACCTTAGAAGCTCAGAGTCTTCTTTGTCGTCCTTGGTAGGCGTTAGTTTGACCCCTCCTTTCTTGGCACGAGGGCATCCAGACAAACTGTCAGAAATTGAGAATTGGTGCTTTAGAAGAGCAGTTCTTAAACCGTTTGTCCGGCGACCGCCAAAAAACATTGGTCAAGTGTCGCGAGCCCCTTCTTTTGCCAATCCACTGATTTGACAGCATACTGTCATGCTCCCTCAAGTGTTTAACCACTGCATAACACGGAAAGCAGAAGCTAAGACGTAATAAGTATAATGGTTTATTGTTCTCAACGAGAAGGGCAATGCACAAAAACATCGATCTTAAATGGGCCACAGGCACGTCAGAGCAGCCAATCTCATCTGTGTAGGGAAGGAAGGGGAAAGGGGAGGAGAGGAAGACACACACACACACACACACACACACCGGTTCGCTAGCTTACCTGTACATAGCTTACTACTATCCTCTCCTGTACATATCTTTTTTTTTTAAAAATTTGTTTTTCAGATTTTATCCCTTTTTCACCCAATTTGGTAGCCAATTCAACCCAACTTAGCATCCAATTATCCCCTGCCTATTGCATTGGATCCGCCGCCCGACCCCGTGGCCGGCAGTCCCAGAGGAGGGCGCCAGGCAGACTAGGCTGACTGGCTCCTCGAGCCCAGTACCGTTATTCCGGCACCCCAGGGGGCGGTGTTGCGCGACGGATCCTAGTCCAGAAATACTCCTATACCCCCCCTCGGAAGCGGCCGGCCAATATGCCGCTTCCCGTGTGCCTCGGCCATTATCTGGATCTGGCGAGCCGGGATACGAACCCCGGCCCCGGTGGGCAGCATGCACTAGCGGCCAGTGCGTAGACCGCTACACCACCGCGGGGCAGCTCTCCTGTACATATCTATATAGTTTCCATTCTGTACCTATTACTATCACTAAAATGTTTTATATCACTATTTGCACTTCTGGTTGGATGCTAAACTGCATTTCGTTCTCTGGTACTTGTACTCTGCAATGACAATAAAATCTAATCTAATCTAATATTTTTTTTGTTTTAGCTGGCTAGCAACTCAAGCATTCAGCTTATTGTTTTCTTAAGTAAAGCGGGAAAGATTTGAGTTTGTGTAGACAGAGCATCCAGATTTGAGTTTGTGTAGTCAGAGCATCCAGATTTGAGTTTGTGTAGACAGAGCATCCAGATTTGAGTTTGTGTAGACAGAGCATCCAGATTTGAGTTTGTGTAGACAGAGCATCCAGATTTGAGTTGGTGTAGACAGAGCATCCAGATTTGAGTTTGTGTAGACGGAGCATCCAGATTTGAGTTTGTGTAGACTGAGCATCCAGATTTGAGTTTGTGTAGACAGAGCATTCAGATTTGAGTTTGTGTAGACAGAGCATCCAGATTTGAGTTTGTGTAGACAGAGCATTCAGATTTGAGTTTGTGTAGACAGAGAATCCAGATTTCAGTTTGTGTAGACAGAGCATCCAGATTTGAGTTTGTGTAGACAGAGCATCCAGATTTGAATTTGTGTAGACAGAGCATCCAGATTTGAGTTTGTGTAGACAGAGCATCCAGATTTGAATTTGTGTAGACAGAGCATCCAGATTTGAGTTTGTGTAGACAGAGCATCCAGATTTGAATTTGTGTAGACAGAGCATCTGGTCCATTTCTTTCTCTCAGAGGAACAGTATGGAAACACTCTCAATGGTGCATCTAGGCTACTGAATAATAAAAACCAAAAACAGTAGATTTACATTATAAAACGTTTTTTTTGGGCAACCGAGTATGAGCTGGTTTAGAGTATGAGCTGGTTTAGAGTATGAGCTGCTTTAGAGTATGAGCTGGTTTAGAGTATGAGCTGCTTTAGAGTATGAGCTGCTTTAGAGTATGATCTGCTTTAGAGTATGAGCTGCTTTAGAGTATGATCTGCTTTAGAGTATGAACTGCTTTAGAGTATGAGCTGCTTTAGAGTATGAACTGCTTTAGAGCATTCACCCAGTAGGACCTTTTTGGACTTGGATGAAAGCAGAAGCAGAAGCAGCAGACGTTGGCTTACCTTCTGTGGGAGGCGTAGTTCCCGGTGATGTGTCCTGACCCGTCACACCCCGGGGTGGGACACCTGACAGGAACAACACATGCATTTATGATTGGTGATATGTGTCTTACTGCACTGACAAACCCAATCGATCGATTGATAGTTGTCTGCTTGTCTGTCTGTCTGTCTGTCTGCCTGCCTGTCTGCCTGTCTGTCTGTCTGTCTGTCTGCCTGTCTGCCTGTCTGTCTGCCTGTCTGCCTGCCTGCCTGTCTGTCTGCCTGCCTGTATGTCTGTCTGTCTGCCTGCCTGTCTGTCTGCCTGTATGTCTGTCTGTCTGCCTGCCTGTCTGTCTGTCTCTCTGCCTGTGTGTGTGTCTGTCTGTCTGTCTGCCTGCCTGCCTGCGTATACATCTATCATAGCACTGTATGGCACATAATAGAACACTGTGAAGGAAATAGCAAAGGGAAGCACAGAATGGAATATGACCCCGAGGTCTGTTCACTGGGATGGGTTTGAGGAGACAGTATAGTAAGTTAATGATCATTCTCCTCTTTGGATGTTCATAGTGGTTACACATTTTGAGATCTATATTTATATATATATATAATATATAAACTGTTTTATTTCTCTAAATAGTAGTCCACTTTCTCTGATTGACAACACAGGAAGTATTGTCATGGACTATGATGTATTGCAGTAACAAAGAGAACACCTGTAGGGGGCAGTAATGTCAGTGTACAGTGGTGTTAGGACAGTGTGGGCACTGCAGACTTCCACTCCAGACCAACACTAACACACCACATTCAACAAAAAGTCTTCAATTTAAGCCAGAATGAGGTGGCTACCGCCTACTACAGCCCTCAATTCAAAGGCAGGCGCTGAGTTAGTAGGAAGAGGCAATTCAACACAGACATACTTCAGTTCAGCAGAGTGGGCCGCCATGAGGGTCCGAAGAGACTTATCAGCAAGAGGACAGCCTGACAGACTGGAAGATAGGAAGTAGAAAAGAGAGAAAGAGAGAGAGAGAGAGAGAGAGAGAGAGAGAGAGAGAGAGAGAGAGAGAGAGAGAGAGAGAGAGAGAGAGAGAGAGAGAGAGAGAGAGAGAGAGAGAGAGAGAGGGGGGGGATAGGAGATTGTATTGATCTTAATGCGCAGAAGTAGGGGAAAGGGGAGATCACAGTCTTCAACATGGATATTAATTTCAAGATTCATTTGGGATTGTGGGTCATTATTGAAAGGACAGGACTTGTATTACAGATGTAATAGATTAGTAGTTAAGATACAGCATCGGTTCTACAAAGGAGGACCATGAATGAGGTATTTAATTTACAGTGGAGAAGATTGAAAAAAGAGATTGAAAAAACATTGAAACTGCCGACAGGCGGCATTGGGTTGTAGTTGAGGATAGTGGGTCTGTGCCTTACCTACGATGTGATGCATAGTTTCCAGTGATATGCCCACTGCCGTCACAACCTGGCGTGGGGCATCTAGAGAAGAGGATAAAGAGTGCAGGCAGATGAGATGATGGTGGACTCCATTAGCAACGCTCATTCACTTCCAATCCTGTTATTTCCTCATTTCTAGGCTAGATCAAAAAATATGAAGAACATGAAGAACAAAACTAAACACGACATGGCATGTGCTGGCTTTGTTGTTGTTGTTGTTGTTGTTGTTGTTGTTGTTGTTGTTGTTGTTGTTGTTGTTGTTGTTGTTAGGTTTAGGGTTAGTTACATTGTACTGCTCTTCCCAAAGACTTACAGTAGAATTTCTTTCTTGCAATCTTTGGGCGGGAACTTGGTGTTGAAGCTGGAGGTGGTGACCTCCCCAGGGTACTTCCTGTCCTCCATACGCTCCTGACTGAGCTCGTCCTCCTCCCCGTCAGAGGAGGTGTAGGAGTGAGCCACGTACTCCATCTGGGGAAGGCCCAAATACACTGTTAGGATGGACAATAGTGTGTATAGAATGATGGAATAATGGTCCTATTGCCAATAGTGTCACAATTCATCCTTTCATCCTTTCCTTTCCTTTCCTTTCCTTTCATTCCCTCTCCTTTCCTTTCCTTTCCTCTCCTTTCACGGATCTACTATGATGAGGTGAAAGCAACATTTGCGTTGTAGTGAGCTCACTGATCCTGGCTCGTCGGACCCTGAACCAGGGCCTGAATCTCACTGCCTTTTTTTTTTTGTTCTTTTTTCTGAGTGGGGCAGTCCCACTCATATTTTTCTTTTCATTGATAGAGACAGTAGAGATTCTGTCAGGAAGAATACCCTGCGGTTACATGGTCAACGCTTAACCCGCTACGCCACCTAAGCGCCCCGCTGCCGTCATCCTTAACCTTCTACATGTCTGTCTCGTTGGGATGACCCGGCCTCTTACCTCGTCCTGCTCCTCCTCCTCCTCCTCCTTGGGACAGCTGGGCTTGGTGAAGTCCAGAGGCCCCTCCCACTCCTCGTGGGCGTGGCCTTGGGCTGTAGGCGGGCCTCCTGGGTGCTGAGAGGAAGAGGAGGAGGAGGAAGAAGGGTCCGACGATTGCATCCCTTCCATGTGAGCGGGCTTCTTCATGCTCAGGTCCAGGGTGCCGTTCTCGTCCACTTCGATGCCCAGGATCTCCTGTGGACAGAACATCGGAACGTCCGGTCATTTCTTGAAATTATTTGTGACACGGTCTGGTCAACTGGGCCGCAAGTCGCAAGCTAGCGCTAGTTAGCTAACGCTAGTAACCAGATCTTATCCACCTCATTTTTCTGGTTTTCTGCTCGAAATGACATGCCCACAGTGAATATAGAATATCTCCACAATCACAAGGGCCTTCATAATGATCTTGTTATCAAATGAAAGCTAACACCTGTGTGGTGGCTGTAGAAGTGTCAGCATCAAAATCTATGTTACTGTATCAGAGTAAATAGAGCTAGAACATTATAAAACATCTCAAATTCAGTCTCCGCCTAAAAAAACAACAACTTTTACAGTGAATATCACCTTGGAAACCTGATGACGAAGCCCAAATCATCTAGGAATCAGTACTCCAGGGTCTTAGATAGATAGATAGACTTTATTTGTCATTGCTACAGTACAGGTACCAAACAACGAAATTTAGGAGGGGAGGCTCCCCTGGTGTTTAGGAAAGGAAAAAGAAATACATTTTGGAAAAAGCATAGATGCATAAAATCACAAGAAGGTAAGGAGCTGGTTTACATCAATAGAGGCTATGTACACAATCCACTGTACTATACTGCACAGATAGTCAACTAGGGTTGTCATATTTCACAAGAAAGTATTTTTTCACATTATTTTAAAGTCATATTAGTACTTGTGCCAAAGTCGATGCTAGTAATGTGAGCAAATGCGACTTTGTACCTGTTTTAGTACAGGTATGTTTAGGCGGACACCTATATGTTTAGGCCATTTGGAGATATTTTGGCACCATCTTTGACCTTTGACCTTTCTCATGTATCAGATTTTTTTTTTTTTTTTTTTTCTGGATTTTTTTGGGTTGGCCGACCAATGGTATGGAAATTCAGCGTTGAAACCGGACATGACACATTCTCCAGTTGGAGAAAACTGGATGTGACTTAGGCCGTGTTTACCGTCTCGGAAAAAAAATTATGGCATCGTATAGCATGCAAAGTTGTGAAAAAAATGTGATATCGATGAAGAGAATTGATCGAGGTAAGCTCTTTATATCACTTCGGATCCACCTGTGGGTCAGTTGGCTCCTATGAGGGTAAGCACTAGTTAGCTAACGCTAGTAAGTGCTAGTTAGCTAGTGTTAGTTAGCTCGGCCCCTGGGTGAGCTAGAGAAACGCGGTCTTGGCCGGGGATGCAGTGGAGAGTGGCGTTGTTGTCATGTGGCATTGTTGAAAATCAATGACACACTCGCTAGTCAAATAACACAGCTGGTTATACTGTCTATTGCAGGGGTCTTCAACCTTTTCAACCCAAGGACCCCTTGGACGAGAGACAAACAGAACAGGGACCCCCACATGTAATATATATTTTTAAATGTCTCACATTTTAAAGCCTATAATAACTTGTATATTTACTTCATTCACCTTTTCTTTCACCGTATTCACCTATTTATATACTGGGTTATTACTAATATACTGGGTTATTAGCCTATATGTGTTTATGATTGATAAAACGTTCATGCATAATTATGATTGGTTATTATTATTATTATTATTGTTGTTGTTGTTGTTGTTGTTGATGAGGCTTATATTTTCTATTATTATTATTTTTCAACAATGAAACTTTTAGCTTCAGCAAGCCAGGTATGCCTACCTCAGTGAGATGACTGGCCCTGGTTGGTGGTACACAGCTTGTCTATTCTGGGGGAGATGGAGGTTGTCAGGCAGAGCATCATGTCATCCTCAGACTGCTGTCTGGAACAGTATTTGCTCTTCAGGTAGGTGAGGGAGGAGAATCCACTTTCACAAAGATAAGTTGTTGCAAAAGGCAAGAGGCTCATCGAGAACTGGGTGAGAGGCTGTGACTCGTACACATTCTTGTGTGTACTGTCTGTGGTTAGGTCGATCAGTTGATCTTCCTCAGCGGCGGTCAGGTTTAAGCCGTCGGATGCATTGTCTTTGCATGGAAACCGTATCCATGTCTTGTGCTTTCTCCAAGACTTAGTCTCAGAAAAGTACTTCTCAAATTGACTTTCGAGAGCCTCCAAGTGATCAACAATTGCGCATTTCACGTCAGGCGAGGGCACCGCGGAATCCGCGGAAATGCATTGAAATGCGCAGCCAGCTCCGCGCGGTAGCAGAATCTCGTGGATAGCTGTATGTAATTCAAAGACGCGCGCCAATACTGATCCACGGGAAAGCCATCTGACCTCGGAATGGTAAAGGAGCGCGTTATAGCGGCGCATAGAGAAGCAAAGAGGCGGGTTTGTTATTATCAAACTAACTAAATTAGTAACGTTATGCTAGTTATTAATTAACGTTAATTTCGCAATGAAGACCGAACTGCAGCGTTTTAGCCAACACCTAGCTTGCTAGACAGGTGTGTTTTTTTTTCTTTTTCAGCTGACGTTATGTGAGACTCTAGAATCATGGGCATCATTTATTTTGTAAATAGTTTTTTGTCAAAGGTAGCTTATTATTGCCTATTAATGCTTGTACTTTACTCAATATCATTTTTGTTATATTTTGTAATTCTCACTGATTATTTTGGTGAAAAATGTCAATTATTATGACAAAAAATGGTGGACCCCCTGCAGTACCTCTGCGGACCCCCTAGGGGTCGCGGACCCCCGGTTGAAGACCACTGGTCTATTGCATTGTCACCTATCATTACCATTGTTGTTCTATTTAGTTGTGTACTTATATCACTATTTGCACTTTCGGTTGGATACTAAACTGCATTTCGTTGTATTGTACTTGTACTCTGCGATGACAATAAAGTTTAATCTAATCTAATCTTGTTTTGTGAGCCTGCTAACAATGTCAAGTAGTGTTCTAGTTAACTAGGTAGCAGTGGGGATTACTCACTGAATCCATTATGTTGCAGTATTTTGGCTTGACTAGCGAGTTTGTGTTGTGATTGTCAACAACGTTGAAATGTATTTCCGTGTTTCAAAATAGAAGTCAGAACATTCTGATTGGTTGCCGACATGCGGACCAAAACTCTAGAATGTGTCACAATTTACAAAACTATGAATGAATGAATGAATGAATGAATCTTTTATTTCAAACATGATTTAAAATAATAAAAGAACAAATAACTAATACGAAGAGTACAGACCCATTAATGTTGGAAATGGAGTAGGATGAAGCCTAAGCTTATCATGTCCTCCCCCTATCCCTCACTCTCAAGTGAGAACAATAATACTTAAATTATATAATCCAATTAATTAATTCATAAATTACAGTATCAACAGTACTAATAATTTGTCATTCTTAATATTGAAACAACACAAAATATATAAATAAACATAATTTTCCATTCTTAATACTGAAACAACACAAAATAAATAAATAACAAACATCAGTATCCACAATGTAATACAAAAGAAAAAGAAAACCACATCTTAGTATCCAGAAAATTAACAACCTTCCCTTTCCTCATTTTGGTAGTTAACAAAAATCATTCCTTTAAACCTTTTTTTAAATAGAGCTATCGGTAAACAAGTGGTACGAAGTACCAAGTACCTTACAATGGATACCCCCACTACCATAGAAGTCATTGGTTATGTAATAACAATGACACCATAGTTACCATCATTATGTTCTGTGCTCAGGTAAAGTTATTGTTATAAAGGTGTTATAGCGGTATGCTGTTCCCTAGTGGACAATGCATTGGACTGGTGATCAGAAGGTCATGAGTTCAAATCCCAACTGGGGAACACCACCACTAGTGTGCCCTTGAGAAAGCCACTTAGCCCTAAGTTACTCCAGGGAGACTGTCCCTGTCATTGCTAATTGTAAGTCGCTTTGGATAAAAAGGAGAAAGGAGAGAGAGAGAGAAGGAGAGAAGGAGAGAGGGAGAGAAGGAGAGAGGGAGAGAGGGAGAGAAGGAGAGAAGGAGAGAGGGAGACAAGGAGACAAGGAGTGAGGGGGAGAAGGAGAGAGGGAGAGAAGGAGAGAAGGAGAGAAGGTGAGAGGGAGACAACGACACAAGGAGTGAGGGAGAGAAGGAGAGAAGGAGAGAGGGAGAGAAGGAGAGAAGGAGAGAGGGAGAGAAGGAGTGAGGGATAGAAGGAGAGAAGGAGTGAAGGAGACAAGGAGACAAGGAGTGAGGGAGAGAAGGAGAGAGGGAGAGAAGGAAAGAAGGAGAGAGGGGGAGAAGGAGAGAGGGAGAGAAGGAGAGAGGGAGAGAGGGAGAGAAGGAGAGAGGGAGAGAAGGAGAGAAGGAGAGAGGGAGAGAAGGAGAGAAGGAGAGAGGGAGAGAAGGAGAGAGGGAGAGAGGGAGAGAAGGAGAGAGGGAGAGAGGGAGAGAAGGAGAGAGGGAGTGAGGGAGAGAAGGAGAGAGGGAGAGAGGGAGACAAGGAGTGAGGTGGAGAAGGAGAGAGGGAGAGAAGGAGAGAGGGAGAGAAGGAGAGATGGAGAGAGGGAGTGAGGGAGAGAAGGAGTGAGGGAGAGAAGGAGTGAGGGAGAGAAGGAGAGAGGGAGAGATAAAAAAAAAAAGCTGCTAAAAATTAAAACAGAGTGGCGAGCCTACCTTGGAGGCTGCCTCGGCGGCGGGCGGGTCGGCGTCCTTGGTGCTGAGGTTCTCGGGCCGCTCCCAGCAGCGTGTGGACAGGTTGAGGATGGCGGTGGCGGCCATGTGAGCGGCCTCGGCGTCGTGGGAGTAGTCGTACCCGCTGGAGGAGGAGGAGGAGCTGCTCTTGGCGTACCCTCCTCCTCCGGACAGGCTGTGGCTGGGGGAGGAGGCCTTAGGGAATGGTTTGGCTGTGACGGGGGAGGAGAGAGAAGGAGAGAGGGAGAGAAGGAGAGAGGGAGAGAAGGAGAGAGGGAGAGAGAGAGATAGGGAGAGAAGGAGAGAAAGAGAAGGAGAGAGGGAGAGAGGGAGAGAGGGAGAGAGGGAGAGAAGGAGAGAGAGAGGGAGAGAGAAGGAGAGAGGGAGAGAGAGAGAAGGAGAGAGGGAGAGAAGGAGAGAGGGAGAGAAGGAGAGAAAGAGAAGGAGAGAGGGAGAGAAGGAGAGAAAGAGGTAAGACACAACGTTGAGCACGGGGGGGCTGGGCAGTATCACACCAACGACACACCAACAGTTGTAATTTTGAATCCGTATTTTAGCTTTAGACACCCAGGTCTGATCAGAACATCAGTTCTGGAGAGGTCATGGCTCTCCTCAGACTCTTCAAATGGTACCGACCCATTTCCAACCAACACTGATGTGAGAAAAAACTATGCTTAAATGATGGTAAATGGACTGACTTATATAGCGCCTTTATCCAAAGCGCTCTACAACGGCCTCTCATTCACCCGTTCACACACACATTCACACACCAATGGCGGCAAGCTACCATGCAAGGCGCCGGCCGGCCCGCTCACTGGTAGCAATTTGGGGTTCGGTGTCTTGCCCAAGGACACTTCGACATGTGGCCCGCCGTGGCTCGAACCGCCGATCTGCCAACCTTGCGATCATTTGACGGAGGCTCTACCTCCTGCGCCACAGACGCCCCCATGATAATCATCATAAATGATCCTTTTCAAAAAACAGAAACGTATTGAGATGTCCCCCTTACATTTGAAGGCTTTAGGTGAGGTTTCGCTACCGGACATGGGCATCTTTGGAACGAGCATGGGCTTGCCGAACACCTGGACGTCGAAGCTTGCATAGTCGAAGGAGACCTTGGAGTACTTCTCCAGCTCCTTGGCCAGGTTGGCGCGGGGCGTAGCGGGCACCATGTTGGGACCGTAGCTGCCATACTGAGGGATCTCAAGCTGCTTCACAAAACACATGGGCCTGCAGGAGAGAGGGGGAGAGAAGGAGAGAAGGAGAGAGGGGAGAGAGGGAGAGAGAAGGAGAGAGGGGGAGAGGGAGAGAGGAAGAGAAGGAGTGAAGGAGAGAGGGGGAGAGGGAGAGAGGGAAAGGAGAGAAGGAGAGATGGAGAGAAGGAGAGAAGGAGAGAAGGAGAGAAGGAGAGAGGAAGAGAAGGAGAGAAGGAGAGAGAAGGAGTGAAGGAGAGAGGGGAGAGGGAGAGAGAAGGAGTGAAGGAGAGAGGGGGAGAAGGAGTGAAGGAGAGAGGGAGAGAGAAGGAGAGAAGGAGAGAGGGAGAGAGAAGGAGTGAAGGACAGAAGGAGAGAGGGAGAGGAGAGAAGGAGAGGGAGAGGAGAGAAGGAGAGAAGGAGAGAGGGAGAGAAGGAGAGAAGGAGTGAGGGAGAGAGGGAGAGAAGGAGAGAGGGAGAGAAGGAGAGAGGGAGAGAAGGAGGGAGGGAGAGAGGGAGAGAAGGAGAGAAAGAGGTTAGACACAGGAAATTGTGGAAACAGGGCCGCACTAAGAAAGCTACACAAGCTTCATTCTACCAGAGTTATCAGTGGAATAAACCTGGAACAAGAGAACGAGGACATCATTTGGACTAGAATAAAGATAGAATAGAATGTGAAGGAATGTAGTAGAGAGTCAAACAGAAAATATACACATCTCCGAAATTGAAATGCAAACCCTAGGTGCTAACAATCAACACAGTCCTAAGATAATAAAACACAAGAATGACATAAATAGACATAAATAGGGGGATATAAATAGGGGGATAAGTAATCGGTAGGAATCTGAGAATGTATCTATTATGTAAATGTATATACTTACAGGGGGGTATATAGACAGGGGGGTGTTAGCATGTAACTATGTACTTTTATAAACATATAAACATATGAACTAGTAACTTACATACAGTGTATGTAAACCTAAACATATTGCACCGTTATAGAACATTGCACTATTCCCTTGGTTATTGCACAGTAGTTTCTGGTATTGCACGGTATACAGGGTATACGGTATTACTGTATAGAGATGTCCTGGAGTATGAAGGGATGAAGGGTGGAGAAGACGGAGGAGAGAAGGTTCACCTGAGCACTCTGTCTGAGTGGGGGCTCCCTGGGTGGGGGTCGCTCACTGAAGGCTGGGGGTGGCTCTGCTTCTCCTGCCCCTTAGACAGCTTCTCTGCTGCTGCGATGGGACAGCCGGACAGGCTGGCAGGGAGGACAGCAGGGAGGACAGCAGGGAGGGATGCTTTACTCTCCAGGCCTGATATGACCGCTTCTTACATGGTGTTTACTATGACCTTATGACCTTATGACCTTATGACCTTATGCTGCTCATTACTGGAAATAATGAATAATTACTCATTTAATTAATAATACAAAATCTGTAACTTCTTGATTCAAATGTGTGAATCCCTAAAAGTAACTATGGTTACCATGTCGTTTGTAAAGCAGCTATCAGCTAATTAGAAAGCTATATGCATATAATATACAGTATATACAAATACAAAAATGAAATATTGGGGATCTCAGGAGGAGTTTATGTGTGTGCCTAGGGTAGATTGTATTAGTTATTGGTTGATGGGCTGTCACTTTGTTTTAGTTTATGTTTTTATTTGTATGTTTACATTGGTAATAAAATATATTGAAAACAATACAAGACTATTGAACATATGGTTCCAGACAGGGACAGTTGCAGGGTTAAAGTGGCAAGTGAAGAGGCGGTCCGTACCTGCGGTGTGTGTTGCGGTTGCTGTTGACATGCCCCTGGCCCGTGCAGCCAGGAGTCGGACACTTCAACACGTTCTCATGCATGGCCAGGACTGGACAGAAAGGGAGGCGTGCAGCACAATATTACACATATTGACAAATAAGTATGTGTAATATGACTCTGGTTCATAAAATATATTTTTTTTTATTATTATATATTATAATACATTTTCATCAAATGGAAATGTTCCCCCCTTTCCCTTAAATGTTAAAAACAGACATAAGCACTATTCGCACGGTACTAGTATTATGTGGTGACGTCCGTCATTTTGAAATCTCCCCCCGACATCTGTGTTTCATATTGCACATTTGTGCAGGATAAGCGAAGTCTGTGTTTTACTGGAATGTAAACGCAACAGGCGTTGGTTAGTTCTCCAACACCCAGCAAAACAAAGGAGGTGGAGAAAACAAACTCACCCCAAATTAACAAATTGCCGAATCGCGCTGGACTACTGTTATCCCAAGACCTCCATAATCAGCGAAATAGGGTAGGTGATTTGCGGTGGACGTCGCCACATAATACTATTCCCGTGCGAATAGGGCTATAGACAAAACCTAGAATACAAACAAGTACTTTGTTAGTACATGTACTTCCTCAGTACTCACTTTCAGGTGGGATCCTGTCCTTGTGAGGGCAGCCGGAGAGACTGCGGTGATGGGGGTACAGTCCAGTCACATGACCAGCCCCATCACACCCTGGGGTGGGGCATTTCACCTCCTTCTTCTCTGGATGGACCAATAGGGGGTCAGAGAGAGAGAGAGAGAGAGAGAGAGAGATAGTTCATGTGGGTAGAGACCCTTGTATTTGCAGTACTAACTGCATAATCAGATTATCTGAGGTTATCTGATTCATCAGCTAATCATTCAGCTAATCAATCAGTCAGCTAATCATCTAATCAATCAATCAGCTAATCATTCCCAGAGTAAAAACAAAACACGGCGCAGCAGCTTTCAGTCATGCTGCTGCATGCTCCTAGAACAAACTCCCTAAAGAAATCAAACAGGCCCAAACCCTTAAAATATTTTAATCTAAGGTAAAAACCTTTATGTTTTGGAACAATTATGATTAAACACTTCTATCAATGTCTTTTTTCCATTAACCATTGTCTTATTAAATGTTTTATCAATTTACTTCTTATATTTGCTTTAATTCATTGTAATTTTTCTTTTCTTACTATGCTCCTCTTACTGTATTTTTAAAGAATGTATGTAAAGCACTTTGAATTGCCCCTGTTGTATGAAATGTGCTATACAAATAAACTTAATATAGAGCATGAGCTTTAGGTTAGCAAAATCTACTGCCTTTTTAGACGTTTTGAAGTGGGATCTAACACATCAAGTAAAAAAAAAAAAGAAGAAGAAAGAAAGAAATGTAATGCCACGATTAAGGGATATTCCAACCAAATGTAGTCTGGAGACTTTCCGTAAATTTACCATTGAGCAGATGCTTTTACAATCAGAGATTACAGGGACATTCTCCCTGGAGTCATTTAGGGCTAAGTGCCGTACTCAAGGGCACACTCGGCGGGATTCCAGACGGGATTCCAACTCATCACTAGTCCAACTCACTATACCCTAGACCACCACTACCCTCTCTAACCCTACCCTCTCTAACCCTACCCCTCTAACTACTACCCCATTCCCTGAGCTTGGCTTGGATGTCAGTGTCAAATGGTAGTCTGAAGATTGATTGTGTGAGCTTGGCTAGGTGCGGGGCGGTCCTACCCTTGCTGTGGTGTCCTGTCCTGCGCGGGGCTCCGTCCAGGCTCCTCTCGGAGGTGCGGTCCTCTGGGCTGCCATGGTAGTACTGCTGCCCCGGGGAGGACGACGCCTCCTCCTCCTCCGCCCCGCCCACCTGCTCCGCCTTCAGGGCGATGGCCTGCTCCAGCAGCCCCAGGTTCCCCCGCGTCATGTCCCAGGTCTCTGAGTCGTCCGTCATCCCCGAGCTCTGGGAGAGACGGTCACCCTCCCCTTCCTCTTCCTCCTCCTCCTCCTCCTCTTCCTCCAACTCCTCGTCCGATCGTACCTCGATGACCACAGTAGGCGAGGCTTTGTGGGAGTTGTGGGGGTCCTCTTCTTCCACCTCCCCCGCTTCCGTTTCTTCCTCCTCCTCCTCCTCCTCCTCCTCCTCTTCCTCCTCCTCCTCCTCCTCCTCCTCTTCCTCCTCTGTCATCGGGGTGGCAATCTTTATGACACTATGCACCATCTCAGGTTCCTCTGATTCCTGAGCGGTAAGGACAGTAGACTGCGGATGGGCCTCCTTCGCTTCCTCCTCCTTCTGTTCCTCCTCTTCCTCCTCCTCCTCCACCTCCTCCTCTTCTTCTTCTTCCTTCTTTTCCTCTTCCTCCCCTTCTTTGGCCTGAAGTCTACTGTAGTCTCCACTGGAATATTGGTGATCCGAGTTCTCCTGGCTCACGCATGGCCTCTCCTCCTCTTTCTCCTCCTCCTCCTCCACTCCCTCCTCTTCCTCCTGTCCTCCTTCCTCCTCCTCATGTTCCTCCTCTTCCACAACCTCTGCCCTCCCTGTTTCATCATCTCCTCCATCGTCTGTTGTCCTGTATTCTTCAACCGTCTTCTCCTCTGCTTGAACCTCCTTTTCCTTCTCCTCCTCCTCCTTCTCCTCCTCCTCCTCCTCCTCTTCCTCTGTCGTCTGAACATCTGCCACAACTTGCACCTCCTCCTCTTCTTGGCTCTCTGTCACTGCCTCTGTGATAATTTGCTGTGGGCTTTCGGGAGCTGTCTCAGCAGGCTCTTGCTGTGGGGTCTTGGGGGGTGCCTCCTCTCTGTCTCCCCCAACGGCCTCAGCTCCAGGCACGGCTACGCTGTCGGACACCACGAGCGTTTCTAGGTCTTCAGGTACCACCAAGGAGCAATCTGCTGGGTAGAATGTGTCGAGTTGAAAGATGATTAATTGATTGATTGATTGAAAGGTTGACGATTATCAAATGATTAACTGTACCGTGTATTTGCTTGACATTATGTCTGACACATCAGCGCCCATGCATATAATCCAGTGTAGACTATGAGATCAACATATGGATATACAGTATGTATCATGTGTATTGCGTGCTGGTCATGTGTGTTCCTCCTATGAGTGTAATATTCTTTCTACAATGTACAGATATTGAATGTTTAAAAAAAAAAACGTTTATCTCTTGTGAGAAAAATGACATTTTGTTGGCATGACAATCATTTTTGTCGTATTCCTCACCCTTCTGGTGACTCACCTTGCATGTGCTCCTGTGGGTTGGCTGTTTTACTCTTTGCTGTCTCTTTGAGCTCCTCCCCCTCTGACTCCTCCCGCTCTTTTGGCACTGCCTCACTGTCGGCGTCGCTGTCTGCGTTGAAGCCCGCGTCCATGGCCAGCTTCAGGGGCGGGGCTTTCCTCTTAGGAGCGGGCCGATTCTCCTCTGCCTCCGCCTCCTGGAGCTTCCTCTTCTTTACGATTGGGCATCCCAGTACGCTGTGGAGGGGCGGAGCATAGTGAGTAGGCTGTGGGGGAGGAGCATAGTGAGTAGGCTGTTGTGTGGGTGGAGCATAGTGACTGTGAGGGCGGAGCATAGTGAGTAGGCTGTGGGGGCGGACCATCGTGAGTAGCTGTGTGGGAGGAGCATAGTAATAATAATAATAATAATAAGACATTTATTTTACAAGGCGCCTTTCATGGCACTCAAGGTCGCCGTACAACAACAAATTTAAAAACAGTTACAAAATTAAAAATACAAAATACATAGAAATATACAGTATAAAACATAGCTAGCAGCAGAGCAGCACGGGAACAGTAAATCAACAGGGATACGCCTGCGTAAACAGGTGGGTTTTGAGGTGGGTTTTGAATGAGGAGATTGAATCAATGTTCCTGATGTCGGGGGGGAGGGAGTTCCAGAGGCGAGGGGCGGAGCGGATGAAGGCTCTAAACCCCATGGTGGACAGACAGGCTGGGGGGACGGTCAGGTTGATGGAGGAGGCAGACCTGAGGGACCGGGTGGGAATGTTGATGTGGAGGAGGTCGGACAGGTATGGAGGGGCGAGGTTATGGATGGCCTTGAAAGTATGGAGAAGGATTTTGTAATCGATGCGGTGTTTGATGGGGAGCCAGTGGAGTTGGTGTAGAATGGGGGTGATGTGACTGATGACAGGGGTTCTGGTGACAATACGGGCAGCAGCGTTCTGGACCAGTTGGATCTTGTGGAGCAGTTTGTGGGGGAGACCAAAGAGAAGGGAGTTACAGTAATCTAGGCGGGAAGTGACGAGGGAGTGGACCAGGATTGCGGCGCTGTTGGGAGTGAGTGAAGGGCGGAGGCGGTTGATATTACGAAGATGGAAGTAAGCAGACCGGATGGTGTTGTTGACGTGGGAGTGGAATGAAAGGGTGCTGTCGAGGACGACACCCAGACTCTTAACCTGGGGGGAGGGGGAAACCAAGGAGTTGTCTATGTTCAGGGTGAAACTGGGGTGCTTGGTGAGTGTGGATTTGGAGCCCACCTCCTCCCCCTCCTCCTTCCTCCCTGTCCGCCGATGACTTTGTCACCTACTTTGAAAAAAAGGTGGACGACATCAGCAGCACCTTTTCCCCCCCACCTCTCCCTCCTCCTACTAACAATGCTAACACCCCTTCCAAACTCTCTCCTCGACACTCGGTCTCTGGATTGTCATCTTTTTCCCCCCTCTCCCCCGATGAGATTCTCACACTTATCACATCAAAGCGGGCAACCACATGCCCTCTTGATCTCATCCCCTCCCCCCTTCTCCAATCCATTTCCGCCGACATCCTTCCTTACCTTACCACCCTACTCAACTCCTCCCTATCCACAGGATCTGTCCCAGCGGCCTTCAAAATAGCCAGAGTCAAGCCTCTCCTCAAGAAACCTACCCTTGACCCATCATCTGTCCACAATTACAGACCTGTATCCCTTCTCTCCTTCCCTTCCAAAACCCTTGAACGCGCGGCAACTAAACAACTGACTGACTATCTCCGGAAGATGGATCACTTAGACCCCCACCAATCCGGCTTCAAGGCTGGGCACTCCACTGAGACTGCGCTCCTTGCTGTCACGGAAGCCCTCCATTCTGCCCAAGCTTCCTCCCTCTCCTCTGTTCTCATTCTCCTTGACCTGTCTGCTGCCTTCGACACAGTCAATCACCAGATCCTTCTCTCCATCCTCTCAGACCTGGGCATCTCTGGCACCGCACACTCCTGGTTTTCTTCCTGACCAAAACTGACCAGGTTTCTTATCTCTATTTATCAGAGTCCCACCCACCCATTTATCAGTCCCACCCAAACTCTTTTCTAAAGATCTCTCGTTTGGTACCCAATTATTTACCCTCCTGATTCTATTTACCTACTTGATCTAATCAATGCAACTTGGGGTTTGCTTATTGTTGCACCTGCACCAATTTCTTTATAATGTCGTTTTCCTACTACACGCATGATTCCCTCCAAACCAACATATGGAATTGGTAAATATAAACCTGTTATATCAGATAAAGGAGACTGGTTATGACTAAATAAAGATTTCATGGTAAAAAAAACAAAAACAAATCTATGATTGAACAAGGGGTTCACATACTTTCAAGCAGCACTGCATTAATATGATTCATAGTGATGCTTATTTTAATTTTTTTATTATTATCAGAAACCAAAAGTCCAAAGGCTTTTATTATACCAACAAGTTCTCATTCCATTCATTGTGAGTGACGGGTATATAATAATAACACACAGATACGTAGTGTGTGTTTACAGAACAACTTCAGAACTAGACGTGGTTGGTGAGGACGGCTGTGGCGCAGGAGGTAGAGCCACCTTCTAATGATCGCAAGGTTGGCAGACCGGCGGTTCGAGCCCTGGCTGGCCATATGTCGAAGTGTCCTTGGGCAAGACACTGAACCCCAAATTGCTCCCAGTGAGCGGGCTGGCGCCTTGCATGGTAGCTTGCCGCCATTGGTGTGTGTGTGAATGGGTGAATGAGAGGCCGTTGTAAAGCGCTTTGGATAAAGGCGCTATACAGTATAAGTGCAGTCCATTTGGTGAGGAGTAATAATACCTTCTGTGTCGTGAATATCTCCCACTGACGTGACCCGCACCGCTGCAGCCAGGAGTGGGACAGCTGTTGTTATGGAGACAGACAGTTCACACACATCAGTTTCTTCACTTTTTTGTTGTTCCTTCAAGCTATATGGAATCATAAAAAGAACTGGACCTTACATGTTGAACATTGATAGATTGACAGCACTATACATACTATCTATAACTGAAATGAAATACAATGCACATGTATACAATGTATAACTATATAAAATGTATGAAAACACGTTTTTTTCTTACCTCATTTCTTGTCCGACGTGTTCGACCGGTACTGGAGAGTGAAAAGCGAGGGAGATAACTTTATTAGATACACATAGTATTACACCCCATTCATGTGCATGTTTTATAGTGTTGTTATGCTATTAGGATAACTGTGTGTGTGTGTGTTGTGTGTGTGCGTGTGCGTGTGCGTGTGTGTGTGTGTGTGTGTGTGAGTGTGAGTGTGAGTGTGAGTGTGAGTGTGAGTGTCAGTGTGTGTGTGTGTGTGTGTGTGTGTGTGTGTACTTGTGCATGTCCGCGTCAGTGCATGCTTGTGTGTAGTGATGTTCACCTCTGATGCCTTTGGAGCGCGTTCGTGTTCGTGTTTCTGCTGCGTCCTGACTCATCTGAAACAAAGACACTAGTGTCAGGAGACTACACACACACACACACACACACACACACACACACACATTTGCTGGCTGGACAAAACACTGAAAAGTGTTGACAAAACTCTTGAGTGCACAGCAAACCTGTTTCCTCCAGTTGTTTTTCATGCTATCACTTGTTTCCAAAGAAGAACCCAGACTCACCGAGACACACTCCTGTACTCAAAAATAATTTTGAAAATAAATAATCAGTCCACTGTTGATAAGCCATCATCATCTCACGTGTAAATATATATATATATATATATATATATATATATATATATATAAGCTTGTCATTAGGATATGGGGGAAATAAGTATTATCAACACTAATTCAACATATTTCCATTGCAGCTATTCACATGACATTTAAACCAGACGTTGGTATTAACTCAATAACACAGCTAAAGAAATTCTAACACGCCAATCCATAAAACACGTTATGTGCAATAAAGGGGAATGACACAGGAAAGAAGTATTGAGCATGCTAACTGACATGTATTTAATACTTGGTGGAGAAGCCTTTGTTTCCAATGACAGCTTCAAGATGCTACCCCTGAAAAACGAACCTCTCAGGTGATAATCAGGTGGGATTTTGGCCCATTCTTCCACCAACACCGTTATTTTCTTCCTCTTGAACTAATTGAGAGTCTAATTGTCTATGTTTTTTTCAAAACATTTCTATGTTTTGAAATGTTATGCCGCTGGAAGATCCACCCGCATCTCATCCTCATCATCTTGGTGAATTTCCCAGCACATAGCTCCATTCATCTTCCCTTCGATAATTTGGATTCCACCAGTATCATGTGACGAGAAACAGCCCCATAGCATGGTGCTGCCACCACCGAACTTGATACACTGTAGATATGGTATTTTTAGTATCATAGGCAGAGCCATTTCTCCTCCAAACATGGCATATCGTATTGTTGCTGAAAAGATTTCTGTTTCGTCTGACCAGACAACATTCTCCCAGTAATCTACAGGCTTCTCCAAATGTTCTGTAGCAAACTTCAAATGACCTTCAACATGCCTTTTCTTCAGTAATAGAGTCCTCCCAGGTGATTGTGAACGGAGACAGTAGCAGTGGAGTGCATTGCCTATTGTTTTCTTTGTGACAACTGTACCTGCTGCTTCCAGGTCTTTCTGGAGCTCTGCTTGAGTGGTCCTTGGCTCTTGGGCTACTCTTCTGTCTAACTTTCTCACTGCCCGGTCAGAAATCTTGCGAGGAGCTCCTGTGTGTGGCCGGTTGATGATCAAGTGATGTTCCTTCCACTTGAGGATAATGGCCCCAATGGTGATTATAGGAAGATTTAGGATCGGTAACCGGTGCCATTACTATGATGGTCAACGATGTTGTTGCGAAGGTCTTGGGAGAGCTCTTTGCCTCTACCCATCGTGAGATGTTTCTTGCAGCAAAGTCTGGTGACAGATGACCTGTTTACTTGCATTCAGAGGTGGGAAACTCAAACGAGTACTTTGAGTACTTACCCACCAACCTGCACTAACCCAGCTCATTCTGATTAGTACAGGTAGGAGAACTCATTAGTGGCATAAGCTGGTTTAGTGCTTCTTCTTACTGTGTTCAATACTTGTGACACTCCTGTGTCATTCCACTTTATTGCACATAGCTTTAATACCAATGTCTGGTCTAAAGGTCATGTGAATACTTGCAATGTAAATATGTTGAATTAAAAATGTTTCGATGTGTTGAATACTTATTTCTCCCACTGTATGAAGCTTGTACTCCAAAAAGAATGATGTTTTGAGACTAAACCTATGTTAGACTGAAACTCCAAAAAGATGGACTCCATTTAGATCGTCGTTATTCAAGCCGTTTCCCAAAAAACATAGTTGCATTAATTAAAAACTGAAGAATGAAGTGCAATAACTCACTCTCTATGATGGCTGATGCATTAATCTAATATGGGGCAATTCAATTCCAGATATTTCCAGCAGGCTAGAAACTCTAACTCTAATAGTGTTATTTGAGACACCCAATATCAACTATCCATGTTAGTAATGATGCAACGTAAAGAAAGACCACCAAACAGGGGACCCCCGGCCACGCTTCCCTTTGCTCAGAGAACATGTTTGGTGTAATTTCTCTGCAAATTCTCCGCACAGAGGGTCTCCAGATCTGGGAGACTACACATTTTTCCGTCCCTCTATGTATTCCTTCTTGCTACTTCCCACACAAAAGTATTTGGATCATACATCTATAAACACCCATAGATATGCATGTAGAACATTTCTACAGCCCCCAAAGAGGTGTGGGAGGGACCTTCCCAAGAGCAAGATCTGGTTACAAAACCAAAGCCCTTATCACCTCTAATAAAAGCTTTTAAAAAGGACAATTCAATTACCTCCTTCCGTTTAGGGAGGTGAGCAAGTTAGAGAGAGAAAGAGGGAAATAGAAAGGCAAGAAGGATTTGTGCCAAATGAAAGTCACTGCTCAGGAGTATTACAAAGCAGTAACTCTCTATCTGCCCCCCCCTCTCTCTCTTTCTCTCTGTCTCTCTCTGTCTCTGTCTCTCTCTCTCTCTCTCTGTCTCTGTCTCTGTCTCTGTCTCTCTCTGTCTCTGTCTCTGTCTCTCTCTGTCTCTCTCTCTCTCTTTCTCTCTGTCTCTCTCTGTCTCTGTCTCTCGCTGTCTCTGTCTCTGTCTCTCTCTGTCTCTGTCTCTCTCTCTCTCTGTCTCTCTCTCGGTCTCTCTCTGTCTCTGTCTCTCTCTCTTTCTCTCTGTCTCTCTCTCTCTCTGTCTCTGTCTCTCTCTCTCTCATGCATGCACATCCACACCCACATCCACACCCCCCCCCCCCCCCTCACCCACACACACGCACTTCCACTTCTCACTTTGATTCGAAGGCTCCTCTTGGTGTCACAGCTGCTGACTCTGTCCCCTCTCGTCCACCTCTGGCTCAGCAGCTGACCTCGGTACTCATTTTCTATTGGACGAGAGACACCACAGGGACAAGACAAGAGCAGCATTTAGCATAGCCGACATCTGCATGAATGAATGAATGACTGAATGACCACACACGGTTAATGACCACACGACCAAGGTCAATACAGCAGTGTCAAATACATCAAACATACACACATTACACATGACTATCACAATGGACAATGTCCACATAACCACAAGACAAAATCATAGTCATGATTTAGGCATGAGACCTAAAGCTCCAGCTCAGCCAGGTTAACAGTTTAGAAGATGAGTCAGGTTCAAAAGCCCAGTCATTCACACATCTTCATTCACACTATCTCCCGGGGTGAACCTGTAAATGGGCTGGGTTGATGATGAGGTGGTTGTTAACTATACTTTGTGTTTTGTCCCCCGCCCCCACCTGTGGTGTATGTCCCCACCTGTCCTACCCGCTGTACATACCTTATGCTTTGTTGTATTGTTCTTCCCATGATGGATGTATGTTTATCTTGTAGATAGTACTAGTTATTTGTCTGTATTATCTTGTAGATAGTACAAGTTTGTTTTGTCTGTCTTACTTGTAACGATGAATTGAGAATCAAGGACCCCAATTGAAATAAGCCAGTGGCTTTCTTGGGTTTTTATCCTGTTAGTTGACCTTGTATGTAATATGTACTTTCATGTACCTACTTCTGCAAATCTTCTAATAAAGTTTTCAATCAATCAATCAATGACTGTTATATTGCACCCAAGAGAGACGATGACACAAGGAGGTGCAGGTGGTAGCGGTAAGGCCTAGATCCTGACAGTGACACTACCTGGGGGGGGAAGCTCCATACACTCACAACATCCACAGCAGCTGCGTCGTATGATGATCTCGTCATACCCCGCACTAGGCGACGCACGCTTGGTGAACCGTGCCTTTTCTGTTGCTGCACCCTCCCAAGCCACCATTCCACCAGCCATCCGATGCTCGAATACTCTCAATCCATTCAAGACCAGACTCAAGATGCATCTGTTCAGACTGGCCTTCATGGGTCTTGACTAACAGCAGCCCACATAGCTGCCTGAGCTTTTACCCCATTCTTTCTTTTTCTTCTTCTTTTTGAATACGATTTTATCTTCTGTATCTCTATTCTGTTTTGTTTGTTGTGTTTTTTTGTTTAATGTCCCGCTTCTCTCTTTTTTCCCTTCTGTACAGTATCCTTGAGTTTGAGAAAGTTTAATTCTTTTAAAAACAATCAACATTATCATATTCTTAAACTCAGTTTAGCATACAAACTGAGAATTTAGCCTTCGTCAGTTCGTCTGCTTGAAAGAGGCAATGATTGTCGCTAAATAATCATAAAGCCTTATTGTGAAAAAGAATTGTAGCCTAGTGTTATATTGAGCATACCGAGGGTGCTTCTCTAATAATTATGACGATGTCTGTTATACAAAAAAACAACAACACGTCCCTTGCGAAAAGGAAGCCTAACAATTCGATTGAAAATACATTAAAGAAAAACACCAGGCCTACACGATTTAACAGCACTGATGACAAACAAATAGATTATAATAAATACCATTGTGAAATGTCCCTGGATGCTGTGCTGGTTTCAAGTTGGTAAGATGGGCCTCCCGGTCCCTATATCTCAACTTCTGCTCAGCGCTGAAAAGGCGACTACATCCACAATATCCCCGCACCTCCGTTACTGACCGTTAGAGACATCAAACATAATCCGCGATAAGCGCTATTCGGCCAGGTCTCCACTTTACAAAAGCGACAATAGTCCAACTAAATACATTTCGAATAGCCTATTACTAAATTCTATATCTCAACTTCTTCTCTTCTACCCCATTCTTTCTTTTTTTCTTCTTTTTGAATACGATTTTATCTTCTGTATCTCTATTCTGTTTTGTTTGTTGTGTTTTTTTTTTAATGTCCCGCTTCTCTCTTTTTTCCCTCCTGTACAGTATCCTTGAGTTTGAGAAAGGCACTATTAAATAAAATCTATTATAATTAGTATTATTATATGGGCACCTGGTGCCTCTCTGTTCCCCAGTGCATGGGGCTGTAGGTGGGATTCCCCTAGAGAAATGTCATGGCAACAATATGACAACAGTGCGTTTACATACATCTCAAGGAATCATAGTAGGCCTATTTCAAGATTATATTATATTATATTATTATTATAGATTTTAAGGCATATAATGGGTCTTTGTGGATGGTTTTGGCTGGTATTTGTCGTTAAGATCAGTTGAAGGGTATGTGCAATTCCTCAACATCTTACATGGCATTACCCAATAGCTCTCAGTTGTATCATTCTTTTTTTATGGTGGGTTTAATGAGAGATGAAGGCTATCAGGCAACAGGCTTTGTTTTGTTTAAAGGGCCTTGCTCACAACCATCACGATATAAGCAAAACACTTGGTTGGCACCACGCCTCGACCGAGTCGACGGAGCTTGGATAGCCTTCAAACCAGCATGCGTGGGTGGGGGTGCTTTTCTACTGCCACTAGATTCACAAGCTCGTTTTAATGGCACTCTCAGCGCACATAGCCCCGGGAGATGGTGACATTTTAAGGGGCGCATCGGCTCTCGGAAATGTAGCCCCACCTCCCTCCGTTTCCTACCGACACACTTTTCACTCGTCGACTTTACACACGACCTCGACCTGCGCGGAGCACCGAGCAAATGCGTAAAGGAGCACTATGGCGAGCCGAGACAGCTTTGTAACTATAGGCTAGATAATGGCTGAAATAAGGCCTTATAGGGATCTAGTGAACATTCAATGGTATGAGAACTACAAGGATGAATAAAAAAACCGAGATACTAGATGATTAGAACAAGATCATTTCGGCTATAGCTACTGTAAAAAGGCCTATGTCTCTCCTGGTTACAAAAACAAAAATGACGCTCATAAAACATGTATATTTTAAGCCTCGCCGTATATGAATGTTGTAAAGCCAGTGCCTCTTTGGCTATTTAATGTATCACTTCTATATTTATGAAGAAAAAGACAAGGAGATTAGAAACAGAATAGTCGAAATTGCAAAGGCGCATTGTCACGCAATAGGCCTATGTTTCAAACTTCTCAACAGAATAGATCTCTTCTCTCGAAGTTTAAGTAGGTCAAGGCTTAAGATGGCTATCTCCTGGCACTTACGTTAATACAACATCGGCTATTAATTCTTTTAAAAACAATCAACATTATCATATTCTTAAACTCAGTTTAGCATACAAACTGAGAATTTAGCCTTCGTCAGTTCGTCTGCTTGAAAGAGGCAATGATTGTCACTAAATAATCATAAAGCCTTATTGTGTAGCCTAGTGTTATATTGAGCATACCGAGGGTGCTTCTCTAATAATTATGACGAGGTCTGTTATACAAAAAAACAACAACACGTCCCTTGCGAAAAGGAAGCCTAACAATTCGATTGAAAATACATTAAAGAAAAACACCAGGCCTACACGATTTAACAGCACTGATGACAAACAAATATATTATAATAAATACCATTGTGAAATGTCCCTGGATGCTGTGCTGGTTTCAAGTTGGTAAGATGGGCCTCCCGGTCCCTATATCTCAACTTCTGCTCAGCGCTGAAAAGGCGACTACATCCACAATATCCCCGCACCTCCGTTACTGACCGTTAGAGACATCAAACATAATCCGCGATAAGCGCTATTCGGCCAGGTCTCCACTTTACAAAAGCGACAATAGTCCAACTAAATACATTTCGAATAGCCTATTCTAAATTCATCATAAAAACATGGCTTCATTTGCCTTTGTCAGCGTGATGTAGCCTATTATTACCTTACCATTCGCTCATGGGCCATTGTTCACCCCTCCCCCCCTTGCTGTGACATCACCATAGCAAACCCCACAACATAAGAGGGGCAGGGCTTCTGGTACATGGGTAATTTTTGATATCAGTCATCTGCTGAATCAATCATATTATTATTATTGCTGTCGACCCCCTCCATCCAAACCAGCATCAAAGTAGATGTGCAGACTGTAGCAGTGTGGTTCAGTACCCGGGACAGCGCTGTGGCGCGGCTCATAGTTTCAGGACCATGGACAGGGACACCATGTTTCACCAACAAGCATGAAATTTGATCGCAGAATGTTCTCAGTGCTCGAAACATTTTGTAGGCTGGACACTAATCGAGTAAACTTGGACTATCCTATTATTTGCTTTGTTAAACAATGTTTCACCTTGTTATGCGGCTGGCAGAGTTCGCAAGGTCGACCATTTTGCATTTCATCAAAAGAGAGTTACGTTTAGGACAGGGAACTAGTTTTTGTTGCGTAACGATACACAGGCAGTGACCCGCAAAATATGATTATTAGCCCGGATAAAGTAGTCTATGATATGGTAGGAGGCTCTTTTCTGCTTCAACTAGATTAGAAAGTCACATTGGCATGACAGTACAGTCTACAATGCGCCACTATTGAACCACAAGGAGACTATATTAGCGTACCGATACCTAAACAATACAACCTATCCTACTATATGGGATTATTGACAACACCCTAATATGTTATTTAAATGTCCTAGGCTAAAACACAATGATGTGCTATAATCGGCTAGCCTAATCCGATTTAAATAATGTATAGGCGTTTACTCCAACCTTATGAAAAAGTGTACTTCTGAGTAGGCAATCAAATACGTGCTTTTTGTGCTGTCCCTTAAATTGGACAAGAGAAAACGCTCAACTTTAGCACTGTGAAAGAGGGAGCAACTTCCAAAGACTTGTGCATATTTAAAGAGTCTCAATTCTTCTTCGGTTACCAGCTGGGGCCCTTTCTTTTTCTTTTTTTTTCTTCTTCTTCTTCTTCTTCTTTTTTTTTTTTTAACATCTCGGTCATTTCTTATGAGCCCCAGTGCAGTGCAGATGGACAGCCCTGTAGCCCTGGAATATAATTAGCGTCGGGTCTGTGACTGGGACGGGCTGTATACATATTACATTGAACACCACCGACAAGAGGCGACACACTCTCGACTCCCCACAAACAGATGGAGCAGTCTGACAGACTCCCCCACCCTGCGACACACAACTCTGGTTTAATTCGCCTGCAGACTGACGTCGTCTATACAAAGTTAAGAGCCACTAATCCCTGAGGGGACAAAACTTTCCTTTGTCTAAAAAACTGTCTGGACCATCTGAGTTAAGGAAATCTTTTAGCAGGCACAATATACCTTGTGTGGTTGGATTTAACGTTATTATTTTATTTAAAATTTAGCCTGATATTGGTCTAATGTTTAGTGTTCCATTAACGAAACGATAATTGTCTGCTTGATAACTTAACGTTGTAAAAAAAAGTTTACTAATAATGTCGAAATTATTGAGAGGGGGCAGGTTCACGAAATGAGCAGTTTATAACACAAACAAACATCTAACCTATACAGAAATCCACCCACATAGGCCTATAACAGTAGCCTAATAACATGTTACAACATCTGATTTCAGATCTTACAAAATGATGCAAATGCAGAAAGAGCAAGTTGAAAAGAGCAAGTTATTACATCGCTCTAAAAGGACTAAATAATAACAGATGCTATCTCGTCACATCTGTTCCTTTGGAGAGAAGTCAGTAGTCATACACCCACAGCCACGTTCCTTGGTGAGACATAATAACCGAAATAGGCCGACTCACCTAAGAACGTTTTACACAGCTTCATCTTTGCGGTGATTTCGCCTTGCCACCGCTTCAAAACACCGGTAACTTTACTGGAGAAAGTTTGGACGAAAAACTTATTTTGTCGGGAGGGGGTGTAGGGCAGCTGTAGTAGATGTTGAACCAATCAGGTCGCCGGTTTAGTTATCTTCTCCAAAATCAGCCAATGAGGGCGAGGCACACCGTCAGCGTTCCAAAACAATAGCCATTGAAAACGAACACAAAGGCGTCGCGGTGTCCCCTGCAAGTCACATGGCAACGTCCAACTTCTTCCCCTTTCTCTGTCTGCAACTCCTCAAAGATGCTTAAACTATGAAAGAGCCAATTAAATGAATGTAAGCTTTAATTCCAAAGAATTTCCACCCAGAATACTATCAGCAGGTAACAACATGGTATACACATTTTTAGTTTTGAGCCAAAATATAATAATAATAATAATAATAATAATAATAATAACTTTTATTTGTATAGCACTTTCCCTGTAAACGTTGCAGCTCAAAGCTTTAACATATCCACACAGCATAAACACAACAATATAACAATAGGCTAGTAATCAATAAAACACACAATTGCAAAAACAAGGATAAACAATCCAAGGGGCATAGAACAAAGATAAACCAAATAACTACATAATATAATAATTACTATAAGATTTAAACAAGTAAATACATATACAAATATTTACAATATGCCAATACGTTGCCGATATGCAGTTGTTTGCAAATAAAACAAAATTCTACAATGTTTATTCAGTTTCAGGGCCAATATAAGATTCAAACAACAGTCTCCCCGTCACTGTTTTTGGTAAACAACGGAGGGATGGGGCTGACCATCCATGAGATCAAAATGCTATCTTTAACCATCTTTAAAGTAGAAAGTGTTACATTGTCGACAAACAATGGCGTAAAACAATCTTAAATTTTGGGTTCTGATGTGGTTAGACAGCTGAACTAAGATCATAAGGCATTTATTAGTTATATCAATATAGCTATATTATATTATATTTAAAAAAAGAAAAAAGGATGCACCCAAACT